>NC_133932.1:39489929-39808679 GCF_031877795.1 Strix aluco
GCTGAGACAAGATGATGGAGTCATGTAAGTCGACCAAAACTCAGGAGACTTGTCCCCACCTCAAAGGCCCTTGTCCAGCTGTCTTGCAGAGACCTATCACACACCAAGGGCCCTGGACTCTTCAGAAAAATCATCCTTCTGCTCAAGAAGAGTGGGCTCAGCCTGGCCCGGAGAAGATGCCCTGCTTCAGCAAAGGAGCTGGCAGCTGGGCAGAGGCTTGGCAACAGCTGGTATTGCTGGGGAAATCCCTGGCAGCTGCCCCACATCGCCCCATGGCCCGGCCTGATGTCCTGCCCGGCTTGCCCTTTCACAGCCCACATCTGCCCAGACCACTGTGGGGACCGGGTGCCAGTGGGCACTGCAACTACTGCTGAGCTGGGGGAGCTGTAAATCAGGGGGGTGCCACCGCAGGAGGGGGTAGGGTTGGGGGGGACACAGCACCCATCAGCTCAGGGCCACTGGGAGAGCCATTGGCCACCACCTGGCATGCCTGGCAGGGTGGCTGCCACCTCCAGCCTGCTGCAGAGCACACAGCTATAGGAGATGTATCTCCTTGTCTGGGCAGGCGCAGAACACGACGGGGGCTTTAGCCCAGGAGCTCTTTGAGACGCTGGCACAAAGGAACAGTGCTTCCTGCTGCGCCCATTCCCTGCTCTCAAACCACAGCCTGAAAAGAGGTGATCTACCTCAACTGCAGTGACAGTAATGAGGAGGTCCAAAGGCAACAGGCCAGTACCAGTTAATTGACTGCTTTGGGGTCATGGGAGAGACACAGTTACCCCTGGGGTAGAGGCAGAGGCTGAGCTGCAAGGCCCTGGGGACCAGTGCAGGGACTCTCGCCTCCTTACAGCACTCATTGCTTCCGGAGTGAGCTGCCGTGTCTTGCTGGAGCTATTTTGGGATGGCTACTCAGTCTGTGTAAGCGTCCAGAGGTAGGAAGGGTCTACGTGGGGTAGGTTCAGCACATGAGCTCTTGAGGGGCTCATGGACAGCGTGCAGTTGTGTGGGGTGAACTGGTAGGTCCCAAGAAAACCAACGACCCAGCTGGCAGCTGGATCCCTGTTGGGAAAAAGGGAATTTCCATGCTTTGCTTGCAGTGTTTTCTCTGTGAAGATTTCATAGTTGGTCAATCATTTCATTGGCCTCCGATGAGGGAAAAAGGCACACAGCTTAACTCAGAGCCAGGACATCAGCGTAGTAAAGATCCGAACACATATGTATTTCAACGTAGACAAAACTTTGCCTATCTAACATAATATTTGCACATGTACAGTTTTACATCCTTGACGCCTTTACCGCTGTGCTTGGAGGTGCCGTACCAAAGGATTCTTACATACTCATCCAACCGTTCCTGCTTTCTGCCAAAATCCGGGCGCTGGCGTTCCCCCGAGGTCCTTTCTCGTCGGGCTGATGCTTTCCCCGCCCGCCCGCCCCGTCGCGCCGGGGGGGCCGGGACCGGCCCCTGCGGCCGGGAGGTGGCAGCAGCCCCGCGTCTGGGGGGCTGAGCGCCCCCCCTGCGCCGGAGGAAACACCCCACGGAAAGGTCACGCTCGGTATTTTGCTGAGCTTCTCTAGAGACTGATTGGGGTCTTTTCTTTTTTTTTTTTTTTTTTTTTTCTTTTTTTTTTCCCCCCCCGCAGCAGTAATTATTTTAGTTTTCTTTTTTCTCTTTCTCTTTGACAATGTGCTCAAAAGGAAGCAGAGCAGCACCATTGTCCGCGCTGTCTCAGTTTTCCACCCACTCAGGCTGATGTCAGCCCCTCGCCGCAGGACTTAATGCACTGCTGTCTCCCCTCCAAATTGCTAATTGCAACGCCGTTATTTTTGTTTCTTTCCGCTGGAGAAGTCGCTCAGAGCCGAAGCCTCGCTCCCACCTTTGACAGCCCTTTTCCTCCCCGTTGAGCCTGAGCCGTGCTGAGCCGTGCCGAGCTGTGCTGGTGCCTGGAGGATGGGGCATGTGGGGTCACCCTGCCACCAAGCCACCGGGGTGGAGACAAGGGGAAGCCGAAAGAGGAAATTCCCCCCCAAACTGTTTTGCTCTGCCCGCATGCAGGCCATTGCCATGCAGGAGGTCAAAGAGGTCCCTTTCCATCCTCCCTTGTCCCTTGCATGAGCCTGGGGCGCCCGGCTGAGGTCTCACACCAGAGTGGCATCTGGCGCTGACGGTGTTTATATTGAGATAGCTCACTGGGCCTCTGTCGCCAGAGCTCAGAGGTGAGCTATAAAGCCCTTCAAAAGAAGCCTGCTTCATAGTTTTCAGTGCTGACTAAGGAAGGTCTGGGGTTTAATTTCCTGCTTTTTTTGTTGTTGTTTGTTTTTACTTAAGGAGAAATATTTGGGATGTCTAGCCCTGTCTCCTCTGGTGTTGCTGGAACGCTCCTTTGGCATTTCAGAGGATTTGTATGTTGAACTCTCTCTCACTGTAAACAAAGCGTGTCAAATCCTTCCCAAAGATGCTGATTTTCCAAAGCATTCATTAAGAGCCTGACCTTTCTACTCCAATAATTTAGGAACTACTTCCAAACAGTCCACGAAACAGTAATGCAAAGTGCCTGACTTATTTATGTGCTTCAGCAGGCCATAGGGGTAAGAAAAGATGTACATAGCTTTATTTCAGTCCCTGGATATGTCATTATTTCCCTTGTGAGGTTCATGACTCCAGAATATATGACCCTGTCCACGGGTCAGAAACCAGGAAGCCCAACCGGCTTGTTCAGCCTCTGTAGCATTTTGGCTACCCCTGATGATTTCTGCTTCTCATTGATTTTCAACTTGTCAGCTCAAAGTCTCACCTGAATTTAATGCAAAACAAATATCCTGTCACATCAACACAGAGAAAATGGAATACAATGAACTTAATTAGCAATGGCAGGGTGATTCAGTGGAGTCTGGGAAAGAATTTTGTAAAGAAAAGCAATCATTCACATTTTTTTTCTAGGCAGTAGTTTCCCTAGCAGTACACACCAGAGGTGACTTGTAAGCCTGCCAGGCTGGCTTTTCTCTTCCAGGCACTACTAATGCCTTATCATTTCAACTTATTAAGAAAGGGAGCATGGAGTAAGAGGGATACAGATTGGGATGCGTGGAAGACCCAAACAAGAAATGGTACCGGTGGGTGAATTGGTGAAGTTGGCTATAATGAAGATTTACATCTTCCTCTGAAAAAGCAGCCCAACCACATTCCACCTTCTACCCCAGGGAGATATCTCAGAGAGAAAGTCTCTGGCTAAAGTAGTAAGTATAGATCTACTAATTTATGGTTCAGCAACACAATCTAAAAAAATCCACAACAGAGGCTATATGCATTTTTCGTCTAGTTCCTCCTTTGGTAAGATAAAGCACGGGAGCCACCCTGGCATCTGAAATACTTGTAAATGTTCTCCAGCAGAGTATAGCAGAAATCAGCGTGTGATCGCTGTGTGACTGGACTGTACTGCTCTCCCTCCCTGCATCTGATGCTCTGAGTCTGCTGCTGATGGGGGCTTAACTGTCATTTAAGATTCTCATTCAAATTTGTGCCTAGCAAATTGCAGAAGGTAGCCTCACTGTGTGACTTGACTATTCAGGTTGTTAATCAAGCAGCTGAAAATGAATTCATTTAACTGAGATATTAAAAAAACAAAACAAAACAAATCAAGAAAACCAAGACAGCAGAGTCTGACAGCATTTTACCTGTAAATTTTGGAGTAAGACAGCATGAATCAAAGGAAAAACACATATCCATAGCATTTTGGTTTCATTTGCATCATCACCAACCATTGTAGGAGGGGTTTCTATGCAGGGATACTTTGGCGAGAGGGAGTCAGTCTGAGGAGAGCGGTTACTGTGGCGAAAACCCCTCTCCCTGTGACCCCCTCCGCACTCGGGGCACAGAAGAGTTACCGCATGATTTCACCACAAAATGAAGTCCCCCAATAAATCAGGAGTGAATTCATGTTTCTCAAGCATCTGAGGTGAAATGCTCTCTTTACCTTGGAAGAGAACCAGACACCGAGGTCTCCAGCATATTTTGCTGTAGCTGCAATGTCTCAGGACACAGCCAGGTCAAAGGGTTGTAAACAGAGGGAATATTTTTCATTATATCCTCTAGCAGAGCTGGAAAAATAGAGGAGGTTTTGGGCACCAAAGCCAATCTACAAGTCAATGAGGGCTTTGAGATACAAGCCTTGACCATGGTTGTTACAGTGGGTTAGACATTACCCCCTTCCACTGCTATACTCTCTGGTCTTCAGCACTCGCCTCTTCAGACGGCAGGGTAGTGCATGGGGGGCCTGCGGCAGCAGCAAGATTTGCCAGACTATCTGCCAAAATCTTTCTGTGCAATGCCTACGCTGCAGCCCTTCCAGGGGTTCACAGGCGCTGTCAACACTCAGGTAACACAAGGTGTCTGTCAGTAAACAGCAGCAGAATTAGGAGACCGTGCAACAGCAGCAAAAATCTGGTTTAATCTCTTCTCTGATAAACTCACTTCTCTGATAAATCTTAAAGAGAAGATGAAAGTCTGGGGAATACAAAGGGGGAAAAAGATGAATATGATACAGTTAAACTGTATTATTTTTGATAAGATAAGCATGAAAATTAAGCATAATTTTTTATATTAGAAAGTGCTTTGTAGGTGTACAGTATACAGGTGCTGGAGAGAAAACTCTTCTTGCACACGGGGTTGCTTTAAGCCTGGATGCTCTGGGTACAGAAACTGCATGAAGCACTTCTGCTCGGGTGGCTTTGTGCAGGGAGGTTACAGGAGCTCAGGCAGCTGCACAAGCCTTGTGTGGGCAGGGTCAAGTTGGGGAGAGGGAATTACTGAGCCCCTTGACAGTAGGGACCAAAGCTTAAGTGTGACAAGATTTAAGAAGCCATTGGAGAGGCAAAAGAGGAGTTGCATGAGCAAGTGCATGGGCCGGAAGGGGTCTCCTGGCAGCTGTGTTTTCTTTTACAGGGCCAGTCTGTGAGTTAGCTATCGCCAAGGGCACTCAGTGCCCAGGAAGGTACCAGAGATGGGGAACAGCTATTTGATTACCAGCACTCAGGAGGATATTAAAGAAAAAGACCAACTGAGCTGAAGTTCCTCTATTAACTTCATTAGCGCCAATGGGCCACCAGCACAAATGCCAGCTGGCGATGCTCGCAGGGGTTTGCTGCGCCCACATGAGCCAGGCACATCTGTGCGTGGAGCATGGCTTTTGTGGTATTTTGGGCCTGGTGGATGGGTGCCTTGGGAAAAACTGTGGGTGTTGTTACTCTTGTTATTGTCAGATTTCTGGCAGCATCTACTCACAGAGGGTGGCCAGAACTTCAGAAATGTCCTGGTGGGGAGAAAAAGCTTCTGGGGAAAGTCCCTGTACCTAGCAATTCAGAGACTTCCTGGGAAAGCCCCAGACTATCCCCAGCATGAGGCAGTGGAGGAGAGGCCTCAAGGGAGAAGACAAAGTTGTGCATAGGTGGAAATCCCCCTACCCACCCCAAGGGAAGGGGCCAGAGCCTGACTTTGGGCTGGGTTTGTAGGTGAGGGTACAGTGATGCTACCTGGAGCATCTCCAGGGCATTAGCTGTGCTCCTGCAGAGAGAGCACAAAGAGAGGGAGCAACACCTACTTATTTTTATTATTATGTGCTATGTGCTCCACAGAAAAGCACCAACTTTCCCTGATCCAGAAAAGCTCAGGGGTTGTTTTACTGGGTCCCCTTTGAACCTTCCTTCTGGCCAGCATCTTCCCCCTACAGGCCATTGCCTTTTGATCCACCCACCAGTCCCTGGTACTGCCCCGCATCTGAACTGGCACAGCCCTTCTGACTCCAGCTCTCACTCTGTCTCTGCATCACCTCTCTTCTGCAGCCAGCTCCCAGCTGCCCTCCAGCAGCTCTCTCCCGCACCCCTGGGGCAACTGCTCCGCAGGGTGAATTTGGCAGCAGTGCTGTCCAAAGACTAGAGCCTTTACCTTCTGAGCTGGGAAGAAAAGATGGCAAGCAATGAACGGACACATCTGGTGTGCATAATGGAAGGCACTGATCTGTATATTGTACACATGCAGTAGGAATGCCAAAGAAATAATAGCGATATCATGAATGTACCTACAAGTATACACAATGCATCTCTACTCTGCATTGCTGGCAACGAGGGTTGCATCTCCAGGGAAACCCACGGTCTTGACACCCTCTTGCCCGCAAAGGACTCAGATTCTCCCCAACCATGGCCGCTTTATGCCTGTGCAGCAGATCACTCCTAAAACGCTGCCAGGTCCAGGAGGCAAGGCTAGCTTAACCATGTATCTGCCCTTGTGCAGAGCCCTGCCCAGTACAGTTTCTCCGGGCATTCCTTGCAATGCCTCTGCAGGTCCCCAGAGCACCTCTGCCAGACCAAAGCTCACACAACACGCCTGCCTGCAAGTGCAGCCAGGGCTCTGTCTGTCTGTGCTTGGGCTTAATGCTTTAGCCATGGTGGGACCGTACCTGCCAGGACAGAGGCACGGCAATGCAGACCAGACTGTAGGACACCATCTGGAAAGCAGAAAGCCTCCCCTCCAGAAACATATGAGATGGAGGTGTACGGGAGCCATGGAAAATAAGAGGATGGTGAAGAGCAGCTGGCCTCATGCTAATCTCAACTGAATCAAGGCAAGAAAATAGCCCTGCAGGCAGTGTGGTTTATTAAAGCCTCTAATATAGAAGAAATATGTTCAGGCTGCAATGGGAAACCAAGAAACACATCCCCTCTAGGAAGAAGAGACTGATCCGGTGATCTTTTAGAGGCCTATTTTGATATGCCTGTCAGATTGAAATCGTACTTACTGTTGACCATTAACCATCCAAGGCATCTGGCTTCTCCTTTTCCTTTCATCTTAGAGACAGCATCTGTCTGTGAAAACAATAAGGAGTTTTCACCCCTGTTTCTTTCCCCTCACCAAGTCGCTGGGCTCAGCCTGTTCTCAGGATGCGCCCCTGCTGACTGCTGGAGAGCGACAAAGCCGTATTGTTTTTCAGCTGAGGAAAGAGCAAAGACTGCACCTTCCCCAAGTGCTGGACTGCTGACATTAATCAAACTATCACTTTACCCTCATTTGTGTGGACACAGTGACACCACCACGCCAGGAGGACTGTGGGAACCAGCAGGCGAGAACAATTCAGCTAAGCCTTGCAAAATGCCAGAGCCTCTATTCAGAGCTTCCCTTTTTCAGCTAAAATCCACTGCTGAAAATAACCCTCCCTTCCAAAGGATGGCCCTGTTTGAGTACTTGGTGTGTCCACAGTGCATGACAAGGAGGTTATTTATTGCCAGCATGCCAAGAATAGGATTTTGTGAGGAGAGGGAGGTGGAAAAGCCTACTCCCGAGCAAGCTAGGACTTTTTAACATCTGTTACTGAGGTAACTATTGCACACACATGCACCAGAGATGGCTGGAGTCATCAAGGTAACACTTCCAAGTAATGTCCTTCCTGAGCCCGCAAAGTTACTGGCTGCCACCGACATGCTGGCTGGCATTCAGTGCTCCCCTTGGACCCTGGTTGTACATTTACTCTGCTTGCAGTTGGTTCTTGCTTGGCAACAAAACTCCCCTGTGCTTAGAGGAGATCAACAGTAACGTAAGATTTTCCTTGTTTGTCCTTTAAGAATGAATGGTATGGGCAAAAAAGAGAAGGTAGTTGCACATCAATAGGGAAGGTAAACTGGAGGCTGCCAAGCAAGTAGAGTTCAAGATCCTTAGGGCAGCAAGGAGGGCACACAGAAAGCTCCCTACCCTGGACTTCAGGAGAGCAGACTTTGGCTTCTTCATGGATCTGCTCGGTAGAGTACTATAGGATAAAGCCCTGGAAGGAAGAGGTGCCCAAGAAAGCTGGTTAATATTCAAGGATCACATCCTCCAAGCTCAGGAGTGATGCATCCTGACAAAGAGGAAGTCAGGTAAAAACACCAGAAGGCCTGCATGGATGAACAGGGAGCTCCTGGACAAGCTCAAACACAAAAAGGAAGCCTAGAGAAGGTGGAAGAAAGGACAGATTGATTGGGAGGAATACAGAGAAATTGTCCAATCAGTCAGGGATCAGATTAGGAAGGCCAAAGCCCTGATAGAATTAAATCTGGCCAGGGATATCAAGGGCAACAAGAACATCAAGGGCAACAAGAAAAGCCGCTATAGGTACATTGGTGATAAAAGGAAGACTAGGAAAAATGTGGGCCCTCTCTGGAAGGAAATGAGACACCTGGTTACCTGGGATATGGAGAAGACCGAGGTACTCAATGGCTTTTTTGCCTCAGTCTTCACCAGCAAGTGCTCCAGTCACACCACCCAAGACACAGAAGGTAAAGGCAGGGACTGGGAGAATGAAGAACCACCCACTGTAGGAGAAGGTCAGGTTCAAGACCACCTAAGGAACCTGAAGGTGCATGGAACCTGATGAGATGCATCTGCGGGTCCTGAGGGAACTGGCAGATGAAGTGGCGAAGCCATTATCCATCATATTTGAGAAGTTGTGGCAGTCTAGTGATGTTCCTGCTGACTGGAAAAGGGGAAACATAATCCCCATTTTTAAAAAGGGAATAAAGTGAGACCCGAGTCTCACCTCTGTGCCTGGAATGATCATGGAACAGATCCTTCTGGAAACTCTGCTAGGGCACATGGAAAATAAGGAGGTGATTGGTGACAGCCAACATGACTTTGCTAAGGGAAAATCATGCCTGGCAAATTTGTTGGCCTTCTACGACTGGTTAAAGCACTGGTGGATAATAGAAGAGCAACTGACGCCATCTACCTGGACTTGTGCAAAGCATTAGACACTGTCTTGCATGATATCCTTGTCTCTAAATTGGAGAGACATGGATGTGATGGGTGGACCACTCAGTGGGTAAGGAATTGGCTGGATGGTCGCACTCAAAGAGTTGCAGTCAATGGCTCAATGCCCAAGTGGAGAGCAGTGACAAGTGGCGTTCTTCAGGGGTCAGTAGTGGGACCGGTGCTGTTTAACATCTTTGTAGGCAACATGGACAGTGGGATCGAGTGCACCTTCAGCAAGTTTGCCAATTGACACCAAGCTGTGTGGTGCGGTTGACACACTGGAGGGAAGGGATGGGCCATCCAGAGGGACCTGGACAGGCTGGAGAGGTGAACCTGTGCAAACCTCATGAAGTTCAACAAGGCCAAGGGCAAGGTCCTGCACGTGCGTTGGGGCAATCCCAAGCACAAATACAGGCTGGGCAATGAGTGTATTGAGAGCAGCCCTGCAGAGAAGGACTTGGGGGTATTGGTGGATGGAAAACTGACTATGAGCCAGCAATGTGTGCTTGCAGCCCAGAAAGCCAACCATATCCTGGGCTGCATCGAGAGAAGTGCAGCCAGCAGGTCGAGGGAGGGGATTCTCCCTCTCTACTCTGCTCTTGTGATACCCCCACCTGCAGTGCTGTGTCCAGCTCTGAGGCCCCCAGCGTAAGAAGGACATGGACCTGCTTGAGTGGGTCCAGAGGAGGCCACAAAGATGATCAGGGAGCTGGAGCACCTCCCCTGTGAGGACAGGCTGAGAGAGTTGGGGTTGTTCAGCCTGGAGAAGAGAAGGCTCTGGGGACACCTTGAGACCTTACAGCAGCCTTCCAGTGCTTAAAGGGGGCCTACTGGAAAGATGAGGAGTGACTCTTTATCAGGGAGTGTAGTGATAGGACAAGGGGTAATGGTTTTAACCTGAAAGAGTGTAGATTTAGGTTACACCTAAGGAAGAAATTCTTTACTGTGAGGGTGGTGAGACACTGGAACAGGTTCCCCAGAGAAGTTGTGGCTGCCCCCTCCCTGGCAGTGTTCAAGGCCAGGTTGGACGGGGCTTTGAGCAACCTGGTCTAGTGGAAGGTGTCCCTACCCATGGAAGGGGGGTTGGGACTAGATGATCTTTAAAGTCCCTTCCAACCCAAACCAGTCTATGATTTTAAGATTCTAAGCTGCTGGCTTGTCCTACCGGTGCACCTAAGAACATTGTTGGGGAAGTGACCACCTGTGTCACGCCATCCTGTTGTTATGAGCAACCACATAAAAGCCTGTCCTGCTGAGCACGATTTGTGGAACATTTTCTTCCCATGCCTCAATGCACCCTAGACCACAAACCACTTCCTGACCATCCTTGAGCCAGTTTAGATCGATAGGGCAAAAGATCAAAAGCCACAAACTGTTGCACTAGAGGAGGATGGCAGGCAAGCTCAAGGACCTTGTCAGCATCCCAGCAGCTTGGCAGGAGAAGAATGCTTGTGAGATGAAAACACAGGGAGAAGTCTGCAGAGGAAGAATCCTGGAAAACCTGCTCTCACGTTGCTCATGCTTTTAAGAAGTTTGTAGGAAGCGTGGGGAAGCTCAAACTGGATGTGCAACATTTGCAAGTGTGGATCTTGAATGCTTGGGAGGTTGTGGAAGTATTGTGTGGTCCCTTTGTCCATGATTCCAATCCCTATGGAGATCCTGGCACTGGGTTTCCAGTTTTAACTTGAATCTCTTTTTCCTTGAAAGTTTAAAACACAGATTTCTGTAGGAAAGGTGCCTTCCTTCTTTGGTCTGCGGCTGGCTCAACACTTTCTGAGTGATGACCTGGACACAAACTCACAGTTTCCTAAGGTAGAGAAGGGGGGGGGACTGTGGGAAACTTGATTAGACCAACCACAGTCCTCTTCAAGGAAGCAAACAGCAGATAGGAAGCTATAAGAAGATAGGAAGCTATAAGAGGGCGATGCAGCTGAACACAGAACTGGAACCCCATTTCCATGGAGAGTTTTGTCCAGGGGAGGATGGAAAACATTTGTGCTCTTGAAGGGATCTCTGGATCCTGCCACCACAGGACAACTCAAAGTATCTCCTGGGTCTGCAGTCAATGCCAGGGCACAGGAATTAATTGGTCCTTGAGAGTATATTTAACCAGCATGTCCTTGACTGGGAGTGCTCATTTTTGAAGTCCTGCTGAAGGGCATCCTGCAAAGGTTTCAGATGCTCCATAGATAGATTGCTGGGGTCTTTGCATGCTTGAATAAACAAGCCACTGTAGTGTATGGTCAGTATGTACTCCATGGCTGAAGTTTCTGTTTCAGTGGTCTGTTAAAATCCTGTCCCATTCAGCTGCACACTGATATATTTATCAGTGTTGCCATATTTTAAACAGCATTCTCCATAAGGGGTTATATAGGACCTCCAAGTTTCTGCGTATCCCCCAAGCATTTCTTAATTTTTCAACACACATACACTTTAGAACTGGAGAAAAGTGTCCCAGAGCGATCAAAGCTAGAGCAGCTAGCAAAACCAATTAGGCATTCAGTTCAACACAACATTTTTGTGCAAAGGCCTGGCACAAAGATGGTTTTGCAAAAAGCTTACCAAACATGAACTCAAAGCAGTGGGATTGGTTTGCAGACTCTGTTCTTGCTTGTTCACCTCACCAGCCACATGGTGCAAGGATCAAAGACTTTCAACACATCTCAGTCACACCTGGGAACAGCCTTAAATGGAGATGAACCTTGGTTCTGTAAAGCCTGAAAACCAGAGGGCTGTTTGGTCAGGGCTTTATTCACCCAGCTGCTGCCAAGATACAGAAGGAGGCAGGTGGACTCTTTGGCCCACTTGTAGATGTGGTGAAGAACATTGTGCCTTCATGCCTCCCACAGAGGCCAGAGAGACCTCTTGAGACTGCCTTATGCCTTGCCTCCCTCAAATGGCTTTGGCAGACATGGGTCTTTAAATTACTTAAAATGAGGCACCTCCAAAGAAATGAAGCAGGATGCCATCCTTACAGGGCTGCATTTGAAATGGTGGGCAGCCCGAATGTGTCAAAGAATCAACAGATAAGTGGGGAAATGTGAGTTAGACTGTTTGGTTTAGAGGAGACCAGAGGCACAATCTGGGTTTAAATGTGTTTGTACACACATGGGAAGAATCCATATTGCTGTTAAAATAGGAATTGCTGCTCTGTCAAGACACTGTCACATTGGCTCTGGAGAAGTGAGGCTGCATACTATAATACACTTGGGAGGTTTATTCCATGGCTTGCAGATGAGGAACTATTGACACAAACCTAGAATTGACACAAACCTAGAATTGGTACCTCTTTCAGAAAATTGCCATTATGAGAAGACTCATTAGAGATAATATTCTCATTTCCTTTCTGGCAGCAAGTCTGCCAACTAAAATAAACAGTGGGATGCTTTTCACTGATAGGAAAAGATATATTCCTATGTTGTAATCTAAAGGGATAAAATATATTTAATTTTCAAAGCAGCACAGATCATTTATCTGCATTGTGGCTTTAGCATAGGCAAGATTTTATTTAGTGTGTTTCCACAGAGCAGCCTTAGGTCTTGATGCGAGTCTTCCAGTGGGCAGGCTGAAGCTTTCATTTCAGTTTTGAGCCATGCTCTGCAACAGTCCCCAAGTTTCAGGTCTAGTTACTAACCTTGGAGTCCCTTAGCCTTACCAAAGTGTTGGCACATAATGGTTAAGTAAGCCTGAGGTGAGAATCACATGAGTCTGGGCCAAGTCTAAGAAAACTCTCTGGTTCTTAGGAAACCAGTATTACCTTGGGTCAAGCCAGGCAAAAGGTCCGTAACTGTTTTTGACTTAGGCAAAGTGAAATGCGAGGGATGCGTGTCAAGTCACAATGTCCATTGCCTGTGTTTTGTACCGCTTTGGTCGCTGCAGTTCATCTTAAAATGAGGATGTTTACTTCTCAATGGTGTAACTCAGCTTTGCCAATGGGATTTTGGAGACACTTTAGAGAACTCAAGCTTCTCCCTTGGCCAGCAATCCCTTCTGCCTGGCTTTGGCCCAGGACAACTCTTTTCTTGTCCCAGTTAGAAAATTGCCTTGCCCTAAGGGGAGAGATGTTTTCATTACTTTCCTCACGCTGCAGTGCCCTGAGAGCATATGTAATGAGATAACATTGTGTTCGCATTAAAAAAATGCCCCTAATTCCTGGTACTGCAAATCTGTGACAACTCACCAGTGAGTTCATGCTCTTTGGAAAAGAAAAACAGTGCTGACCCTGGCTCAGGAGCACGAGCCCAGCTCCTGTCACCAGCCATTGAAAGCTGGGAGCAGCTAGTGCTTGTTGAACCATCCATGCAGGGAGGACCCAGGTCCCTGGGGACCCTCCACCAGATGTTTCTGCCCCCGGTCATCCAGGCTTGGCACTGCTGAGGTCTGCCAGCGTGGCCACGGGTGGTTGCCTGTGGAACACCACCTCCTTCTTGCTTGGAAAGGGCCACAGTACGTGGCCGCAGGCAAGTTCTGAGCAAACCACATTGCTGTCGGTTTGTGTTTGACATGGATCATTTAATCCAGGTGTTTATGGGCACAAGTATCATGTGGGAGAGCCCGGAGATTCCTCTGGCTCAAGGTCATGGGCAAGGTCATCTCAGTTAAGGTCAGTGAGTTTAAGCACACTAAAAGCAGGGCATGTCGTTTCTCTGAAGAAGGGCCGAAGTTACAGCAAGACAATTTTTGAAGAAGCGAGGCAGCCCCTGCTCGCTGTGCTCTCTTGTTTGTGTTGAGCTGGGTTGATAGTATGTGTGGCTGAAGCAACCAGGAAAAAATATTTCCAGTTTAAAACCACCTGTGCTCAGAAATATTCAGGCTCCTTATTCCCCACAAAAGTCAAAGCAGGCAAAATACATGCATTTGGGACTTCCCAAGTGAAACGTCGGGAACCTCACCCCACCCTAACCATGCGTATGCAAGTGAAGGCTGGTGGCTCCCAGCCAAAACCCAGCTCCCAGTCAAATCCCAGCTCCCAGTATAAAGCCAAGGATGGGTCACCCTCTGCTGCAGGCATCTGCCACATGGCTCTGGAGTTTCTGTGCAGGCTGGGTGCCGGCATGCGGCTGGAGCAGGTCCCAAGCCCCAAGCCCCAGGACTCTGCCAGGTTTTCTGCCTACCCTTTGCTAAGACAAACCTTTCAAGATAATGTGGAGAAGAAGTTTTGGGCAGAGAGCGGTAAAAGTTCTCAGTATTTGGCTTCCTTGAGAGAGGGAAAGATTCCTTTTAATTGTGTTCCTACCCAAGATCCTCTTACTCGTTTAAAGAATGTATTTGAAGCAAATGAGGGTTCCTGCTTTGCTTCAAATAGCTGACACATCTCATCCTCCCCAGGGAACCGTACTGGCCCTCCTGCAGTGAGCTGGGCTGTGGCCTCCTTCCCAGCCATGCTTTTAACTGGGGCCACAACTCGCTGGAAGCCTTTATAAGGATTCCCATGAAGAATAAATCAAAACAACAGAATCGGACTGAAAATTAATTGCTTTTCCATCTGTTGAAAGTTAAAGAAACCCCAGCACCCCCTTTCATTACTCAGTCTGTTTTCTATCTGGTTTTGACCCTCACCTGGTTTATTTAAAAATAAAATACAGGCAAGTGTTTTGATTATCTATTGTTGAGAAACTATTAACTCAAGGAAATGTTTGCAGTGGAAGGAAATTTAAGTCAAGTAAGATTTAATCTTGGAGTAGCACTGGGAGCAGTGGGAGCATCTGTAGGGCTGGCAGTGTGGGACACAATGGCCATGACACCCTCCCCTGCATCTGGCGTGAGCTTCACCCCAGTCCATCATGGCCCAGGAGGAGGCAGGAGGGGAAGGAGTTGTCTGTGAAATACCCAGTTATCCCTGCTCAGCATCAAGCCACAAATCCCATGGAAAAGGTCTCTTTCTAGCCAATTTAAGGCTGCTGCTCTGTTCCAGAAGAGAACAGGGAGACAAGAGTGAGAATATCCCTGCTGCTCCACACTTTTATATGGGGTGGGAGCATTTTCTGATTTGCAAAAGGGTTTTGACATGAGCTGTGTTTCTCTAGTGAGAGTCTGAAAGCAACTGATTCCTCAGATTTTCTCTGCTAAATGTCTGATATATGGTGCTCATAGATCCAGATAGTGAACACTGCAGTGCAAGGTAGGATGGGAGTCTGGAGTTTTGATCCATCTCATCAGTAATATAATGACAGAGGTCATTTGGTTAACTCAGGCCTGAGTCAGATCCCACCACCACTGTCAATAGTGAGGGATATTAAGATCCACACAAAATGGAACCATCTTCAAAACTCATTTCCGCATCCTGAGATAGATTGCTGCAACACAAACCCAGAATTCTAGCACTGTAATGCCTTGGGTTACAAAAAGCAGGCAGGAGTTATCCTCAAATGCTTTCTCAACTTGTAGCCCAGCATAGATGGAACAAAATAATAGTAATAACAATAATATTTATAGTAACAGTATAAGTAATGATATAAATGGCAACAACAACAACAAAAATAGTAATAGAATTGAGAGGGAAAATCAATCTCTTTAACCCAAAAATGCAGTTTCTGCCTAGAGCAGAAGCTAAAGTCTTGCTTATGGAAAACTTCTGCAAGGTATCTGTTAGTTTAAGTGTTCCAATGCCAACAGGAACTGAATGAGAAAAGCAAGCAAGCGAGCAAGGCGGAGCAGCTGATGTGACAGCAAAGATTGAATGGATTTTAATTTACCTAGACAGCTCTGACATCCCTGCCTGCCCAAAGGACACTGTTACTTGTCTGCGTGGCACGTTGCAGCAGGTCCTGAACCCGGGCTCTCAGCCTGGGGAAGCAACACGTGTCCTTCCCCTGGGAGAAACCCCACGTCCACCCGAGAGGGTGGCTCACACGTCTGCGGGGCCAAACAGCTCAGTGAGGTGAACAGCAGGTGGGAGGGAACGAGGTCAGGGACAAGACGGGACTGGGAGCTCCCAGGCTGGAGGCAGCTGAGAAGCAGCACTGTGCCGAAGTGACCCATGAGGGCTCAACCTCATCACACTGACTGCTGGAGAAGAGCAGGACCAGCTGCTGGCCTCCACACCTTCATGTGCTAGAAGCTCCTGCAAGATCTACATGGTGCAGGTTAGGGCTTTAAGGAAGCGAATAGAAATGTCTGTGGGGCCTGGGAGAAACATGGGTCTGCAGGACTGCAGATGCCAAAACTCCCAACAGTATCTTTATCTGAGTGCTCTGCTCAGCACCAAAGGCAGGAGGCAAGGACCCAAGCACCCTCCATTCCTCCTGGAAACATCTCTGCTCCTGAGCACAGCCTTGGAGGAGATGGTCAGGCTGAGTTGAGGTTCAGGTACCCTCTGTTCAAAGGCTCTCAGAAAAACCACACACCACAGCCTTCCACTAGCCCATTTTACTTGCTCAGCTTCCCTCCTTCCCCGCTCTCCCAACTATAATTAGCACTGAGCACAGACAGGGAAAGACACTCCAAACATATTCTTGTGCAATCCACAAATCTCTACCTGGGCTGATTGCTCAAGTTGCCTTATTAGCATCGCACCTGCTGTAAGTGCCGATGCTGCCAAATTAGATGGAAAAACATGCAAATGCCGTGTAGCTTTCTGGCAAATTAGCATGCTTCCTGCACAAAGGTGAAGATTACTTGGAGGGGGAGAAGTACTAATGTCGTTTGGCTAATTATTGAAGCAAGCAAATTAGGAGAAAGTATGACTAAAAAAATGCATAAGCATCAACCCAATCATATAGACTAACTGCCGTAAGGATGGCACAAAAAGCAGCTCTTCTGTGTGGCCACTGGTATCAGTGGGGAGTCTGCTTATGTCCCACGTGGCTAACAAGACCATTTTAGTTTTTTGCTTTAATAAACAAAAGGGAAGCTTTGGCTGTTCCTGGTGGAAAGAGAGGTGTGAGGCTCCAGTGATAGTCACAAAAATGATATTAAGAGAAAGGTGGCAGCATCAGGAATGCTAATAGTGGGACATGCCACACGTACGCTTGTATGAGTGACCACAAACTTTAGACATTTGAGTGTATATCCTAAACATTTAAAGATGAGAAAAAAATCCTAAGTACTCACAGAAATAAGTCTGTTTCATAAAGTGTACCTAGGAGGAGGCTGTGCAGGCAGCCTTCACCCTGCCTACCTAAAAAAGAAAAAAAAAAAAAGGGCGGGGAGTGGGGGGAGCACAGAGAGAAATCACCAGACAAATTATTTTTAACTGGATCAGAGTGTTTGGCTTTGCAATCTAAACAACATTTTTTTATTGTTATTTGATTGAATATTCCCAAGGTTTATGCTGCTCTTTTTTTCCTTAATGTAAAGTTACAGTTTGTTAGAAGGAGCACAAGGGGGAGAAAAGAAAGCAACTTTTGAGCAATTGCTGTCTCAGTAAAACCCAGTGATGCCACAGTGGCTTGCTGTAGCACCTGGGATCTCCCATTCTTCTTTCCCAAATGAATGGCACATCCAGCCTCACGGGCTTTCAGGGTGCCCCATCCCTCTGGGACCAGCAGCCTTCATCTCTCCTGTCTCCAGGGGCATCTCTGCTGTCCTCAGTGACATCATGTGCCCCCTAAATGCATGGGGCCATCTTCTCCCCTCATGCTGCATCTTGGAAGGAGGCTCTCATGTGAAAGCTTTGATACTCTTCTTCTCAGAAAGCCACAGCTGGTTACCTTCAAACCATCCAATTTCTTTAAATAAACGCAGACATTTAGTTCTGCTAGAAACTGGGCGTTGGAGGGTCCTAGCAGTTTCCTCTGTTATCTTTCAGGGGCATCCCAGCAGGCGCTGCCTTGCCCTGTGCCCTCCCCGTAGCTCCTGCTGCACGACTCCTGCTGAGACCACCAGAAATGAGAGAGCGGGTGTGCAAGAAGCAACCAACGTTGTTCCACGAGGAAGTGCTCCTGAGATTACACAGGCTGAGAGAAATACATGTGCCTAATCCCTGGGAGCAAATAGAGGGACCTCCTTCTCCCTTCAAGCAGAATTTTGTCCTATCTGGAAGTGGAGACTGCGGGCCAAAATAGCTGCCCGATATACTTATTTAGAAATTACTACCCCTCTGCTCCCTTTGTTCATGATGAAACAGTCTGACTTTTATCACTGAGTAATATTGCAGTCAGCTGTCTGAAAAGGCTCCTCTTTCTCTGGGATGGCCTTAATTTTCATGCCTGCTTGCTGGAGCCTTAAAGGCTTGTTTTCAGTTGTTTCTGCTTGCAAGTGCAATTAGCACTTTGCACACATCTGATCAGGTGCTAATTTAACTCAGGGGACAATTTACCTTCCTAAATATGTGTTAATAGTCCTCTGCAAGAAAAAAAGAAAAAAAAAAAAAAAGGGCGGGGAGTGGGGGGAGCACAGGATAGAGAGAAATCACCAGACAAATTATTTTTAACTGGATCAAAATGATGACATTCATTTTCCTACTTATCCCTGGCTGAGTCATGCAAATCCTCCCGAATAGGATGTGCAGCAAGGACAGCAACAAGCAGCTTGGAGAAGGTGGGGCTGGAGGAGCACCCAGGGATCGGCACCGTCCTCGGGGGGCCTGCGCCTCCCAAACCCTTCCTTCCCCACTGCTGAACATCCCATGGCTTGGCCATGGCACGGGCTGGTGGGGCAGGCATCACGCTGCATTGCCTAGACCCAAAATACAGAATTCTCCAAGACACATTTGTGTATGTTCCTTCTAACCGAGGGCATTCAATGCACACACAAACCGTTGCACTGGGGCAACTGAGGGTTCAATAATATGTCCTTGGTCTGGAGAAGTGGGGCATAACAGTATTTCTTACACCTGCCTTGCCAGGGAGGTGTAACCAGCACTGCAGCCTCATCCCTTTCTCAAATTACTTTCTCTTTTTTTTTTTTTTAAAAAAAAAAAAAGCTCTGGTCAAGGCTCAGCAATTAGTGGTAGAACCTTTAGTATCCAACATCTAGCACACAGAGGTGTGTGTTTCTCCCTAGTCTGCTGTGTTCGGAAAACAAAATCAGGATTCAAAAAAAAGGGCTCTTGGAAGGAAGCTCCCTAAAACCTGAGGAGTGTGAACATCACTGGTTAATTTTGAAAGCTTTTGTCACTATTGTAACTTACATTGCCTGGTACAGCAGAGCACCTGCTGAGCTCTGGATTTGTAGAAACTCCATAGAAGAGTCAAGGTCTTTTTTTCCACCCTCATTTTGTATGACTTAGGCTGTAGCAATTCCATCACAGCCTCGGACAGTTATTCAACAACTGAAAGATTTCCCTGACAGAGATATTTCCCAATCCAATAACATATTTCACATCGCCTCCTGTTTTATGCAGGATTTAAAAAAAAAACCACTATGAGCATGGGGACTGAGCTTAGTGGATCCCCTGCCATTTTTCCTTCTGTGATACCACCCTTCAGAAACTTTCCTTTACCCTGAGAGTAACCAATTTACTATCTGTGTAATAAAAACTGCTGGATTATCACTGTAACGCAGGGCGAAAAGGCAACAGGGTCTACGTAACTCTCCTCAGAACAGAAAAAATGCTTTCATTCCTGTGGTGCAGGGGCCATGTGGGATCCCAGCAATTACATGCTCCTGTGCTTAATGTTAGCGAACCAAAGAGAGAGGGTCACAGTGCTGGGACAGTGCTGTGGACCCTGTCTCTTTGGTTCGTTAACATTGAAACCTCTTTAGCCAAGGTTGCCAGCAGTTCCAAATTTCCACTGGGCTGTGGTCTGGGAAGACAGGCTCAGGCCTAGTAGTTTTTATGGATTTTGCCTTCCTCTAATTTTAATTTGGTATAGCTCAAGCATTCGTGGCTTCATAATTTCCTTGAAAACATGGAGTCTCCTGGCCAAGTCAGGGTTATCTGGGGGTATGTGACAGGGATCGAATGCACGACCATGGAGAGGCTGAAATGCAGAGTGACGCCTCCAGGACACTGCAGGCAGGGAGATGCCTTGGCAGTGCAGGAAGCATCCTGGGATCCACGGAGAACAGTGAGTCCTCCTGAGAGCCACAAGCCAGGGAGCAGGAAGTGTGGCAGGGCCAGGTCACCTCTTGCTGGGTGACAACACACTTTAGAGGCTGTGGGACTCTGCTCAGGTTGGAGTACCTCTGTAGTTGCCATTTCAGAGGGCAGCAGTGGAAAAGTGAGCGTATTTTCCCCCTGCATAACTTCTACCCATACCACAAATGTATTCATTTACATACTTTATCTAGTTTTCCTGCCTAAAACTATTTCCACATATTTTTCTTACTCTGCTCAAATTGCTTTTACACCGTGTCTAATACCCCACAGGTCCCTTCAATTCACAACTGCTGTTATTTAGTGAAATGTTTTCCCTAGGTCAACAGACTTTCATTTCAGGGTAGATAATCCTCAGTATATCCCCTGTGGGACGTAGGGCTCTGCTCTGCAACTGAGAGACTCTTTGTCAGGGTAATAAACTGAAAGCAGGATTTAGAAGAATTTACCTAAAAATGAAGTCCTTTGCTATAGCTTTTTATTCCTCCTTCAAGACATGTTTTCTCAAGGGCTCTTCAAAAATAGGGATCAAGAATATGTATTATCTTTGCAGAATGAAACAGAGGCAGCAGACAGGTTACTCTGCCAGGTGTGAAGGAAGGTTAGCAGAGAGCATAGATGCAAAGGCCACTACAAAGACAAAAAGGGCTCTACCTGTAAGTAAAGGTGAAAGAGTTATGTTTGGAGTTTGTTGTCCTTCATATCAAAATGTGCACTTGAAAGCATGGTTTATTTGTCTGTTTTTTAATTCCTACATGTCTTTCCTAGAAAAATAAAGTTATCTAATATAGAGTCTCCCTAGCAAAATATGATTCATTACCTTGCTTAGCTTATGACAGCAATGGATTTGAGTTTGAGTGTCTTTCTGAAGAGGTCATTCTGGGCTTAGTAGTACTGAACTCTAGTTTTCTTGTTGCTCTCTTGTTTCAAAGGCAGGCATTTTAAGCAATGACAAGGTGTCTGATTTCCATCTTGCCCATTTACATGCTCTCTTTAAAAAGTAATGTAGTTTTCCTGGTCTCTCTTTCCCCTCTACACCTTGATGGCACTTGCTAGTGTCTGATTATCTCTTACAAAGAGAGCAAACCCAGTTCTTAGAGAAAATATGACCACTCAGCAGGGTCGTTTCAGTTCATAACAATGTCTATGAATCAAGGAGGCTCTTCCCTGACAGTCAACCCAGAAATGCTGAGGTCCTGCAAAACTGAATGACCTTTGACATTTACAGGTTTTGCTGCCTTCTGTTGTCTGAGCCCAGAACACAACATCCCGCTGAAAACCTCAGCAGTGCAGAGCTTTTAAGATCCCACACTGTGGGCAGTAGTACTAAGCAGAATTTATTAACGGATTAACAGAAGTATTTTTACAAGCTCTGAGAGCCATCACTATTTTGTGTATTAGAGATACATACAAAGCACAGAGGTGAAAGGAACTCCTGGGTTGCTGAATTCATGTCCCTGCTGCGACAGACAGCCAAGTCGTATAAGCCTATAAATAAATTTACCAGGTTGCAGCCTATGGATGCTGGGAGCTGGGGTGGGGGGGTGAGTCTTGCTGCCTCCTTTACCACTTTGAAAAAAGTTCTAGGACCTCTTCAGTCTTCAAAACTAACTTCTAGCCTACATGTTTTTCTGATTATCTTAATTCATTCACTATAGAAAAGCAGGCCAACACAGGGAGACAATCTCTTCTTCCCTTGTATTCAGTGTGAAGATGTAGAAAAAAGCATCAGATCAGGTCTTTGAGTTTCCTCCTGCAAGGAAGTCACTGTAAAAGTCTGTTGTGTGCCAGTGCCAGAGTCAAGTCACTTCACTGGAAGACCAACAATGTGCCCTATATGTTCCTGTTGAACTCTCAGAGGTGACTGGTACAACAACATTGACTGTTTCACCTTCCTCTAATGGAAGTGACATTTTTGGATAGGCCTAAAAACATTTTAAGATCAGTTAATTCTGTAAAAGATAGAGGTTAACTTGATCGGCTGAATGACTTTCAGCTGACCCATGTATCTTCCTCCTTTACTACCACATTTGTAATTATTTTTTCCTGAAACAATTACTCTGAGCCCATGTGTGACTGTTTAATGCACCTGTGATTTCCCTGTTCTTGTCCCTGCCTTTACTATAGAAGCTATTCTCCAACCATATGATGCTGGTCTTTGATGGAGAGCACCCCTTGCCTGGTGAGTTTCAGTTCTTCTTTGCTGGAGTGCCTATGTGTTACTTCAATATAGAGAGGCAAACATGACACTGTGCTCTTGACATGCCATCGTTAACACACACACTCACCATCAGCTGTGTTTTTTTAACACTTTATATAATTTCCCAGAAGTCAGGCAACACAAGTTGAAGTAAGTGTTTAACAATATTTATGGTTCATGCCTACCATCTGATTTGTCTTCCTGTCAGCCTTGCCTCTGCCAACATTGTCTGAAGATAATTTTCCATTTCGGTGAGAAGCTAATCTGTGAAAAAGGAGGGAGGAGGAGACCAGGAGACCTGGGGTCTATTGACAGAAGAGCTGTCTCTGTGAAAACACAGGCGGTGATTTCTTACCTGTTATCATAACAAGAAAATGAAAGTCAATATAAAGCAGGAGAAAGTCAAATGTTGTGAGATTGCCTGTGTGTTTCGCAGTCAATAGCCAAACCTTTCACCTTTGATATTTCACCGAAGGCAATAGCCGTTTGGATGCTGTCTGCCTGCCCACTCCGAGCCTGGGTGTGAGTCAGAACTGATGGGTGCCAAGACTTGGCTTTGGCAATGGGGCAGGAGAGGAGCAAGGGGTCAGAGCAGGGAGCCACCTCACACTACTGAGCCCACTGCTCCCATGAATTATTATATAAAAGGAACATTGTCATATACAAAATAAGGAGATTATGTGAGAAAGAGACTGTTACTGAAATCAGATGAATCAAACACCAAGAAAATTTGTGGGATAGTCAAGAAAATTGTGGCTAACTGGCCTGAATATGGACATCTTGCTGCCCTTGGCTGGTTAAAGTGGGGAGGGGAGCAGCAAAGGGGCTAGAGCTCCCTTAAACTTTGTGGTACATGGCACAGCCCTCTCCACCCTTGTGTCAGTGGTGCCATGAACCCCCAGAGCAGTACCTGGAGTTGTCTTCAGCTTTTGCGGGGGTGATCAGATGATCATCTCCCTTCTTGTAGAGATGTTGCCAAGGACCACCCCATGGCCTCCTGCCTGCCTCCCAAAGAGTTTCCATGAGCAAAGAGCCTCTTGTGAAAGCCCTGAAGAACCGTGGCCTGATCCGGATCAACCCTTCAGGAGTTTACCTACTCTAGTTGGGAAACTGGACCAGCAGTGAGGGTAGCAGCAGCTTTCACTACTAGGCCTGGAGTACATTTAGGTCCTGGTTGTTTCCATTGATCACCCTCTTCTGCATGGTTCCCATGTTCCCCTGGCCAAGTTTGTTTAACAAAACATGGGTTTTTCCATCTATCCTTTTGCACAAACAAGTCTCAGACAGGAGACCTGTTCCTTACTTCACAGATTCAGTGATCTTCCCAGCTGGCAAGGGAACAAGGGGAATGAACAAGACTGCGGTAGTGTCACTGGCAAGTGGGGACAGCCCACATGGGATGTCATGTCAGAGGTGTGTAAGGAACAGGTATAAACCCTGAGAGGCCTCAGCAGCACGTGATCCATTAAACTTCTTTTTCTAGCGGTGCTGGTGTTCATTTGTTCTCTGGGAACTGTCTTAGCTCTTGAGTTGTTTTGCTTCAGGTTGCTGTCAAAATACAATAGAGGAAATTTTCTGTGCTCAAGACCACCACTGTTTGGAAATGTCTACAAGTAAAATTTATGTAGTTCAAAGTATGTGGCCACTCTGACAGAAACAAACGGTATGTAGGGGAGCAGGGGGAGAAGTGCTTTGGTCCCTCCTCTCCCCTGGAACTGGGTGTTTTTCCTGCTGGGGTGCTTGACAGCAGCCCTCCAGGGGCAGGATACTGCTCTGGAGAAAAAGGCTAGAGCCAGTCAGGTAGGGAGATGACATCCACATGTTGGATTTCCTCAGCATGGCATTTTGTCTTTCCTGCTGTGTTGCCACCAAGGCCTAAACATCGGGCTGTGGGGTGCATCTCTGCCAGGCTACTGCAAAACGGTGTGTTGGGGCACCTTGAGGATGCAGGTGTCCCCCACCTGCTCACCCACATCACCTGGCCCTCATGCGGCATTGTGCAGCTCCTCTCTGCCCTGCTCATGAGGAGCGTGAGAGCTCCTTGCTCCTGCTTTTGAGAGAGCAGCTCCCTGTGCTTCTCTGGAGGCCACCTGCAGTGCCTTGAAAACTATCTGCAAGGAAGTTTTACCGTATTAACTTTTTTTTAGCATAACAATTTTTCCGATCTCACCTCCTGCAAAGCCAGCTGACTTAGTCATCCTGGGCTCCAAGTGTGCAGGTCTCACTGGGAGATGGCAGCTGTCATACAAGTGCTATAAAATGAATTCTGCTCTACGGCAGTTTCTGACATCTTTGGTCCTCCCAAGGCCAGAAGCAAGTGCCAGGTCCTTATGCTGAGGTTTTTCCTTTTTCAGCAGTACAAAGTTCCCACGTCACAACTGCTGCTACAATACCAGGTAAAGCCATGCTGAAATCAGTGATAAAATTCCCACAGATTGTGGTGCAGTCCCAGATGATAGCCAGGAGTTACATTTATCCCTGCTGTTTATCTTACTGGTCTCATCTTTCTGCATATGCATATGCACACTTCCAGATATGGACACGCACAGCATAAAATAGAGTTATTTTAATGCCTGTTTATTTTGTAACAGAAGAGGTTGACTCCACCTCAAGAATCCTTTCTTTTCAAGTTCCCAGATAGTTTTGCTGGGGTGTGGTGTTCCTTACCTTTCACCAGAAATGCTGATACAGGAGTTATCACTAATATTTCTGATAACAGATTAAAGGTGGAAATGTTTCCTTTACTCTCAGTCTGATAAGTAGAGAGGGAGAAACTGTGTGCTCGTGAACAGAAAATGAACAGCTGAGCATTTTTGCTTCACTGGGGCATGCAGAAAGCTCATGTCTTCACTTCATTCACCTTACATGTGGCGCTCAAAAAAATGGAGGTGTGCACATGGTGAGCAGGGTGCCAGCACGCCCATATTCCTGGGCTGCTGTCCCTGAGACCCCAGCACTGCAGACAGGCATGAGACTTCCAGTCCCTTGCCTAAACATTCACAAGTATGGAGTTTGGCCGTAAAACTCCTCCCGACCCTCATCCACTGTGCACGGAGCATACCGAGAGCGTGCAAACAGCTCTCAAACAGTTGCTTGCAGCCAGCAGTAATGATCCACCGATACCAACAGCCAAGCATCAATCATGTGTGGCTGTTCTTGCGGTGACACAGGACCAGGGGTATTAACGCTTCAGCCAAGGCGTTTCAACAGATAGTTTTATATGGGTTTCATACGTCCCCTTTGGCTTACCATCAAAGAAGCAGTGCTCGTTTTGTGCCTGACTGCTGCAAGTCCCCAGAGGAAAACGCTGTCCCAGCCAGCTGGGGAAAAGCCTTGCCACGTGCCCAGCTCTTGGAGGAAAGCCTGGGTAGGCAGCAAGTGAGTGGAGGTCAAGTGACACCTCCACTAAAACCTTTCCCTTCAAGCCCAGATGGTGGAGTAGTGTCTCTCATTCCTCTGGCCGGCTGTCCAAGGAGTCAGTAAGGATAGACTGCCAGCTCAAGGGGAAGAGGTGGGATGCAAGGCTTGAAAATACTTCTTTTAAATGAGTTTTCTTCAGGGTAATGATATAATGAAATAAATCAGGATGGAGCATCTCATCTTTGAATCACTGTGGAGCCCACCTGTGACATGACTCATGGCCTTGATGACTTATTTAGGAAGACTGAACCTCATGAGGGCCCTGTGATTAAGCAGCCACCAGCGCTTGTGAAGTGCCTTGACTTGACAGGGCCCAAATATAGAAGGTTTTGGTCAGACCAGGGGAAAGTTTTGATGAATAAAGATTTCCACGGGAGCCCACATTCGCCAACAGCAGGAAGAACAGTGATTTTTTTAAAGTGATGCTCCCAGCCCAAATTTGGCCCTAATTTAGCAAAGAAGGAAGATAATCTAAGCATTTCCCACGTGAGTGCTAATGTAAACACCCTCACCATCTGTTTTATTTACACACACAAATTACAGATTGCCATTTCTCCCCTGCTGCTTTTGCAAGCCGCACATCCTGCTGCAATGGGAGAAGCGGAGTAATAGAAGCTGGGGCTGTCCCAAGCATGGGTCCCAGCCCGGATCCGACCGTAGGTATGCCGTGCCCATACCATGACAGGTGCCGGGGTGCCGCCTGCTCGCTGCTCTCGCTGGGGAAACCACAGTCTCATGAGACGGGGTGCAAGGCAGTGCCAGCTGTGTGTCCCCCGTCCCTGCCCCTCCCCTCTGAGGGGATTAGCAGCCCTGCTCTCTGCCCTGGCCATCGGGGCTGACCTAGGGGGATCCAGCACAGGCAGGCAATGCTCCAGGGCAGCTCTGGCTGTTCCTGCAGTGCTGCACCCCAGCATGGCCAGGAGTCACACTGAGATGCCCCAGCCCCAAGCCCTGCTCCAGTGGAGGGAAGGTCTGGGGCTGCCTCCGCCAGCCCACATGCTGGAGGGATTAAGATGCGCTTCACACATGTTTCAGCGTGACTGCAGAAGGCAGTGTCCTTTAGCAAATGGTAAATAATTGACATTTTACTCTGCTGGCAGCCAGCACCCCTACCGGCAGCTGGATTTGTCATTTTGCATCCCCTCGGTGGCTCTAATTTCAAATTTACAGTAACATATGCCCAGAAAGCTGCCGGCCTTCTCCCAGCATCACGAATGCTTATTCCCTGCTGCCCTGCCCTGTGATGGGTGAGGAGCGAGTGACATCTCTTCTTCTGTCATAGGTCTTCTCTTGACCTCCTGTGGTGGGAGAACAGAACCTTTTTGTTCCTTTCCCCCTTGCTTGTTTATTATTATTATTATTATTAATTAATTATTATTATTTATTATTATTATTTAGACTGGGCAGCTGGGGACCAGGGTATTTCCAGTACACTTACTTAGCTGCATGATTCCCATTAATGTAAATGACATTGCACGGCTAAAACTGTGCAGATCCTGTTGAAGATTTACCCCCGGGTTATAATTTTACAGAGATTTCCCCCTCCCCCTTGCAGAGCCTTTGCTGCAATCATTGCGTGGAGAGAAAACTGGAAGTGTCTGCACAAGAGGGAGGAGTGGCTCGCTTAGGAAATGGACATTTGTATTCAGGCAAGGGAGGAAGGACAGGAAGGATGGGGAAGGAGGAGCCTGACTTTCCCCCTCCAGTCCCACTGTGCAATCCCAAAGCATACGATGGTTTCTGAGGTGCCGCAGATCCTTGTGCTGTGAAAGTATTAAAACAGGATTGGCAGAAGACTTTTTTTTTTTTTTAAAACATCATTTGCAAAACAAAGACTGCCTAAAAGATAAGCAGAACATTTATCATGCCTTTCCTTCTGACAACTCATGCTCCTGGTTTCAGCGAGGGCTTTGGGTCACATAGGACTCTCCCCCTCCGTGGTAAGCCCAGAGAAGGATGGGGGCCATGTCCCCACGCTGCTACCCGGCACAGCATCCACGGCTGCCAGGCCTCTGCCACGCAGACATGCAGGGCGGAAGGGTCTGCCTGGGCAGTGTTTCTGCCACGCTCTCCTTGAAGATGGCCATGCCCTGGCAGCTCTCTCTCCTCCAGCAGGCACTGGCACTGCTGGAGGAGTTATTTGTTGTTCTGACACCAGCCATAAATTTCAAGGCCAGAAGGAGCCATTACGGTTGGCTAGCATGACCCCTGATCTAACACAGAGCATGATTTGTACATCAAGCCCAGGACTTTCATTGGAGATCTAATAAATCTTTGGGAAAGGCAGTCAGTCCTGACTTAAAGGCTGCAAGCCATTGCGCCGTGTCCCTGGGTAAGCTGTTGAAGTGGTTAATTATCCTCACGGTGTGAATGCATGCCTTTATTCCTGATCCAAGCTGGCCTGCCTGGGCACTCGGGCACACACGCGGCTGCGGCATCATGTCATGCCTCTTCTCGCTGGAGCAGCAGATCCACTGGGCACATAGCTCTTCCCAGGGGGGTTGTCAGCCATGGTCAAGTCACCTCCCAACTTTCCATCTGACAAGCTGAACAAATTGAATTCCTTTAGACTGACTGATCAGCTCACTTCTGAGAGGCGTATTGCAGCTACGTGGATTTTTTTCCATGCAGTGTGTCTCTTGCATCAGGACATCATGTGAGTCCAAGTCAAATGTAAAAGTGGAAGAGGGATCAGAAGCTTTGTCAGTCACCACGCATCAGCACTCTCAGGTGGGTGCCCAAGCCCACCTGCAATTACCTGAGGGTTGAAGGCAATCATCATGGATGGAAGAGAAACATCCACTCTGGTTAACTTTCTTGCCCAAGCAGGAAGAGCAGAGAGCAGTGTTTCTGAAAATCACAGCTGGGAGGGCAGGGAGTGAATGTACAAAGGATAAAAGACTCTCCGGCAGGTTGTTATTTCCCGAATAAAACACATGAAAGAAGTTAAAGCCTCTCTGATGTCTGCACGAGCTAAGTGACCCCCACCCTGGCTGAAGGAATGGGGCTCCTGCCCCAAAGGTGGGGGCTTGTGGCCTGGGGAGGGTCTGACACCCACTCTGTGCAGATTAACAATGAAACCCAAGGCCTCCTCCAGGCAACACAGGCTGGGGCACAGGGACACAGAACACTCCCCTGTTCCTGACAAGTCTGGATGGCTTCAGGAACATCATCCTGTCATCTTGGGGAGCTGTTTCACATGCTGACGCCTGATGGCTTTGCAGGAGCTTCTGCGTAGTCTGTGTTTTGGCTGGCGCAGGGCTGGATCTCCCATACATCTTGACTCCTGCCTGCCCCCCCGCTCTGCGGCTCCCCAGGGGCAAAATGCACTGCCTGAGTTTTTGGTCCACCCTGTTAGTGCCACACAGCTCCTCCCACCTCGCCAGCTAGAGCTCAGGATGAACAAAACAGGATGTGCCAGGCTGGGAAGAGCCAGACCCCAGGTCAGCCTCTCCTCCTTGGCAGCTTTCCCTTGCTCAGGATGTGGAGGAACAAAATTTATGTCCCTGCTCAGATGCAGGCCCAGATCTTGGTGTCCTACACAGCAGGCAGAGGGTCTCAGCAGGGGACCATCAACCTTTCTGAGAGATGGTCAAAGCCTATCTGTACTTAAAAATCCAGTAGAGTCAAAATCCGTAAATACCCTTCACCGGTAAGCTGCAGATCTGGCTAGCTGGCACTTGCTGCATGCCATCTTACAATTTCAAGCTTCCCCTGGTGTGAGCAAGAGGCCGGCTCTGAAATCCACAGCCCAGCCACCTCTGGGAAAGCAGAGTATGTTGCTTTATACCTCTCCAGCTCAGCTGGGGGTGACCCTGACCCATTCCCCAAGTTAGCCCATCCCATGCGGTTCAAGTCCTTCTGCCATGGGAAAAGAGGAGCCAGCTACCAAGGAAGTTATTGATACCTCCAGCCAGGTTTAGCGGGGCCAGAGCCTGTTGACACGTAGAGTTTATTCAGAACCACTCTAATTTCCTGAGCGAGGAACAAGGGGTTTGACTTGCTTTTGTTTGGCAGAAGATAAACCACTGAAGGGAGTGTTACTTCAGGCTGTTAGGTTGATCTGTGAGGAGCTGGAGGAGTCTGCATTGCACTGAGGAGGACAGGAGGTAAACTTAAGTGAGGGATTCTCACAGGACTGGTGCTTTAAAAGCAATCTAGAGGCCAGAGTGAATTGACCATTAGACTTTAAATCTATCCTTCCCCTCTTGAGGGAAAAAAACAAATTCCTCTAAAAGGGTCAAAGATAGTGGAATTAGTCTGCATCTTTTCACTGGAGGTCATTGCATCTTCCCAGCTGCTGCAGGATGGAGTGCTGGGGGTACTCTGATGTTCAGCAACTGATCCTTCATCACCTGCATTTCAGGTTTAATGCTAGAGAGAGGGTCTAAGAAGTTCTCCTGCTTCTTGTTTCTGTACTCCAGTCTGCCCTGCCCCCTAAGGAGGCAAAATGATTTCCAGGGTGGGTACATCTTACAGTGGTGAGCTGTCACGTCAGCAAGCACGCCTCAAAGCATGAGACATGGTAGGAAAAGGAAGGACCAGTGAGGATTTTAACCAGATGCCTGGTCTTGCTCCCCTGGAGAAGAAAGTCTTGGGAGAGCTGGAGGTCTGCTCAGACAAATCCCCGGGTGCCACTTGGTCCCTGAAAAGAGGGGCTGGTGGCTTTGTCAGCCTGCACAACGAGGATGTGCCTGGGGCTGGCAAGTCACTGCCAGCTTACCTCAAGCCCAGCATGTCCCAAAACCTCAGCCCTGTGGATAGCAGACATACACCATAGCCCTTGGGATGCTCCCCTTGCTACAGACCTGCTTGGACCCTCCAGCCACTGCTGATCCTGAGGGGTGACCACCCTGCTTGTCTTAATACACATTGGCCCTCCCAACTGTCCTGGTTTTGGCTGGGATAATTTTCTTCCTAGTAGCTGATACAGTGCTGTGCTTTGGATTTAGTGGAGAACAATGTTGATAACACACAGGTGTTTTAGTTGTTGCTAAGTAGCACTTATCCCAAGTTAAGGATTTTTCAGTTTCCCATGCTCTGCCAGCGAGGAGGTGCACAAGAACCTGGGAGGGAGCACAGCCAGAACAGCTGACCCAAACTAGCCAATGATTCCATACCATAGAACGTCATGATCAGTACATAAACTGGGGGAGGTTGGCCATGAGGGACAGATCACTGCTTGGGCATCAGTCAGCAGGTGGTGCATCACTTGTCTTTTCTGTTTTTTATTTCTCTCTCTTTATTATATTCCTTTTTCAGTACTATTATTATTATTATATTTTATTATTATTATTTTATTATTGTTATCTTATTTTAGTTATTAAGCTGTTCTTATCTCAACCCATGAGTTCTACTTTTTTTTGATTCTTCTCCCCATTCTGCTGGGAGGAGGGAGGAGTGAGAAAGCAGCTGCGTGGTGCTTAGTTGCTGGCTGGGGTTAAACCATGACACAACTCATTCACAAGGTATGCAGTGATGAGTAAAGTTGGTCACTGTCATTTTGGTCATGACTTTTGGTCATTTTGATTAAAAAGGGTGTGATAGGAACTTTTATGGTTTTCAACTGACTCCAGGTGAGCACCATAAAATTTGTGTTCGTGTTGAGGCCAGACCACAGAAGAAGGTAGCATTCAGGTAGATTCTTGTTATGGCTTCATTTGTTGCCCACTTAAATGACTAATGAGTTGGATTAAGAGGATGGGCTGGTTTGGGGCTTTCTAGTCTGGACAGACCTGTCAGGAATAGAGGTCCCTTCAGCCTGTGGGACAGGTAAGTGCTGTGTCTGTCCTGATATTGCCTTTTTAGGAGTACAGCAGAGATCTGCACTGCCCTTCAAAGGAGGCATTTTGATGCAGTGGCTTTGTCTATCTTGGCTTCCTTTTCTTGCCTTGCCCTGGAGACTAAATTTTCAGGTCGTGAGTGGGGCTTTCAAGACAAGTCTGAGATAAGCCATACCTTGTTTATTTGCCCCAAAGTACTGTCCATGATTCATCTGCAGATTTAATAGCAGTGCCTAACTGGATGCTCCTGTTTTATCGATTTCTATAGCTTTGCTTACAGATAACGAGTTTAAAATCATGGGACCAGACAGAATCTCCCATGTTGTTGTGTTGCATCTTCTTCTGTCACATGTAGTCATGTTATGCAATCCCTTTCACAGGCTTGCAAAGCTCCAGCTTAAAACTAGGCAGCACTTTGCTATTAGGATTCCTGCAGGAAAGCCTTTGCAGAATTTCATTCCTCCAGCAGTCATTAATTCTGTCATTTCTTGTCTAAACATAGTCAGGAATAGTTTAGAGGCATTTGCTCAATGACCAGCATTATCCTCAAGCTTAAATAACTCATCTCCCTTCTTAGTGGACATGTTGGAAAAAGAAGGGATTATGGAGAGTGGCCAGGTCCCCATGCAGCCCCGCAAGCTGCAGGAAACTCCTGGGGCTCATCAGGGCGCAGGGCTGAGGCCTGAGCCGGCACAAGGAGATGTCCCAGCAGCTTGGGCACAGTCCCGAGCACTGCTGAAGTCTCAGTGAGTTCTTGTCCCCTGGCACGGCTCTCTCCAGGCCCTTCCCTCTGGAAATATTCTAGCTGATGCCGCCTCCGTTTGCATTTGCCTTTTCTTAGCCGTGAGACGCTCGTGGCTTAGAGCCATCTCATGCCTGAGTGATCTATCTCTGCTGCTTTGTGGATAAGCTGCCAGCATATAGCAGAAATTCTTGTTTCTAGTGTCCAAGTACATGGTGGTGCATTTTTTTACTGCTAAATTACATCCCATTTGTCTCAGTCTCATCCTTAAGGGCACACAGCTCCTCTTACATAATATTCCAACCCTTATCAGTTCTAGCAGTGACTCCCAACTTCACGTCATTCCTGCTCTCTCTGCTAGGGTTGTTTAAAGAAAATACAGATTAAGATAGCATCCAAGACAGCTCCTTGATGAACTCCACCAGGAACTAGCTGCCAAATTTTAAATCCCCTTTCAGCACAGCCTGTTTTCTACCCATTGGCTGGTTCTTGACCCAGACTAAATCTACTTCAGGACACCTCATCTTAATGAACATATTCCTGCTTGGCAACAAGGAGCAAGGTAGACCTGGTCTCCCCCATGTCCTGACTCAGGCAAGTCAGGCACAGGCTGCAGCTGGGAAACCTATCAGTGCCTTTGTTCAATATATCATGTGCCATCTTGTATTTCCCTATCCTTCCTGCAGAGTTTGTCCCAACACCTTTCTCTTGCGGAGGACAGATGAACTGGTGCATGACTACCCCGTTTTCCCCAGTCTTTCTCCTTCCCTGTTCCCCGCTATGATGTTGGTTCTTCTCCTGTCCCCTTCCACAGTCTCAGGCTTGGTGGCTTCATGAAAAGCCACATCTATCAACCTTGCAATTGCAAATGGTGGTCCTTTCTGGGCACCAGGTTGGAGATATCCTTGTCCACTTGACCTGATGTGCTCTTTCTTTTTCTCTGCTTCTCTCTCAGCTCATAAATCCCAGGCATTTGCACCCATTTCCCTTTGCCCCATGCTGTCCCCAATAGCTGCTGCTGACAAAAAGTTCACACTGGAGTGACAGAGTATTTAGTTCATGTTGGGCCAATGCCTAGAGTACCTGAGCTGAGCCACATATTTTTGTGTATTTCCTCCTGCCAGGTTCTTTTTTTCTTTACTGCTCTCCCTTTTGCTCTCTGTTGATCCCCTCTGCATTTTTAATACTACTGCTGTTAAAGTTTTATAAGCTTGGGATGGCATTTTTATGGGTGTAATATTCTTACAGTTCAGAATATTCTTGCAATATTATCTTTATTTTTTCCCACACTCAAAACTCCTTTGGATGGCACAATGGAGGTGGCTTTAAAACTTCAAGCAAGGGAAAAAAATCTGCTGCCTTCTCCTCCCCATTTTGGAGCTCTGAAACTCTTTTATGACAGAGCGTGCTTGTATATCCAAGTGCAAAGAAAGTAGGGAAAGAGAGGGTAAGCAATAGAGAACTAATATTGATGGAAAATGAACTTTGTGCTATCCATTTTGTCTGTTCTGGCCCTTCTGATCTTGTTTAGGAGTTACTTACAGCCAGTTGCTCTCTCTTGTTATGCTGCATTCGAGCTGGATACCTCCTGCTGTCCCTAAGGGAACTGCCACTTGAAGCCTGGGAAAAATCAACCATGCCAAGTATGGCACACAAACTCTACAGCAAAAGAGGTGGGTGCTGGCAGGGGTGGGTGGATGGGAGTCCTAAAGGTTGTGCTTCCAGCTCCATCTGCCTCCATAAAACATCCCCCAGAGATGCAACTGGGCGGAAAACCAGACCTGCTGTGATGGGACACGTACCCAGGCCACTTGTTTGAGAGAAGGATGAAGTGTGATTTCTTTAAAAACCTCATCTTTTTGCCTCTCATCACATTGCCCCCAAGATGAGTGTAATTTAAACAAAACCAAAAACAGAGTGGTGAAAACTTCTGTTGTTATGGATTATATCTCCTAATATATATTCCCTTTTCAGAGTAGATCATATATCAGTCATCTGGATGCACAAGGCCCTGAGAACAGATGAGAATTTCCACGCTGCATGGGAACATCCCTGAGGTGCACAAGGAGTGGCATTAGATATAGTAAATATATGGCAATCTCTTTCTACCTGTTTTCTAGGAAGCAATCGCAGAGCTTTTTCAGTGCAGGGGAAAGTATACCTGTGCTCATTCACAAATCCTTTCTTCACTGTTGAGCCAGCTCAAATCTTGTGCCCTAAAGGGCCCCCATATCATGAAAGTCCATTTTTGTTGTCCTGAACCATGTCATGGTTGGAGCCCAGAGGGAAACTGAGCACCACGCAGCCATTCACTCACCCCTTTCCCCCAGCACTGGGAAGGAGAAAATGAAGAAAAAGGCTCAGGAATTGAGATAAGGATAGGGAGGAATGATTCAATCATTATGGTCACGATCAAAAGATAGACTCATTAGGGGAAGAAAAAGGACATCACTTTAATTCAAACACTAACAAAACCACTTAACAGACAGAGTGGGACAGTGAGAAATGTTACCACATCTTACAGACACCTCCCCCTATCCCTTTCTTCTTCCCGGGCAAAGTTTTGTTCCTGATATCCCTACCTCCTTCCCCCAGCATTGCAAGGGGCAGGGGATGGGGGGTGCAGTCAGTTTGCCACTTGTTCTTCCTAAAGGTGGGGGGAGCACTCTTCTGCATTCTTCCCCTGCTCCACATGTCTCCCCTCTCATGGGAGACAGTCCTCCATGAACTTTCTCCAGTGCGAGTTCCTCCCACAGGCTGCAGCCGTTCTCATGCTGCTCTGGCATGGGTCATCTCCACATGCTGCAGTCATCCCAGTGCTGAGCTACAACAGCGGGAGGTTTTTCTTCCCTCAGAGTCCTGGCCTCCTCTAAGTGCAGCCACCTGCTCCAGTGTGGGGTCCCTCCACAGGCTACAGATTGACCTCTGCTCCACCAGTGACCTCCATGGGTGGCAGGGGGGCGGCCCTGCTGTCTTACCATGGGATACAGGGGGTGTCTGCTCCGGTGTGCCTTCCCCCCTCCCTCCTTCTCCTTCCTTCCACTGACCCTGATGTTCGCATAGGTGTCCTTCTCATAACTCCTCCTCACAAGTCTCAACACCCCCCTAGGTTCCCCTTCTTAAATGCGTTAACGCAGAGGTGCAGCCACTGTCACTAATTGGCTTGGCCTTGGCCAAAGGTGGGTTTGACTTGGAGCTGGGGGAATTTCGAGAAACTTCTCAGGGGGGGCCACCACTGTACCCCCCTCCCCTGCTACCAAAAACCCTGTCACACAAACCCAGCACAACCATTTCCAGACAGCCTGAGGTGCTTAGCTTTGAAATAATTTCAATAGTGTTTTTTTTTCTAGAATGCTAGTACAGCTTCTTAAACCACCTTACTAGTAATTACCAAGTTAGCTTGCAGCAGATCTGAGTGATGGGCGGTGCTATTCCAGAAAATGAGACACAGTGAGTTACATGGTCAGCACAAGGTCATGCAGAAGGATTGTAGCAGCACAGCACTTCCCTGTGCACTAATTCTGAGCCTTTGCCTAGTCCATAGCACAAAATGCAGTCAGACACTGCCTAAACACTTACATCTGGGCAGACTTTGGTACCCTTCAGATTGGTGACATTCCTGTAAAGCACCAGTTCTCCACCAATTTGTGGTTTCTGCACACTCCTGAGAGCAGGTGGGTTAAAACTAAGTAGAAAAGATCATTCCGTTATAAAGAGGGGAAAAAAGTCTTTGACTTACAGTTTTCAGTCCTGTCTACTTCAGTTTCACTTGAGGGAGTTATCTCAGCAATTAAATCTTAACTCAATCACAGCATGGCACAACGACGCATACTTCCCACACTTTCACGTGAATACGCTTCTCAGAGCCTCTTACAAAACACAGCACAAGCTGGTGTTGCTTGCTACTGTGAAACACCAGCAAAGCTACTTTTTAATCACCATTTTTCTGTGGTATGGTATGCATCTTGCTTAGAGATGTTTGCTACATGCATGTTAACAGGAGAAAGCTACTGTGTATGGGCAGACAGCAAAAGGTCTCAGGTTGGCCTTAAACTGGATGCCAACCAGACTGGTGGTTTGGCACATGTCTGTGTGCACTCTGAATAGGCAAAACATCTCACTGATCTGGTACAGATGTGGTGGGATCAAGGGCAAAGCCATGACCACATGTCTGCCCACAGCCTTACCTGCTTGTGGATGGGGGATGGTGATGCATTCAGGAGATGCTCCCAGTTCCCCTGCAGAGATCAGATTTACATGAATGCAAGGTAGAGATGCATAGAAGGAGTCTTTGTTTCTCTACAGATCTGGTGGGGATAACTTGGTTTTGATCTGGTTCACCGAGAGAGCTCCATGTCTCTCTTCTTGGTGCTTTGACAGCTGGTACTGCTCAGGACACAGAGGGGGCCAGGGCTTCCCAGGGGCTGTGCAGCCCTTGGGCTTATGACTGGCACGTCCAGGCTCCCTAGGGCTCCCTGCAGACTCATGGCTATGGCTTGAGCTATCCTCAATTCCTGGGGCTTTTCTCTCCCTCCCTGGGCACCTTTTGATCTGCCTGAGGGGAAAAAAGCACATTTCATTGGGAGAAATATTTGATGAGTAGCTTCATTCATTTTCAGCCAATTAGCACTGGTTAAACTAATCATCAGAAAACCAGGCATGGATTTAAAGCCTATGTGGGTACATTTACAACAGCCAATACTCTACAAATACAGCTACAGCTTCCATACACATGGTGGTAGTAACGTAGTTTGTGCACAGGATTTGGTAGAAAGTGGTTGTTCGTTATGCTGCTCAGTACTGCAGATAATGCTTGTGCAAAAGATTTGTGCCTCCTAAATAGCTGGAGGAAGATCATGAAGCCTTGGAAATGTTTCCAGGCTTCCCTGGGCTGGCTGTCCAGCCTCAGATCTCATTCTGTCTGTCTTGCCAGAGCTAGCCAGTGACTGAATCCCACTTGCTTGTGTGATTGACACCTGGCAGAGGTGAAGCTCTGGCTGTGCCAGCAGTGTACCTTTTAGCACAAGTGTGTCCCACCTCAGATATCTCCATATCCCTCAGTTCTGGCATCCAGTTGTTGGGTGGACTGGGGCAGATGCTCTGCCTCCACTATCAACAGCCAAGAGCAGCCAGTGCTACTTCTTGCAGCTGGGACAAGCTGGCATCCTTCTCCTGATGGTGACCAGCTCCAGCGGCACAGATATGCTGCTTTCCTTATGTCCAGCCCCTTTTGCCTTTCCAGAGGAAACCGGGGAAGGAGGTTTCTGCTCTGTGTCTGTAACTGTCTTCCACCTTGGCAGAGGATGAGACATAGACTGATTTCCTATTTCTTTCAGCCCAGATGGGTTTTCTCAGTTGCACGGTGTTGGACAAGAAAGTGTCATTGCACATCTGTAGCCCAGAAGTCAAAGAGTGAAAGGGTCAGGCACAGGGCTGTGAGTCACGGCATGGATGCAGACCTTGCCAGCATGGTCCCCTGCAAGGGCCAGGGGTCAAGGTGTGCCTTAGCTCTGGTTGTAGGGTTGGTACAGCGTGGGGACACCCCTGCTTTGGAGCCTGGCACTGGAGGACCTCATAGCCAAGGACTCCCACTCTCCTTGGCTCCTCCTGCCTGCCCTGTGGCAAACATTGGAGGGCCCTCCTGACCCACCACCAAGAGCAAAGGCCATGGGACAAGGCTGGAAAACTAACTTTTCCCATTTTCAGCCCTGAACAGGTGCAGCACACCCCATGTAACGTGAGTGGGGTTGTTCCTGGATTAGATCAAGGGTCAAACCCTGAAGCCCTGGCCCTGGATGGACTCGTGGGGCTTTCACCGGGGCTTTGCTCTGGCTCTCCTCACCCTTGAGATCTCATGGCTTCCAGTCAGGCACTGCTGCACAGCCTCAGGCAGCACTCATCATCCTCAGCAGCACGCAGCTGGCTGGAGGCAAGTGACCTGTGGCTAATGGCTCCCGGCACATTACGCAAGCTCTCGGCCACAATTCTTGCCTCCCTTTAAGAGTGGGGTGGTGCTCTGGAGGACAGATCTGCTTATCTAAGGCAGGACTGGGGGACAGCCTGCAGTCTGGCTAGGTCTCAGCTGCCCTTGGGAACCTCATGTGGATCCTGCCAGGGGCTGATAAATGCCAACAAAAGGATGTCAAGCACGAGCAGTTGCTTCCAGGTTTGTTTATTCCTCTGATTTCTACAGAGGCACACAAAGAGTCCACATGCAATCTGCACAGAGTGCTCTTTATAAAAATAAATAAAAAGGCCCTTGCTGTTCAAAAACAGCTTCCCTCCGGGTCTATTTTAGCCCATCACCTTAGCAGCAGCTCCTTCAGAAGCCGGGACTCTGCTGATGAGAGTTAGTCACTTCTGTCCCTCAGCAGGCGTCTCGGTAATTTTCCCCAGCCAGTTACGTCAGTGAAGCCCTGCACCAGCAGCGCTCCCTGATTATGCAAGCTACATTCGCAGATACGCTTGGGGTTGGTCTTTTTAACCTTTATTCACCAGCTCATAGCAGAGAGAGCTGCAGTAAAAGCTTTGCTGATAAAGCCCAGTAATATATTGACAAAAGAAAAGCATGGCATTGGTAATAGATTATATTTGTGGGAAATTGAAAGAAGAAACAAAGAAGCCAATTGCAGCCTATATGGGCACAGATGAATCTGTAGCAGTACTGTCTCTTGAAAAGAAAGACACACTTTTCTAGTTCATCCAGGCAAAAGCAGGGACAAAGATTTTATCTGGGGTTTCAGTTTATTAGCTAAATGTTTTGCAGCTATGGGTTTTGCAAGACTGAGCTACCTCTCTGCTCCCGGTGAGGCACCCTAGAGCTTGCTCACAGATGGGGCAGGAACTCCTGAATTACAAGACAGGAGCCTTCAACTTACCTTTTTCAAACACCCCCCCCCCCTTTTTTTTTTGATGGCTATGTTCATTTTATCTTTGTAAAAGGGCACTTGAAGGGGGAAGATGTGAGCAATTTTCTTCACCAGGAGCTTCTGGAAATGTTTTTGTTCACTCAGCTCCAACATCTCCTCAGTCATCCAAGCCTGTTCTTCATCCCACAGAATGGTTTGGGTTGGAAGACACCTTCAAAGATCATCTAGTCCAAACCCCCTGCCATGGGCAGGGACATCTTTCTCTAGATGACGGGGCATCCACAACATCTCTGGGCAACCTGTACTCAGGTGATAGAAAAGTGGGGGACTGGGATAAAGTCACTTGCCTGGGTGTCCAATCAGAAAATTCTCCCTTTGACCCTCCTGCCTTGGTGGCTGCCAGGTCTTCCCTCCTGGTCCCTGGCAAGCACCGGGGAAAGTCTTTTGCCTGACAGTCCCTCTGCAGGGATCCTCCTACAGACCCCTGCTTGTGGTGGGATCTGAATCCCACCCTGTCCCAATGCTAATGACTGAGATCCCTCCAATATCTGCAGCACTGAAGTCCAGGAGGCATCGTGACACCCTCTTCTCTTTCCTCTGTGCCCCAACAAGCCAAAGAGTGGGCATGAAGCAGCAGACCAATGCATTAAAAACTTGTGCAGTGGGAGGTGTTTCGCCATGTAGCCCCACGACAACTCCAGTTCAAGATGAATCAGCTCATACAGTGTGATTCTGATGACCATTCAGTTCCAGATCAGTCACTAAATCTGACTATAAAGAGAAATAATTGACTGACTGGTAGGGTTTTCTTAGAGTGTTAAGTAACTATAGAAACTCCCTGCCTGTCAGACAAAGGTGTAGCAGAGCTGTATTTGGCTGACTGGAGCCAGATCATGTCAGTTGATACAGCAAAGTTTGCAATAGGTGCTCAGTGCAAAATGCCATGTGCTAGTGTTTTCCCTGGGGATAGCAGGGCTGCTAAAGTAAGGATTGCTGGAAGAAGAAAAAATTCACTTATCATGTCTAGCTGTGAGCATCACAGCAGAGTAGATGTTAATATCCGTACAACTGAGCTCAAGAGGTTCCTGTTAGCCACGGTGTTCTCACTGGAATGATGGGGAGCTGAGCCCGACAGATAAAACTGGTCCATGTTTTTCAAATTGTTTATAGGTCCTGAAACCCTGCAGTCCTGGGCTGAAAGAAACTAGCAGTAGATTTGTGCTCCATTGGGCAACTATTTCAGCCAAAGGAAAAAGCACTTTCTTCTTGACATTTTCAAGAAAATTGTTTATTGTTGGGACATTTCAAAACTTCCCCAACATCACCAAAAAGGATAAAGAAAAGAAAGCAAAAAGTAGAAGCAAAACATTGCAAAGCATTTACTGTAGATCGCATTAAATACTTTAAGTGACTCAGTTGTCAGGGTTTCTTGTTTGCCAAACAAAAAAGGCAGTCCTTTGCATCCATCTGCAATGACACTGTCTTTCCCTTCTTTGGCTCAGCCAGCAAAGTCCGGCAGTGACACAGCCTGGGACTGTGTGCCCTAAGGGGAGAACTTGGAAATAGCAGCATTCTGCCAGTATATGCCAGGAAATCTCAAAACTGCAAGATTTTGAATATGTTATCATCTGAAGCAGTGCTCAGTGCATGAGGGAAAAAAGCAAGCAAGAAAAGAGCAAGATGTGCTATAAAGTTTGAGAATTACATGTGTATGGACAAACCGAGGTAAATGCTGGCTGCTGGTGAGAGGGCCAGAGGCTGCCTCGTGCCCCTGAGGAGCCCTGAGAAGCTGTGTAGGTCAAATCCCTCTCCTCCTCCCCACCGTGTGCGTCTGCCTGTGGTCCCATCCCCGTTTCCCCACCAGCCTGCAGCCTCCCTCCCAAACAGCAGGGCAGTAGATAAACCTGGAAGCTTAAACTGTTTATGCCAAGCCAGTGATTAGCAAGCTGCGTGCCGATTTTTACAAGGGAGGTGAAGACCGCTTACTCTGCAAGCCAACAAGAAGCCACCAAGCCTTGCAGGAGGATCGGGCTGGGGCTAACATGCCAAAGGCCCTGCAGCATGGTTAGCCTTCGCTATTGCACCAGCTCCATCAAATGTCAATCCACCCTATATGGGTCTTGGTGGGAGAGGAGGCACCAGGAGAGCTCACTCCCACCTGAGATCCTACCAGCACCACTGCAAGACCCAAATGCAGGAGTAATGTGGGACCAGGAGAGTGTGTCTGGTCATCTACTTCTGAGATGCTCCCCTTGCATGCACAGTGCCTGTCCAAGGGAGCAGCACCCTCAGGAAGGCTGGCCTTTACCACCCAAGCAGCTGACTGGCCCCAAGGAGTTTTCCTCTTCTGCCACATGATTCCATGCTTTGAGCCCTCTCAACTACTCAGTGTCAAAAGCATCAAGCACTAAATTGCTTTTGAGGTAATATGTTCCCATGTGGCACTGTGAAATATTTAATATTAGGATGTTGTATTTGGGACAGACAACATTTTTAACAAATGGGACATGGTGAAACAGCACTCTTTTGGCTCACCAAGCAAACTGCCTGCCAGGAGGATGGGCAGGTACAAAGAAATGAAAGAGACTTTATGTCCTTTGAATGAAGAAGAAACTCCTTGAATTAATATCTAGCCGTTACATCTAGAAGCAGGCCCAGTGTTATTAGGAAGATTAACAGTAGCCAGGTATTTTTCATTAACTGTGGAGCTGCAAACAGCTGCCATGGCATGGGCCTCATTACAGAGGATGTGTCAATCCATCTGTGGCTGCAGACAACAGTAACAAAACCTGACAGTATAAGGTAAGCCCACCCTGCATGGGCCTTCCTTAGGTCTGGCTCCTGACACCCACAACATGGTAGCATAGCTTGAATGCAGACAAAAATGGACTTTTGGGGACTTGCTACATTATGCTGATGTCTCCCATGATGATTGCTTTGATCCACGTAGAGATCAATCCTGCTCACCCCGGGGTCTGCAGCATGCCACAGCTGGAGCATTAAATATGAGCATCGATGTAAATTTTCCCAAAATACAGGCTTGACACTAACATGGTACTCCCATTTGGTCTCCTTTCTAATGAGGACTTTGCCCATGCTTACTAATACAATTAGCACACCCGCTCAGTGGTTAACAAACCTGCTTACAGAGCTGTGAGCAACTGCTCTCAAGTGGGGGAGGTGGGGGGGTGTGGGTGGACATGCAGCCCATCGCCTCTGTGATGCCAAGGTCCCCTCTGCTTGGGATATTTCAGCTCACTAATGCCATCATCTCTCTTGCCTCTCCTACGCAGAGCATTTCCGACGCAGATGCCACCGCCTTGGCCCTGACGTGTGTCCTTTGCAGAGCAGGAGAAGGAGGAGGAGAGCGGGGAGGAGGAAGACTGGATCCTGCTCTCACCGTGGCTGGGCGCTCAGGCAGCCCGTGGGAGGCGTAGGGGCACTTCCCAGCTGTCCCACGTGTGCCGCAGCCACTCATGTGTGACACGCTAGACCCGGGATTTCACACGTGGCTGCTCTGCAGCATTGCCAGCCGCCCTTCTAATAAGCACTAATTCAATTTTCAGCTTTGCTCCTTGATCCTTTCATGCCGCGTCCTGAGCCGCTTTGAGCCGACGTCTGCTGATGTCAGTGGCTGCGGGACAGGGAGGAGAGGGACTGGCTGCAGAGGTGGGGCGGGGGGTCTCCTCCACCCTAGGCTTTGCCAGGCGGCACTCGCTGGGGTGCACAGGCTCCCTGGGAGCCTCTCAAGAGGGGTGTTATGAGTGGGTACCACATGGCTAGTTCCGGGCATGGGATTAAAATTTTGTGTCAGTGGTATGAGGAGTCATCTGTCATGCTCCGAGGGGAAGATTAGTGAGCTCAAACTCAGCATGAAATTCAGGAAGAAAATCTTATCACACGCCAAAAAATTTTTGCCACGTGCTCTAATGCTCCTGAGGGGCTGAATAACAAACAGCACAGCCTGAAGGGGCCCTGCTTGGCTATCTCAGTCCAGGTCCTGGATAGCACACCTCTAAAAACCCCAGCTAATCACACCCTTTTCAGCGTCACCTCTGAGTTGGCCAGTGGCCTGATCCAGTGCTTGCTGATGTCAGTGAAAACCTGATGGCAGTGGCTGTGGCTCTGGTCACGTGCAGGCAGTGGGCATCCTTTCCCCTTGGTCTCTGCCCTCCTCCTGCCTTGTCTGAGCTCCCACAGGGAGAAGCAGGTTGGGAAGAAAGCTAGGCAGATGTGAAGGGGGACAATAAACCCTCAGCAGCCTGCTTCTGAGCACATTCAGAAGCAAAGCGAGCAATGGGAAGCCCAAGGACACAGCCCAGTACTGCTGAACCTCAGCATTCGCCCTGCCCCGCTGTGCAGCCAGTGCTGCCCCAGGCCGGCTGAGTGTAGCTCCAGCTCTGGGACTGGCCATCCTCCTCCTCCTCTCATCCTGCCCACTGCTGCCTGCCCAAGGGGATTCCAGGGACCCACCAATCCTGGAGTAGGACATGAGTATTAGCCTAGCCATATTAATTAATTAATAAATTAGTTAACAAATGAATTCATTCACTCAGACACAAAATTCCAAAGGCATGCACCTGGAAACGTGCAACCTTCTGCTCTTACATGTGGCACATGAATCCAGAGCCGATGTTGCACATCTTCAGGCCCCAGAGTTCTGGGGTTTCATGTGGCAGTAGGCAGAGGGGTGACTGCAGTGCTCTTGGACTCGTAGTCCTGGCTTTGATGTCAAAACTCAGATGTAATGCTCCCCCATATTTATCTCCTGTTTTCCTCTCTTAGGTTTCACATTACTTGCAGCTGAATCCAGCCATACCACTGGCTCATCTCTGTATGCAATGCTGTCATCAGCCCTGTCAAGACTTGTCTTCTACAAGCTGCTTTTTCTGTCACCAGTCAGAAGTGGCCAAGTGATGGGACAATGCAATATGACAGGAGCCAGGAGCCTTCCACTGTGTACCACGTGCATACACAAATGCAGACTCTCAAGCGTCCCTTGCTGGACTGTGCTTCAGGATAGCAGCAGGCTATTGGTCAGCCTGGAGAACAGATGAGTCATTACTTAACACTATGGGCAGGCTAAGATCTTCACAAAGCTTTGTGGTCCTTGTGACAGACAGAGCAAAGGCAACTGGCATTATAAATTATTTTAAAAATTTAGAAAACATAAGAAACCAGTTGGGCTGGAGCAATTCATAAAGCCAAGAGGTTGTGGGTAACCTCCTCAAAGCTGGGAAAAGGAGACACATGTTGCCCTCCCCTATGAATCGACTCTTTAGCCCTACCAGAGTGCAGCCACCAGAGGCAGACGTGACATGCTGCTGCAGAAAAGGAATGTGGACCCAGAGATAGCCCTGCCTTTTTGTATGGATCCCTGGGGTTTATTGGAGGGCTAGAGATGCCTTCCTCTCTCCAGTGCCTCCCCTGCATGAAGGAGAGGAGCAGACCACAGCCTTTGTACATCATATCTAAGAAGGAACTTTGCTTCTATGTGCAGTGAGGTGTGGTAAAAACATTTTCAACCAAGACGTGAGAGGTAACCCAAAGAAATATCTCTGTGAAAGGATTATCATGGGCAAGACAGAAAGAGAGATTACCAAAAAGCCACGAAGCTCTAGCAGGATCCTTTTGAGCTTGCCATGCACCCGAAGGAGATACTTAACATTACGTCAGCATTGCCCTAATTATGTAAATTGCTCATCGGTTTGTGCCCTCAGACACTAGCATTTTGTTTGCTTTGTTCCCAGTCCCCAGCCTGTGGGCCAGCGTTTTGCTCCTTTGCCCTGGCTGTGTGGTGTGGCAGCAGGGGAGAGCAGGGAGGTTCGCAGAGGCAGGATTTGAATTTCAGAGCTCCCCCTCCCACTGCATGCACACCTGCTTTAAAAGCAGCTCTTGTTTCTAAAGCAAACAGGATGGATCATCTTAGAAAGGTGGTTATGGATAATAATGCATGTTATAATGATTCCAGCTCCTATGTGCTGGGTACCAATGTGAGTGTCCCTCAGCACAGCCATCCTGGTCGGGCTCACAGGGCATGAGACATGCTCATGCTCCAGCACCAGGTCTGTTCTTCTTCAGGCTGCGAGCAGTGGAAGATGGTACAGAGACACTGACTTCATCACTCCTCCTGTGCCACTGATAGCCTGGGAATTGCCTCACTGCTTGGGGACAGCCGTCTTTGCCACGGCTCTGTGTTTTGCTAAATTTGTTGGGAAAACAGTTTCAGTTGGGCTGCTCAAGGAAACAAACTTCCCACATCCATGGACAATACAACATAAGGAAAAAATCCTCATTTCTTTTCAAGATTTGTTTGGGATATTAGGAAATTCTACTGAGAAAATTCAGAGCCAAGACAAAAAAATTCTTAACAGCTTCCTTCCTGCACATATATCAAAGACAGCAATAGCACTAGCCAAATGTTAGAAATATATGGCACCTTAACAGAAAAGAAAATATTGGCTTTTCTGTAACATGCTTTCAGCTTTTTGCCCTGATCCTGCTCCTGAAGACATGCAGGGAAGCTTTTAAACCAGGAAGGCCCTTGAAGTCTGTCAAAAATGCTTGTAAAACCCCAGTTTACACTACAATTCAGTGACAAACTATGATAGTTTCAACAATTTTTCACTGCAACCTAATCGCAGTAGTCTTCTTGGACCAGACCTTGCCTTCACAAATTCAACAGTAATGCTCCAGTCGAATCCAGGGCCCACAGGCTAAGCCTCAGCAATTAATGCTCACTGATTTATTCACATACATATTCACCACAAGGGTACAGACACTCTGCAGACACTATGCAAATAATGTATAGTAATAAATGCAAATGCCCCACTTGAATTTACAACATCAATATTCATACTTTAGTTTATTAGCATATAGTTATTAATGGCCAGTAAAAAGGGCTGCAGCTGTATACAAACAAACATTTCCCTTTGTAGGAAACCAGCAGCAACAATCCCACAAAAGTGCTGTTTTCTGAGACAAAACTGAGCTTTGAAAAACCTGTGGGGAGTATATTTTGTGTTCAAGTACAGAACTTCCGATCTTGAAATATGTAATTATCTGGGGAAACCACCTTATTATTAGTATTTTTTGGTTTTGCATGTCTGAACTTTTTAGTTTTAGGTGAACCTTTTTTTCAGGGAAAATTTGGCCTGAAAGCCAATAGGGCTGTATCTCTTTGAAATCCCAGCTCCCAGGCTTTCTAGAGTGTCTGAGAGCTGCGGTCTCATGTGTCCACAACCAGGTGAGCACTTATCCCCGGCAAGGTGAGATGCTGCCCTAGATTTTCTGGCAGAGTTGTTATTTCTCCTTGACAAGCTCACTGCCTGCTAAGCCTCCTGGCCAAATCAGACAGTGTCACTGCTCCCTGGATGCTGTGAAACTCAAATCCCTTGGAAATGTACATTTAAGGGACTAAAGTATGGACAGTCCTCATAAAATGGCCCGCTGACACTGCATTGTCAGACCACCTCATCTCCCACCACCGCTGAAGGGGAAGGAAAGGAGAGCAACAGTGGTTGGAAAGCATAATTTTCTCTAGGAAGGAAAAAATTTCCTAAGGGATGAGGTACATCAATACCAGGATATGTGATCAGGCTGATTTCTGCCAAGTTTGTTTCCCTTCTCCTCTTTGACACCCCGCAAGAAAGCCAAAGGATTTGTAGTGATATTTATTTGGTTACTACCATAAAATGCAGAATACCAGAATACCTCCTGGACCTGACACGTTGGCAGTTCAGCGCCTGAAGGAACATGTGGCATGCTAGCAGAGAAAAAACTCTTATTAATATCCCAAATTATCTGGGATGAGCCCTGGTGTCATCTTCGTCTGCTCAGCCTCCAGGCAATGGAGGATCTGACTCCTCTTTCACAGCTTCCTCTGGATTTTTAACCCAGTGGGTAATCAGGTTGGTCTGGCATGTTTTACCCTTGGTCAGTCTGTGCTGACCACCTTCTCCTTCACCACCCAACCACCTTCTTCTCCCTCCTGTGTCCAGAAACATGCTCCAAGAGAACTCACACCATGATTTTCCTAGGGACTGACATGAAGCTGAATGGGCTGTGGTCTCTTGGATTGTACTTCTGTTTTTTCTGAAGATGAGCACAATGTTTGCCTTTCTCCAGTTGCCGGGGGTCTCCCCTGATCTCCACAACCTTTCAAAAATGATAGAAAGCAATCTGGCAAGGACAACAGCCATCTCCCTTGGCACCCTTGGGTGCAGTCCAGTGGGCCCCATGTGCGGGATGTTCTCTCAAGAAAACCCTGACTTGATCCTCATCCACTTCTCCTCCTCCCTCAACCCTTTCTCTAAGCATAGAGGCCTGGAAGACCTTCCTGGTGAAGACTGAGGCAAAGAAGGCAATGAGTGCCTCAGCCTTACCCGTCTCTGCTGTCACTAAATCACCTGCCCCATTCAGCAGTGGACCCCATTTCCCTTATTCAGCCTTTTACTACTAATGTAGGCGTAGAGACTCTTCTTGTTGCCCTTGATGCCTCTTGTTAATGACAACTCTAGGTGAGCTTTGTCTTTTCTAGCACCACCCTACAATTCCCAGGCAGTGTTTCTAAATCCCTTCTTCATAGCCCACCCTTGTTTGCATCTCCTGTTACTGCCTTTTCCCATTGGAGGCCAGTGGTGAGTTCGCAGTTCATTAATTATCCATAGCTGTTGCTCTGCTGCACACAGGGTGGACCCAACAGCTGCCTTCTAATGGAAGAGAGAGAGAGATGCATAACTTGCATAAATTAACTTCTAAATTAAATTGTAGCCTCATAAAGTACCACTGCAGCACATAGCTAACTGTTACAGCCTGGTGAAACCTAGCCAGAAAGCAAGCTGAGTGCTTTTTAGAACAGCACGTGAAAAGGGCACTGAAGGAGATGCAGCAAGATTTGTCCCTTTTTCTTGTTTCTCTGTGCTTGGTGCTGCTCTGCTGTGCACCAGCTGAAGTCAGAGATGTCTGATAGGGAGCTCTGTAAAATGAGATGTAAAGGTGTGCTCTCAGCTAATTTACAGTAACAGGAAAAAAGCACATTATATCCGATTCAAAATGCTGACTTGCCTGCCCTGCAGAGCCTCTTTAGCTATATAATTACAGATCAAATATCATGTTCATTCAGATCTTACTGGATCAATCGCCTACAGCCTCCCTCTGCAACTTCACTCCTACACCAGAGCCTAAAACAAGCGGATCAGTCCTTCTGCTGTGACCTGAAGCATTGAAGGTTCCTGAAGGAGGATCAAAGGAAGGGCAGAACAGTTAGGAGGCAAAAGGACATCCAGCATCCAGTGATGAAAATCCATTTGTTAAAATGCCCTATTAAAAAAACCAACCAACCAAACCAAACCCAAAGCACCAAGCAAAAAGCAAACCAACGACCCTTTCCCCTCGCCCTGGAGCAATGAATTTTCAGATCCTCCAGACTTCTCCAGCAGGTAGTTTCTCTAGCAGGGTGCAGCACATAAGCAGCACAGCTCTTGTTACAGCAGCAAAAAATCTCCCAGGTGATTTTATAATGTAGAGGAGTCTGAGCTTAGGACCTTTTTCTGTAGCTCTTTCTTCTGCAAGCGGATTACTTGTGGGAATAAAGCTGGCTGAGTGAAGAGAGAGAGAGGACTACCTGCAAAAGCAGCTTTGTGTAAATGGTGTTCCTGTGCTCACTGGCTGGGGGAAAATTTCTGCACCAAAGTTTTTTGACCTCCAGGTAAAATGATACAGGTTTAGAAAGGAGTTGTTGAACCTGGCATGGTCTAGCAAGCAAGGGGAACCCAGGTATGCAGGGAGAGACACAACTGATGGACTTGGAGTAAGGTGGTTTGCTGGGGGAAGCCATGGGAAAAATCACACTGTGCCCTGAAACCAGGATGTCAGGTGAACCCCAACTTTTTTTAACATCCAGTAGAGTTCCTCTAAGAGAAAGTGAAGCCTTTGCATGTGGGATTTGCAAAAGCCCAAAAGTGGAGCTGCTCCAGGCCTCTCTGGGAGGAGGTGTAAAGCTGAAGGACCTGTCTGGAGCCTGCAGGAGAGGTAGCTGGGGAAGAGCTTGCTGTGCATTGAGGCACATTAAGAGACTTTCCCAGCACAGTATTAACCATGAATTTTGGCTCCAGCCCTCCACAGGGGCACATCAATGGGTTCATGTGGGAGCTGAGTATCCAATGGTCCCCCCTGGACATATTCCTGGTATAGTAATCAGCCCCAGGGGAGCTGGGCATTGAGGAAGGCTTGCCAAGCCTCCATAGTTTGGCTTGGCACAGAGGCAAGGGAAGATGTAACTGAGAGACCCTGCCACTGGCACTGGTCTGACCACCATGGTGGTTTCACCACATGATGCACTCAACAAAAAAAAGCCTGTTAATCCTCATGCGAACCCTCTCCAAGATGCATCCCCATCCCCACACTGTAACACCATTCCCAACTCATTCCAGGACCACGCTCTATAGAGCTGTGTTATGGAGCTCCAGGAAATCAATCCAACTGAAAAAAAAACCCCAAACCCAAAACTTGCAAATGAAAGTGCTAGCAATTCTCTGATCTGGCTCATGGTACAGCCCAACAGGTGCCAGTGGGGTGTCCCCTCGTAGAGCAGGAGGGAGCACTGCAGCTCGGGGCCAGCGTGATGAGCTGGCACGTATCGATGCTGAACACTTTGCCTTGCAAAACCACAGCCAGAGGGTCTAATTTGACCAGCTGCTCCTCCATTATAGGTGATAATGCAGGAGATGGAATGATCCCAGACTGCCTGTCGGAGCCCAGGGCAGGTTTGCCAAGCTGACAGAGAAAGCCAAGCCTCCCCTCCCGCACGCTGTCTTCTCCTCGGTGCAAGCTGACTAGGTCTGGGAGCCAGGGAAACACCACGGCTTTGGGAGCCCTCTCCTGCCATGGTCCCCTCACCAGCAGCACCATTTTTGCCACAGAAAACTGCTTGTTCACTGGTCATCTTTTACAGCAAGCTAGTGCTTTAGAAATAATTTTCTTTTCACGTACAACTTGTGTAGTAGCATTCCAGCTTGGAGGATTATGGACTGCGTTAATGGGACCCCAGCATCCCTTCGGTGTCTGATTCTTCCTTTCCCTCCAACAGTGTCATCCAATCCTGCTCAAAATATGGCTCGGGAGAGATTATGTGACGATGGACGTCATCACTGCTCACAATTGCGCACTCTGCTTTGTTTTTTTTCCCCTCCTTTTTTTTTTCCTGCCAAGTTATCCTAAGAGAGGCAGTTTCTGACTGGCGATGTGAAATGTTACCTTTATCACTTCTCCACAGCACCAGCAGTATTATAGGTTGTCAGTCTAAAAAAAGCAGCATTGTTTGACTGCGCAGAGCAGGCATTGCAACAGCAGCGCAGGCTTGACACATCAGGATCCAGAGGTGGAAAGGGCCCCATTAGGTGTTGACACGAACGTGGCGTGGTTCCCTCTAGACAACTCTTGCAAGGCTGAGCCCGTTCAGACATTAAATGTATAAATATAGATCCACGCAAAGGCAGTGCTGTTCAGCCAAGACCCACATGCACCACCCCAACCCCCCACACCTAGGATATGAGCAGAAAAGTGGAGGGAGATTGCTCAGCGCTGAAACATCACCAGTGACGCAGATCTCTAAGTGGGTCAGATGGAAAAGTGATGTTAATGAGTTTACATGAGAAGTTTGGAAAAAAACCCCGTTCAGTGGAGAAGGTGAAGTGAAAACAAAGTCAGGGGTTTTGAGTATGCTGGGCTAGTGAGTGAGCAACAGGGTACGAGCCTCCCCCCACTTGCTCTGACATGGGCTTTTTTATTTTTTCACTACAGATATGAAACAGACAGGGAAAAGGAGGACAGGCCCGGTTGGGGCTTATTTAAAAGCAGCAACAACTAAAAAGTTTCCATAATGAAATCTGATTCTTGCAGAGAGCATGTGTGCACTGGCTCTTGACTATCTCAGGGCAATCAGCTGCGTGCACAGCACACTTGTTATCTCTACGCAAGCCTTCCCTTTGCTGAGATGTTATTGCAGAGAGGCGCACAATTCAAGGAGCATCACAGAAGGCAGTATCTGGATTTATGGTTGCCATATTTCAGGGCTGTGTGAGAGGTGCTAGCAGTTTCAAATGACTTCTCTGGAAAATGAAGCAAACTGAAGGCACTGATGTTAGTATCCCCATCTGTCATCTTAAAAAGACAGAGCTACTGCCCACCCGTCTTCTTTTCGGCAATAGGCCACACTGAATATTGTCAAAGGAATCATGTCTCCTGCTAAATCTTTCCTTCGGGCTACAATGTTTCTGTCTGTGAAGAATACAGGAGAGGCTAAAATAAACTGTATAACAATAAAGAGTCACAGAATGGTGACGGTGGAGGTCATCTAATCCACTTCTGCCCCACCCTGCCCCAAAAGGAAGGCTATAGCCAACATAAAGTCAGCTCAGCTGTGGTTACTGGAGTCTTTAAACCTTCAAGGAGACTCTACCTCTTCTGGGCAATTTGTCTGACTAAGTCACCAGATACAAAAATGGACCAACCTGTTTGGTGGACCAGAAGAGTGATCTTCATTCTGGGTCAAGGCAGAGATGATGCCATGGCCAGTGAAGTGTGGTGGGAAGTGTCAGGCTCAGCACATCTTGTGAGAGCTGTGTCACTTGGTTATCCCCAAGGAATGGGGAGGCCTGATGCCTTCAGGGTCTGGTCAAAGTACAGTGGTCCTACAAAGAAGCCTGGTCTCCACTGCAACTCCGTGCTCTGGCTGTTCCCCATCTCCACACCCTGAGCAGCTGGACTCAGTTGTGCAGAAGTATCAAGGGTGATGTCTGGGGTCAGAAAGTACAGGAGAGACCATGTACTGAGCCGCAAATAAAGCAGCCCTGGCTTTGAGGGAGCAAGAGGCAGGACAGATGTACAGGTCTTGAGGTTACTGAGTGGGAATTCACAGCTCTGCAGAGGGAGGAATGGGCAGCATCATTCGCAATGGACAGCCCTGACATTAATCAGAAAGGGATGAAGAGGAGGAGGGCTGGAAGCAATGCTAACTGCACCCTGACATCAACCCAAAGACCAAGTCCTGCTCCCAGGGAGGAAGCATGTCCCCTCAAGAAGAGAATTTCATCAGAGGAAGCCCATACCATAACCTGTATCACTGCCTGTGCTCCCCAGACTGGACGCAGCATGCAAAACGCTGCAAAGTCACAGCTATGTCTTTGCAAACAGCAGTGTGTGATTGCAGAGTCCCCCTAGGCTGTCCCAAGCAACTCCAAAGGCTTCGCTGCTGCACATTCCCACCTAGACATCCCTCAGCAATTTAGCTTAGCCCCAGCCTATGCATACCCACAAGTTGCTGGGGTTGCTATAGATGTAACCCATCTGTAACAGTGCTGCCTAGTGATTTTTGCCATGCTGTGCATATGCACAAGCATTTCCTGGAGCTGGAGCAGAGCTGCTCAGGGACCCAGGAAGATGCCTGCAGTTTTGTGTAAGCCCTGAAATGCCATCTGAAAAGCAAATTAAATCAGCGCCTTTCCTAAGGGGAGAGTGCTGACTCACCCGGTGTTCACTCCCCTGCACTCTTACCCTGAAGACTACCTAACAGCAGTTCTTTTCTGCTCTTTCTAAGTGCTCTCGGTCTCCTTCACCTCCCTCATCTGTCACCAGCTGCATGGGCACATCCTTCCCCTTTTCACAACACTCATGCACCAACCCAGGGTGCTCATCAGCAACAGCATAGCCCACACACTGGGGCCAGAGCCAGTCCACATAACTGGTTTCTCTGCACCCTGGTTGACACACAGCAGGGCCTCTGTTGCCTGCTTCCAGTGCCATCACTGAAGGGGAGCTAAGCAGGACAAGCACCCTTTATGCTAAGCCTGAGCCATTCAAGACTCATAGACCTACAGTCAAAGGTCACTGCCTAGCCACAGACTGAAACACCACATAGGACTGAGAGCCATCTCCAGTGATGTCTCTGAGGGATACAGTCATCAGTTGACTAGGAAAAAAAAGAAGTCACAGTTAAATTTCAAGAGGTATTTGGGAGCAGACACTCTTAAGTAGCACTGGTGGCAGGTGCCCCAGTAAGAATCTCATTATGTCCAATAAGTTACTCACTGAAAAGCTCCCAGAGCTCTTATTATCTCTGGAATGATATGCAGAAGTGGTCTGATCTCTTGTAGAGCTTACAGAAGGATTCAGCGCTTTGTTTTGGATTAATTACCTTTCTGAAAAGAAAATTTGTATTAGAAGCCTGGAAAAAAATAGAGGGCAAATACTCAGTAAAAGTGATGTAAAATTAGGGTAAGATCCTGTCACTCCAGTGTTTGCAGTAGGAATACTCTAGCCTTATGCTGACTGAAATCAGAGGAGAATTCTCTATCTCACCTTGCAGGGAAAGACCACCCTCCAGCAGACACCTCAGCTGGATTAAAATTTTAACTAAGAACATTTTCTGAGGAAGGAGAATAATAGCTTCATAAATGTATGTACCTTACATCTGAAATCTTGTTGGCTTTGAATTAGCCATGCATTCACAGGCCCTTTTGGTCTGAGACTCTTTTGTGTGAGATTATTTATTTTATTTCTATTTCTAAGAAGCTTTGTGTAATAAGGTGTTAAGCTCAAGATAGTTTAAACTAATATTTGATTGTGGAAAAGGGTAATATCACTGAATAAGGTTAAAAGTGGGTGCTTATAAAATTAAAAATTGTTCCTGCTCTGCTTTGGCAGATTAGACCTGTGAAACTATAATAGGATTTCTCTCTCTCTCTCTCTCTCTCTTGGGCTTTAGCTTTTCCATCAGAGGAGCAGAGACAGGCGACAGACAGCATACTCAGCCTAATATCCAAACACTGGAGGAGTGCACATGAGACTTTGGATCAAAAGTCCCTCACAATGGGTTACCGCTTCGGCTGTAAGGAGCAAACAAGCTGGAGACTCAGTTAAGCCCATCAACAGGCTTGCAAATTAAAGCACTAAGGCCTGACTGTCAAGGTGAAGAGCGGGCAGCTGTTTTGAGCGCAGCCTGCCTAGTGAAGTGAATAACCATTTCCAAATGCTCTGGTTGAGTGTGAGCTGCAGTGTAACTGAAAGCTTGGATGGGTTACTCAGAGACTGCATTTTTGAGAGCCAAGGCCCTGGCTGGGAACAGGAAAGTGGTTTGTTTTCCCCGAGCCTGATTACCTGCTCATCTCTCCTTTTCTCCTTGTGACTAGAAGCTGCCCAGCAATCACCGCTTCAGAGGAGAGCTGCTCCTCCTGATTTCTCCTGCTATTGCTGTGACAGGGAAACAGACCCTGGCCCCTTGCTGAGTAGAGGTGGGTCCCCTGCACCATGCACAGCCGGCTGTGGACACCGAGCACCCCATCCCTGGCTGTAGTGGGGGAGCAGGGAGCAGCAGGGGAACCTGAGAGCTTGAAGCCCACTTTGCATGACAAAGCCAGCACAGGAGGTTGGAGAAGCGACATTCCTCTGTGGGACCGCTTCAGAACTGCATTTTAGTCAGCTCCGTCTGTTAAATTTATTTCATAATGAAAAAATAATCATTCTAAACCAAAATTAGCCTGACTTCAGTGCCAAGGTGCGAGTGATGGTTCTGGGTGCAAGCAGAGCCACCCTATTGCCCATCCCTCCTGCAGCACCAGTCTGCACCCCAGAGCAGTGTTTTGTCCTACAAAACAAAACCATGTTAATCTTTCTGGGAACTTGAATGCCTCAGACCTCTTCCTATTGCAGCCATCCTGCAGAGCCACTTTCTGCACTAGATGGTGAAGCCAAACATCGGCAAGACCTGATGTGGTGGAAAGGTCCTTCACGGCTCACCTTACACCATCTGAAGCTGCCCCTGGAAGGTGACTCCTCTCGACATTACTCACTAGTGCCGCAAGGGCTGCTTTCAGTATGCAGGTGTGTGTGTGAGGAGCAGTTAAGTGAAACTGATCTTTTCCTACCAGAAGAGGGGGTCACCTCATCACCCCGAGGCACAATGTCAGAAAAAAGGGGGCATCTTCTGGCTTGCCACAAAAACGTAAATAGGAGACCCCTTCCTCTGCAGCAGGAGAGGTGTGGGGCAGCTTCGGGGGTCTGAGCTCTGCCCTCGCTGGCCAGAGCAGAGGAGCAAGAAGAAGGAGGCAGCACCTTCACCAAGGGGCAGGGCTGGTGATGGTGCCATCGCTCTTGGGCAGCGAGTGGGATGGCTGCAGCCATCTGTCAGACAGAGCAGGCTGTCACCATCCCTTAGCTTGTTAGTGGTGGGTTGCATTTTGCAGTGCGGGGTGGTGATAACTTAAGCCGTTCGCAAAGGTGAGTGGCTGAGAATGATTATTCCTGTTCTGTAGGCAGTGAAGGAAGTAAAGAGCAAAGTGACTTGCTGACGGCCACGCAGCTAAGCCTGTGACAGAGCTGGGTTAGCACGTGGGTCCCAGCCCTCAGCACGTGCCTCCTGGCCTTTCCAAGGAGAAACCTGATGTGGTGAGGGGGTGAGTGGCAGGGAAAGGAGTGGAGAAACTCAGTCCTGCAACCCCAGCCCTTAAGTACTGGAATAAGATACATGCTGGTGAGATGCTCATTGCTCCAACAGGCCATCTGCACCCCACTGCCAGCAGAAGGACTCAGCTGTGACAGACTCAGTTTGCCTCCGCACCAAAAAGGAGCCTTCCCATGCCTCCGGAGATGCCTTCCGTAAGAGGAGGGGAACAGGATAAGAGAAAAAGGGGAAGTAGCAAGACAATATTATCCCTGCTTTAGCACCGTGTTAAAGCAAAGCAAGCCCTTTTCAGAGAAATGAGCTCAGGTGCTTATTTTGTGAGATGACAGAATTTAGAGTCCAAACTGAATGGTGCAAACTGTTGATAGTGTCTTTTTACAGGGTTATTTACCTGCCCAGTACTAGCCAGTGGAAATAATCTAAGATTTTTAGTAGTGCCCTGACTATGTTTTTTCCAAAGAGAATTGGTACAACAAATGTGAGTCCCTGTTTCAAAAGCACCTGCAGCGATCAGTTAGAAGGCCGGCAGGCTGTCTGCTTTCCTGAAGCACCTTCCTCTCTAAACTACCTCCCAGTGCCCTGCAGTGTTACTGTGGCCCCAGTGACAGCTCAGGACAAGAGCAGCATGACATGGAGAGCAGAGCAAGGTCCACGTGTCCGTGGTTGACCACCCTGCTTTCAGTGGATGGAGAAGGCAGCTCACCTGGTGCTGAGGATTCAGACACAGTGTCAGGGAGTAGTGCAGGAAAACAATTTTGCAGTGCAAGTCCTAAGTAGTGAATGCAGCTTGTTTGTATAGCAGATTTTATCATTATGCAATGCCTTTGAAGTCACAGTAGTGTAATGGGACAGGTGATGCAATCTCTTGTATTAGCAAAGTCCAGGGGGAATGACCAGCATTAAAGTCTCCAGGTAATGCTCTGGTTTCTGTTTCCTCCCCAGTTATCTGATTATTGACATTCGGTAGAAAGACCTGGAAGGCATTAAAGTGACTGCTGCTCCTGGCTCTAGCCTGCTTCAGAGTAACAGACCTGTACTAGGCAAAGCAAGGGGTTGGATATTTTTGTGGATGCCAATAGGCAGGCAGGGCTACCTCATGCATTCTGGACATCGCCAGGTCTTGCTCAGCTTTCAGTATGTGCCTCCCATGATGGCCAACACCTCCCAAAGCCCTGGGAGTGTTAAAAGGATGTCTGACCCCAGAAATCCATCCTTCAGAAAGGAGTAACCTACAGTGAAGAAGACCATTGGAGAAATGTTCAGGCAACATCAAGTGAGATGTGTTATAAAAATTATGAAGACTGAGAAGGGTCCAGAACAGGCAAGTGCTGAATATATTAAAGCAAACAAGAACATTTCAGGCACACAGGAAGCATGAAACTTGCCAGAGTGTTGCTGAACTACAGATCTGTAAATGAGCTGACAGGGCAATTTTAAAGACTAAGGACACTGCAGAGAAAAGGATCTCTTCGGGTTGTTGCAGAGGATGTTTAGAGAGATTATTTGTATGCCAGATATATGATTTTCAGGTTAAAAAAAGCTGAGGATTCGTCAGGAATTGAGGTACCAAAAGATGTGAGCTGGCTCAAACAAATATATTGAATCACAAGTTGTGAGGACCCAAAATTTTAAGTGTGTCCCAGGAACTGGATACTGTGTTACATCTATAAATTGGACCTATGAGAAAATGATACATGGTTAAGTTTTTGCAAAGGGATAAAGGAAAGTAATAGCTAAACTGATAACAAAATATGCAATCTCTCTTTGAAGTGTGTTATTTTATCAGAGAATCAAAAACGGAAAAGAAAATTTACACTCATCTGCAGAAAGGATGCCAACGTTACTACACAGCCTAGTGAATCTTCCTGCGGGCTCAGGAAAATTGGATGAAAAGGTAATTAAAATACAGTTATTAACAGCATATACTAGTTCAACATAAATGAACAGACAGAACTTCAGTACTTCTGAATTGTTTCACCAGATGAACCATGAGTAGCTAAAGAAAAGTACGTGACAATGCCAAGCTGACCTTTAGAAGGCCTCTGACTGAGATCCCAGGGAGAAGACTTTGGTACACAAAGATATTGGCAAGGTGAAAAGTGTGGCAATAGCAGGAACCAGAACCAGGGTGATGTGATGGGACATGTGTCAAAGACATGAAGTTTAATGGGATCATCAGTATGGAGGGGCACTGATATCTGAGGAGGAGGCAGAGGAAATCCATAGATAAAGCTGGACAGTAAGCTCCATCCCAAACTATTAGAAAAGCAGGCAGTTGATGTTACCCGTCTGGCAGCCAGGCTTTCGGTCAGGTCTGTGCAAGCAAGCAGGGGCCACAAGGCTGGAGAACAGCTGAGGCTGCACATTTCAAAGATGGTGCAGGGGAAGGGAAATTAATCCAGGCAATAATTGATCTATTATCTTAACCTCAGGAGTATGACAGGCATTTGACCAATTTTGAAGGGAGGAATAATGAAAGATGTAGAATTTAAAAGAAGATGGTATAAAATGCAACAAAAAGGTTACCAGAAATGGATCTGACCTGATAAACTCAATGTATTTTCTGATAAAAACAGCTGAGGTTTCAGACAATAAAATGCCATGGATGTCATCTATTTGGCCCCCTCCCCAGTAATTAATGGAGGAGTGGTTTAGTAAGAATTAAGAGAGTAAGGAGTAGACCAAGGATGAGATGCCTACAGATTGCGCTGAAAGCCCTCTCTGTAGCAACTGTAGCTTTTACACTCCAAATGAAAGCCCAGACACCTCCATGTGGAGGCTTATCCTGGGGGGGATGGCGAATCAGATGTGCTGCTTTGCATCTGGCTGTGTGGTTGCTCATCTCTTACAGACTTGCAGCCTGTCATGTCCCCACCTGCAGCGTTGGGGACCTCTGCAGTCACCTGGTCTGACTTTTGCAGCCTTTGGCCTGCAGGCGGTACCGCTTCGCAGACAGCACACTATTGCTGGGAAAGAAAATATCTGATGGCTAATTAAAATTTCCTAGCGATGACTAAACCCACAACAACCCCTCTTAAGTTGTTCCAATGGTTATTATTAAGCTCTCCATTACCACACCAGGGTAATTGGTCGTTGTCTTTTCACCAGATGCCCACAAAACACAGCCTTTTCTCTGCCACCAAAGGGAAAGGTGAGCTTTTACCCTCCCGGCCAAGCCTGTGCCGTGCCACCGGCACTGGGGCTTTCGCCCACTGCTGTGGGGAGAAACGCTCTCCGGGGGCTGGCAGCTGGCTGGGCTTGGCAGGAGGACACTGGGCTGAAGTGAGGACTGCCAGCACCCAGGCTGAGAAATTGGGTTGGCACCAAGCAGTTCGGCATCTCTGTGTGCCTGGCCAGGCGCTTCCTCTGACGTCCTCTCCTCTCCCCTTCCCCTCCCACAGGTTTCCCTGCGCACACGAGCAGCAGCCACCGTTTCTCTCTGCCTTGGGATTGATTATTTCTCTCTCTCTGGCCTCATCCATTAATGACGCACGTCGATTCAAATACTGTTGCTTTTTACTTCTCTCCCTCTCTCTCTCTCTCTTTTTTTTTTCCTATTCCCCCTATTTTTATGACGCATGAAGTCAAGGTTGTCATTATTCTATATTTGCATGGATTAAGCTGCCTTCATCATCTATTAGCTTCCAAGTGATAAGAGCCCACATGCAGGCTCCCTTGTTATGTATGCTGCCTCTGCCCGCCGTTCCTGATTACTTCTGGCCCATACTCTAGCTCTAGGAGCCAAATGGCTGTCTCACGCAGAAATGCCTCAAAAACAGTTTTTTAAGATGTTCTTTTCAGAAAACGAGATGTGTTTTCTTCCACATTTGTCTGTCTTGGCTGCCTCTTTCTGCTTTACCAAACTGTTCAGGATTCCTCTTAATTTTTCACATTTTCCCTTTTGGCCCAGTAAAATAGTTATATGTGAGGTGCAACAACCTGATCTATCTGTCGATCTCCTCCTTTTGTTTGCACACCTAACATCTCAAATACCTTGGGGGATGGTGGTTCTCAAGTCTTTTACACTAATTTACGTCCTATCTTCCCACTTAAAAACACTTCCTGTTATTTACCTGCTTGTTGGTTTAAAATCAGTTTAAAAAAGAGAAAAAAAATAGACTATCCTGGAAGAGGAGATAGAGAGATGGACAAACCCAGGAAAACAGACAGATGATTGATAGAAGAGGTATTTCTCCCCTTCCGTTAGCTCCTGGAATCCCATGGATGTGTCTGCATTAGAGAAGCTGCTGTGTATGGATGCAGTTGCATACCTGGAAACCAGCAAACCTGGCAATATCCTTGAAGTCTGTAACAGCCATGGTTTGACTGACCAGATAAAAAGCTATCTGGTAAATGAGGTGAGAGGATGACCTACCAGAAGGACCCTCTCAGCCATGCAGCGGGGGACACAGCCCCAGTGGGTTGGTGCCTGTGTGTGCCTGGGGAAGGCAGGAAAAGCTGAAGCCCACCAGGGATACCTGCAGGGGACAAGTTTCCCTGCTTCCTCACCGGTCTTGAGGTGGAGCTGCGTGGATGGGGGTGGTGTTGCACAGTGGGCTGAAGCTGCACGAGGGAGTTTGCAAGAGCTCAGTATTGATCAGGGGTTGTTAGTGGTTTTCTCATCAAATCCTGGTCTGCTATTGCTTCCATTTATGGGTATTTTATACATGCAACTAAATGATGGCTTTGAAGCTGATAATAAAACAACTTCCCCTTTCTTTTGGTGCATGTACAAGTCAGTAAACACAATTCCACTGAATTTCATCAGGCAGTCAATGCCATATGGACCTGGAGGAAAACAGCAAGTGCCATGAAGCAAAAGGCCAAGGCCAGCCAGCAATGGGGGTGAAAATATCTCCTTTATGCTCTCTGAGCCTTGCGTCTGCACCTTCTTTTCTGCCCTGCTGTGCCCTGGGCTGTCTCAGTCCCTTGGGGCAAAACTCACCCTCAGGGGGTCCAAGGACCACAAAACAGCCCAAAGAGCCAAAAACGGGGGTGCAACAGATGCAGTCTAGGGGGGCTTTGCTTATTGATCTCATTGGTGTGTAGGGCAGGGACTTTATTTTTCAAGCTGGGAGTGGGAAGGAGGATAAAAGCATGTTGGCATGTAGAGTGAACTAATGGTGCATCGTTTTGCTAGACCTGAAGCGGTGGGGAGCAGTGGCTGGAGGGCAGGTCAGGCACAACGCCGCGCTAGCGTGAGGACAGTGTTCTGCCTGGAAGTTACCATGTATTTTGTTCTTGTAATGAATGGATTACTCACTGAAAAAAGGGAATTTTAGGTCAAATGAAACCTTTTTCAAATTTAAACCAAAGAAGTGCAGAGTTTCTCTGCTAAAACAATCCAGAGGGGGAAAAAAAAAAAAAAAAATCAGTGCTAAAAAACCTCAAAGCATTGTTGAGTACTTTCAAAATTAAACATCTGAGTTCTTATTTTCCAGTCACGTTTTGCTGATCAAATGTGATTAAACCATGACTTAAAGGTTACTAAGATGTAAATAAGAACCATAAAACAGCTTCTCCAACTGCAGCCTCTTTCTTTGCCCAAGAAAGGAGGAGAAGGCAGCTCAATCCCAGCTGTACATAGCTGGTGACTTCATGTGAGAGCCAAAGAGGTTATCTCTGATTTTTGGGGTGTCAGACAGGCACAGATAGGCTTACCCTGACAACATCCTGAGCTTTCCTCTCTCCATATGGGCTTTAGGAGGTGTACTATAGTTACCACAGCTTTCTGACCAGGGTTGGCTCGAGTGTGTGCTGTCCATCCAGACATCCCCACTGAGGAAGGAAGAATGTGCATCTTCCTCCAGTTCCCACAGCACTGCCTCTGTCATTTGTAAAAATATTTGTACCCCACAGGAATAAAATCCCCTAGGAAAGGGTAGATGGCCTCAGGCACTCTGGGATAGCGAGGTCTCTGTGTTACAGCAAGATGGAAATGACTTTGGAGCATTTTGGGATCCCTATGCTGCTGACGTTGCAAGACTAAGGGACTGAAAGGGCACCAGGATTGATGGTTGGTGAGGAAATAAGGATGGAGGGAAAGTAAACAAGGTTTCAGCTGCAGAAAACACCAGGCTGTGCAGGATATTTTTCACCGTGCTCCCTGAAAAACACTTGTCCTTTGAGGCAGCTCCTTGTGTGAGGAGTCCCTCACAGGCCCCCTGCACCCTGTCCCAGGTCCCCATGCAGCCCTGTCCCTCCCTGTGGGTGGCTGGGGGAAAATCAGTGGCCATCACTTGTAAATGCCACCGGAGGAGTGCCTAATAGAAGTCTGTTTTGCATGGAGAGAATGCTACAGGACCTGATCTCAGCATCTGGCATGCTGCAGCAATTACATATATTTTCATCTTTAAGTGTTACAAACGGCTCAGAGAGTTGCTAAGAGCTTCACCCATGCAATTCATGACATGAAGTATCCAAGTCCCTACATTTGTGAGGGAATGCAGTCATGCAAGATGGAGAGAACCGCTCAAGCACCAGAGAAACACTGCATAGCTCTCCCTGATCCTCCTGAGAAAGGACTCATAACAATACTGGAAACCTAGCCTTCAAAATAGCAGTGGGTGGCACCAAGCATCCTCCCAGCTCCATGTTTTCCTTTCAGGCTCATGCAGTTCAGGCCAATGCATGGCTGCAGCAGATGAGCCCCTGCCTGTGAACGGAAAGAGTCTGGAAGAAAGTAAGCCCCATGGTTTGTGGGTCTGTCACCCGCTACGGACAAAGGATTTGGAAATAGCTTACAGACATGTTACAAAGCATCTGGAGCCTGGACCACTAAGGAGGCAGCAAAGCAACAGAGGAAGAAGAAAGGTGATACCAGTATGAGCAGGAGACTGGGAAGGTGCTGCTCTACCAGAAGGGTGAAGCAGTGACCCGCTTCCATGTGTGGGCTGTCATACCATGGCAAGCAGCAATCCTTTCCACAGATGATCATGCAGGGACAGGAGGCAGGCAAGCAGGCTCTTCTCCTGTGCTGGTGTGGTTTTGGGGCAGGAGAGGCCCAGGGCTGGGACCTGCCCCAGCTGGGACCAGTGCAAGACCTCGTGCAACCTGTGGGTCTCACCCAGGGCACAGGTCCCCATCATTCTCCTGCTCCTTGCAGCAGTCATCAGACTATGGCTAAACTGGGTCTGGCAGCATCGCCATTGCTGGCTCCCACCCTGCATTCTGCCCCTACCGGCAAGGAGCCTTTGGGCAGGCGCTCACATGCACGCCTCTGCACCACACCGTGGTTCTTCCTGTGCAGAGAAGCTGTTTCCTTGTCCTCTCCTTGCTGCTGGCTGTGGAGCCCTCCTTGACAAGGTCCCTTCCCACCTCTCCTTCCTAAAATGCAGTGACCAGGTGTTTCTGTAGTTCTCCCATTCCACATTTTTTCACCTCCTTGTCTCCACCAGCACTAGAGAAAGACACAAACTCATCTCATTTTGAGCTGGCATTTTCTCTGCATCTTGCTGCAAAGCCTTCCTCTCATTTGTTTCTCCACAAGAGGGGGGTGAAAGGGAAGATATCTGTGACTTTAAGCACTGCTTCAAATGAAAACTCTTTGCCAGATCTCCGCAACAGTGCAACAGTGGAGAGCTGTCTGGACAGGCTAAAAATGGCAGGGCCTAATGACAGATAAAACATACACCCGACTTCAGCATAAAAACTCATTTAGAAACTCTAGGAAAACAGCTGAAATGCATTTGCTGGATTTTGGAAAACCCTCATTTTTGGAGAGAAGCAAATGCCTGAAAAGCATTTGCTGAATGCAAATGCTGATTTGCATTCTGGGGTCTTAATGTTTCCGGAAAGTTAAAAAAACAGATGGCAAAAAAATCCATAATATAATAGCCAAACACACATCAGTTTCTTGTATGTTGAGTTTAGTGGGACCAAGACTTTTACCTCTTACTGTGAAACTGTCTTCTGCTTTTAGGCCTAGAAACGGGTGCCCTATGCAGGCAGGAAGGTAAAATGCTGGCAGCCTGTGATGCTGCCTCAGCTCCTGTCAGCTGAGCATGGTCCAGGTCATGATGGCTGGTGGGAGAGAGGCAGGGAGAGAAGGAAGAGAGGGGCTGCGAGGACCTCCTCAGCATCTCTGCTGCATCCAGTGCTGCGGTTTAATGCTGGGGATTAACGTGGGGCTGCGATGAGCAGGAGCACTTTTGCATATTGGGTAACTGCCTGGGTGAAGCCGTGCATCAAATTTGCACTTCTGCCGAGGACGGTGGGCAATTAGATCATGGCTTATCAGAAGTGAAAGTCAGTTTCCAGATAAGCAGAGTGTAACGTGTGGATTAAAGTTGTCAGTTAATTAAAGTGGCCAGGGTTTAAGCTGCAGATAGGGCTGCGTTTAGTGAAGTACTACTAAAAGAGATAGTGCCGTTCTGATGAGCTGGGAGGAGGATAGCACAGTGCAGGGTGTAGAGATGCTGGATTAATTACCAAAACCAATTACAAACACAATGTCTGAGGGCTCCAGGCCAGGCTCCAAGACTGTGCATTGTGGATCAGACACTGAGGGACAGACCTCAGATTTGGGGGCAGATCATCTTCTCGTTCAGGTTCAAGCTTGCTGCAAACAGTGATGGAGCAACTAACACGGATCTGAGACTTTGGCACGGCACCTTCTCTAACCATAGAGAAAGTGATGACCTGGTGGATTGACAGGCCTTCCAAGCGGAGATACACATTTTATTTGCAACCTAATTGTCCTTTGTCTCTTTTTAATGAGAAGGAAATTTCTGACCCAACAGGAAGCTCTGGGGCAGAGCTGGCAGCATACCTGGCTGGCAGGAGCAGCAGACCTCTGGGGTGGGCAGCCATGTGCACCATCTCCATAAAGAACGTGAAAGATGGGCAGTGGTATTTTATCTGCCTGGGGCAGAAAGAAAACCCCTGGGGAGCCCTGCTTTGCAGTGGATGGCAGCCTCGGTTTGCACATCAGAGCCCTTTGGCATTTCATTATAGTTTTGCATTCTTTAAATGAGAGGTCTGTGCGAGGCACACCAAAAAAGGCAGACACCACTTCAAAGAGCTCACATTTGAAGCCAGGATCTCCTGACTCATCCACACACATTGTACCTAGGTGCACTTTAAACCTCGTGGCATTTCTTGCACAAAAGCAGCATCTTCCTCAGTTGTGCCCAATGCTACCATGGGCAGGCAGTACAATTCACTTTAAAGTGAATAAATAAAAATGGATTCCTAATTCTCACCACTCCTAGAAGGCAGCGGATAATCCAAAATGAGGTTAAGTTTGTTTCCAGTTTTCTCTTACAGTAGATTTCTCACAGCAGGGCAACAGCTCAGGCAAACGACCGTGCACAGCAGTACCCTCCAGGATGAGTCACGCCAGCCCTGTCTCTGAAGGAGGTGTAACTCTGCCTGGGAGTGAAAGAAGGGGTTGTAAACTTCAGAGTGTGAGAGTGGAGGATTTAAATAAGGGTCAAGTCACATAAAATTCACCTTCTTTTCAATTAGATCATGAAAGCCTCAAGCACCCTGCCAAGTCTCCCTCAGCTTGCTCCCCTTATTCTTCTCCAGAAATGAGAGCTCCTCCAAGCCGCCTTACAGTCCATGGAACAACACTTTACTTCTGAGACTGGCTGATAGGGAAAAGCCAAGGTCGAATAACTAATGTCTAAAATTGTTTATTTTGAGCTAAGTATCAAAGAATAATTTAAGTTGGAAAGGGACCTCTGGGGGTCATCTGGTCCCACCCCCAGCTCAGAGCAGAGCCAGCTTCTTGGTTAGATCAGATTGCTCAGGGCCTTGTGCTCTTCATTTGTGACTGTCTCCAAGGATGGAGATCTCCCAGCCTTTTTTGGACAGTCTCTCCCTCTGCCAAACCACTCTCATGTAAAGCTGGCTGGATTTTTCCCTCATGCATCTTGTGCCTGTTGTCCCCCACTGCTGTGGACATTCGGAAGGGCTCTGCCTTATGCACGAGCCTGCACCAGGGGGGCTTATAGCCACCAGGCCCCCAAATTCTTCTGCAAAGCGGTTTTGCTCCCCATTGTCCTCAGCCCACACTGCCATGTGGGACTCATCCATCCTGCCTGCAGGATTTTGTACCTGGCTTCAAGGAGCCTCATGATGGTCCTGGCAGCCCCTGTCCACAGCCTGCCCAGGTGGCTTTGAGGAGCAGCCCTGCTCTCCAGCGTGCTACCACCCCCACCCGGGTTGTATATCGACCCCATACCTGTTGAGGTGTCTCCTGTCCCACTGCCCAGGTGGGCGATGAGGACAAGGACCAGTAGCGGGTCCATATTGAGCCTGCCTTTAGCTTATTTCCAGGAAGTCATGACACCTGGAGGATATCAGGGCCCCCCCCCGGGGCTGGCTGTGCCAGTGCAGCCCTTCCTGTGCTCGCATGGGGGTCTGCAGAGCATCTCTCCTCTTGGGTGGCTTTCCAGCCAGGGCTGCACAGGGTGCACCAAACCAAGCTGCTAGCGGAATCCCGCTCGCATTTCTCATGCACTTGCTCTGCAAAGACCTCAGTGCCTGTTACGAGCACTGCAGCGAAACCGATCTGAGAGTGACAGCTTCAAGAGATTTCCTGCCTAGTCTTCCAGTCTGAAACACTCTCAAAGACAGAAAATTAATTCTCTGCCTCCAGAGAGATTTTAAAGGTATCGCCAAGACTGAAGACTAAACCCAGAAACTCCAGTCTTACATCAAATGTATGACAGATACGTGGTACTTAGCTTGATGTATTTGAAAAAAAATAAAAATGCTTATTGATGGAGCAGGAAATGGTTGCTAAACTTTTTCAGCTCCACATCCCTGTCATTTAATGTTCTTCTTCTGTTTCCTTTACTGTACTTTTCAATACATCTGTATTGCAAACTTAGACCAGTAACTGCCTGCGAGGGGATTCGAAGGCTAACCAGGGAAACAGAGCAGTAGCAGTGGATTGCACTACTGTGGAGAGATTAGAGATTTATGAGACCCTTTTGAAATATTAATCAATCAGGACAATGTCTCTTCCTCACTCAGGTAGACATTATAATTTTCATTTTAAAAAAAGAGAAAGCTAAGAAACATAGAACTTCTCAAAAATTATTTGCCAGGACAAGGGAAGACCTGGCAAAGCTGGGAAGGGAGTTTGGACCTCAGCTCCCAGGCATTGCCTGGATGGGTTGGGATCGCCCTCCTCCTTGCAGGGCAGAAAAGGGCAGCGTAAGTGTCCGTGAACACAGAGGAAAGGTTTGAGAAAACTCTCATGGCGGTTAGCAGAGATTTTCTCCTTTATTATTTGCTGCATATGCTCATTCTTTAAACAGACTGTGTTTATTAATATTGTGCAATGGCAGTTTTAGAAAAACTGTAAGATGAAGCAGGAGAAGGAACAGGAGGTGTTTACAGAGATTTCAACCTGCCAGGGAGACCATTAAACAACCTAAAGAAGAAACAGTCCATGTAAAGAAAGGTAAAAGATTACTATGAATGGCTATGGGAGGAGCAGGAAGCAAATAATTATTTTTCAAGTCTGGTTACTACAATAAAGAAGAGGGAAAGAGAAAAAATTGAGGTCAAACTGGATTTGCTTTTCCAGTCACATACGAAAAATGAAAAATTTCATTTGGAGTTGTTGCAAAATGCTTCACTGCATCCAAAATAGGACATTTCATTTGTTGAATGATGTCATCCTTTTTAACCCTTTAAAAGGTGGCCTATTTTTGAGCAAAAATAAAGGCACAGAAAATTTTTCAAACCACATTTTCCAGCATGTTTGTTATTTTCTCACCAAAAAACCAATTCTCAGCTCTATTCAACAAAGGCTTGGGGAGGGGGGTGAAGACATTGTTGGATATTTAACACAATCAGTTTTTAACACCCTGCATGAAGTGGCCAAAACCCAAGCTGCTGAAGGAAGAAAGAACATAGCAGGTCATGCTTCAGAGCCGTGAAGTCATGGGGCTTGTTTCCAAGTATGCACTGTGCTCTAGCAGGTCCTGACAGCATGCACAGAGAAACTTTATGTGAACTTAATAATATTGAAGTGGTTTAGTCAGAGACAGAGCAAGGAGAGGAAATGCCTGTGTCACTGTCCACTTTCAGTATGGATGAGCGTGCCAGAGACTCCTTCCAGTCCAAGTTTTATCTTGACAGATGTCTAAAATATGCAAGAGCTAAACTTAGCCTTCCCCATGCGGTATGGTAATTTATGGGAGTTCAGATTTATTGGATTAGTATGCAGCAACAAATAATGCAGCGAAACAGCAAGTACCTTGGGGCTGGGGGCCTCAGGGACAGAGGCAGTTAAAATATATAAGGCATGAGAAAATAAACTACTTTTATTCTTGTTTTCTGTTGCAAAGATGAAAAAAATAACAGGTAGAAATTGTGAATATCACTGATATGTCAATAAGATTAACAAAGGGGAACCAGCCATGCCACTGGTGCTTGGGCAATCAAGTTGTCTCTGGGGAAAGGTAGGTGGAAGGAGAGGAAAAGAGGGAGAGTGGGATTTGTGTGTGTGTACTCATCCTCAAGCCCATCTCCTGTACCAGTGCCTCTGGAGATGCTGATACAGGAGGGTCCCCTGTCTATGGCTTGGCAGGGAGTCTGGAAGGGATGTCTTTAATTTTGTTATAACCCTTCCCCTCCTCCCCCAGAGGCCACAGGATCTGTGTACTACACTGTGTACTGCTTCCTCAGAGTCCCATTTTTTGTTATTATAGTTGGATAGACCGTTGCAGTCACTAAAAACCAGTCAATAACAGATGGAGGGGAAAAAAAGAAACAAAACAAGGAGAGAAACTTTACTCTAATATTGTCAAAGAACAACAGACAGAAAGTGCAAATGTGTCTCCAACCTACCACACAGAGGGAGAGACCTCCTGGCACCAGACCCACCTCCAGCATCCTCGCCATCCCTGTGCACCTCTATCTGCTTGGTGGTCAGCTGTGGCTCCTGTGATCTTCCTCTAGTGAGAGGCTGAGCCCAAAGTCCGGGGTGATGTGATTACCCATGAGGGGGTCAAGGAGGAGCATGCAAGGTGTGTGAGAGGATTATGTCACCAGCCTCTGAAGAGCAAAGGCACTAGCAATTGTGTTACTGATGTTCTGGGGTAGGAGGTATCCAGTATACATATTTCCATCTTGGCCGTGGCTACTGTCCAACATAGCATAAAACGCCAGGACTCGATGCTCTTTTCCTCCAAGGACTGGAAAAGTGACCGGCTGCTTGAAGCCACGCACATCTAGTGCCTAGTTTCAGTAAGTCCCTGTCTTTTTTGCCCATCTCTTTGGCCTGATGAACTTGGATTAGGTCACCTAACATGTCTCATGTTTTCCTGGCATGCTTTGACAAGACTGTTGGACTCAGATATCACTGGGCATGGGATGGAAACCAAGAGGGCACAGGGAAACTGCATCAAGAAACCAGCCTCTCTAGACATAATGACAAGAGAAGGACCTGTGAAAGAAAATAAATGTTTAGGTCAGAAACTACAGTTTTACCCCAAAGCATGCTCCAGCAGGGTGAGGGCTCCCAGGCAGTACATGCAGCCAGCCAGCTCCAGGTGCTTGCACCCTGACCATTTGGAGAGGGACCATCCCCCACATCAGGGACTTGGTTTCCCTTTGCACATGCCTCTCTGTGAAGCCCCAGCTGCATCTCCAGCCACACAAGGGCTGAGGTTCACCTGGGACTTTCCTCCTTTGGCCCTGCCAAGTACACAGGGAGAGCCTGGATAACCCCGTGACCCATCCAGGATCCTTGCCTGCTTCTGGCCATGCTGTTTTGTAAACACTAACTTCAGCAGCTGCTTTTCCACTGCTCTTCAAACCAGTGTAGCTTTGGCAGGAAAGAAGACACTGGTGGTTAATCTATCCAGAAATATTCTGGCACTCCACACTTGCTGGTATGGTTAAAACAGCGGCTGCTGCTCCTTCACAGTTACACCAGTGTAAAAGTGCTTCCAGCAAACACTGCTCATTTCTGCTTGGGAAAAAATAACCTACCAGCAGGTAGCAACTTTTTTTATGCCTGTGGTATTTGGGTTTTCACTGAGATGGTGACCCCTGCAGAAAGCCCACCTGAGCCTGAGGGTGGTGCAGGGCAGCTCCTAACACCAGCAGGAAATAAAAGCTGAGGCTCCATTGACCATTCCCTCTGAAACCATATTATCTCACAGGCTTCAAAGGCTAATGATAACTCTGACAAGCCACACAGTGAGCTTGTTAAGGAAAATCTGCTGGTAATTCACAGACCTTTTCTCACCCCTGGCACCATCCGAAGTCACTTGTCCTTCTGTGGTGACAGTGGCACTATGCAGACCCTCTCATAGAGCTGGGGGATGAGAGGGCCATGGGCAGCCTCTGAGCATCACTGTGGTTGAGCAAAGTGATGAAGCCTTTGGTAAAACTTGGATTGTGGGTAGGTGCAGACAAGTGGTGGGCTTGAGAAAGGTGAGGAGCAGTTCCATGGGGAAAGGGAGGGTGGCCCCACTGCAGCGGACAGGTAGTTGTCAGGGCAGTGAGGTACCAGCTCATGCAAACCTGTGCCACCACCTCCCCTAACTCTGGGATGCAAAATGTCTGGGGAAAGATCCCACCATACAGGGATTTTTATGTTTGTCACTACAAGTTGAGAAAACACACTGGTCCCGTATGGGACAGTGCATAAAAGTGACAACGCCTGCAGAACTGACATCCCTCTGTTGAGGGAGGCTGCTGTCTCACCAGACTGGCTTGGGGCAGCCCCCTCACCAGCCCCAGGATGGCATGCAGGAGGATGCACTTGCTTTCTGCCCCGCTTGCAGGCTGACAGACTTTTCCCTACAGAGTTAACCAGGATTTATAAAGTTCCCAATAGACAAATTTCTTTAGGAAGCTGGGCGCAGTAATTGGTTGTCGGTGACTAATCGCTGCCTGATTACAGAGTAGCGGTTGCACAGGTATGAATCAGAACCCACAATTGTCAGCCCGCCATCTGAAACCTCCCCCAAAACAGGGGCTTTTTCTTTTCCGGTTTGATAAAGTTGAGCGATTGTGTACCAGTGACAGTTCACTCCTTACACTCATCAAAAGAAAATATAATTACAGTGCATTCAGGGGAAGGAGAAAAGGATCGATATATAGAAAAAGAAATAATTATATACAAATGCACAACCTCTGTGAAGAGAGACGGTTAGGAAATTTCAGGGAAGAGGGGGAGAACAGTTATTTCAGTTTTCTAAATCTGTCTGATATTGGCATTTACAAATGCATTTCTATCATGGAGCAAAACTGTCTCCAGGTGAAGCCCCTCAAAAGAGGATGCCTTTCCCCCTGATCTGGGGATCCACAAAGGAGGATGAAGACACCATGGGCTTCAGAGCATCTTCCCCTCTCTCTCCACAGGGCAGTTTCACTGCCCTTTCCTTATTCTTAGCACTGTGCTGGAAGGGCTGAGGGTGCCGACCCAACATTTCCTTGAAAGCATTTATCCAGTTTCCGAAGATGAGCTTACAAACTGTGGGCTCTCACTTCCCTCTGGAGCTCTGGGACAGGGGAAGAGCTGCCCCACACAGTGACCCTGCAGGGAGGCTCAGCGACTACTCGGTACCCATCCAGAGAAACCAAACCCACTCCCAGCCACCAAACCTCAGCATCTGCCTACCTTGGGGGAGACGCCCAGAGGGAAGGAGGGAGTAGCCCCCCAGGGAGCAAGAGCCACCCTCCACCTGGACAGCTTCTGCCTCTGCTTTGGGAGCTGGGGAAGCTGGCACGGGAGAGGTCACAGCTTGTCCTTACTGGGGGATGTTTCCCCCCAGAAAGCTGGGGGAGGATAGTCATCATCGTCTAATTTCCCATGTAGATCCAAAGAAAGTGATGATTCAGAGGGGCCTAAAATGCACCCCATGAGTAGGTAGAGCTGAATATTTGAGAGCTAAACTGGACTCCTTTCAGGACTTCTGCAAATGCACAGAGAAGAGATAGCTGGTGGAGAAATTTACTGTAAAATGCATTTTAGGAACACTTCCCCATTCAGACATTAACTACAAATGCCAAAATGAGCGTGTTAGCTCCCTGCTTTATTTTTTTAAATCACACAAACTGTTCTCCACTTGGAAGAAATAAAGCCCTTTGTGTATCCTCATTTGCAGATCTATGTGCTTGCCATCCTGAAATTACCATCCAGGAGCTCTGCAACAGCTAATGAAATTTTAATCCCCCAGTACTCAGAGCCTATGTACATAATGAATGTTTGCACATACGTGCGACTCTTTGTCACCTGAAAGCAGCAATATTCACCTCCTATACACACTTGTACCTGTTAGTCAGTGCTATGACTTATTGCTTTGGGCCATTATAGGGTGTCTGTACTCCAGAGCCAAGTGGTGTGACTCGTTAATTGACAGACTCCTGGATCAGACAAGTCGGTGCTTTGTCACGCAGCCTCGTGTGCCATCAATAACTGGTGCTTCGTAATGCAGTGCTAATATTCCCACCAAAATCTAGATGGCATTCTCTCTCTCTTGGAGGGACCAGCCCCATAGCTGGTATTTCAACACTTCCCCTGCAGACAAGCAAGAGGAGAATTTTATAGTTGAGTTTGAAGTGGCAATTTTTTTCTTCATGGAAGTTCTTGTTTTGTACAAGTTGGTTCCTCCTTCCTATACTTAGGGCCTTGATAACATTTTTTTCATGTGTGGATACCTAAAACTTGAGCTTTAAAACTACATTTTGTATCTTAAGTTATTTGTTTTTCAAAATACCTCAGTTCTGGGAAACTTCTGTTGAAGCTGTCGGATGTATCTCCAAAATTCAGGTCATTTATTAGGCAATGGAGCTAATGAAGTCTGGCTTCCTATGAATTTTGTTATATAGTCTCACACCTCTAGCCAAAATAATCACAGTTCATCCTTAGCCCTATCCTCCATCTAAATCTCTGTCCTTACCACAGCGTACCTAGTGAAAGGCAAGTGTGTTTTTTCTGAGCAACATATGCATGAACTGATCAGTGAGATTTGGGTGCCAAACAACACACACAACATCATTGCCACATTCTCTTCACATGGCCAGTGGCCCCACTCTGTGGACTTCTCTTGTCCACACAGCTACAGACCTTCCTAAAACATGTAGGAGCTTCATTCCTTTGAGAAATACCCTGCACTTCTGCCAGGTTTGACTGGACCTGGTCAATGACTTACAGGGGGGATGGAGACAGCCTGGTCGGTACAACCTTTTTTTACTTTGGAAACTAGTGAAAAAATCTGTATTGATGTAAGCTGGGCTCAGCTGCTGCCATGCAAGAGCACAAACACTGGAGTTAGCTGTCACCCATCAGCTGGAGTATGACAGGAGATGTCACCTAGTCCCCTTGGTAGCCGAGGGAGGTTACAGGCTTGTTTGTAAAAACTAACGTCCAAGCAGGCACATGTGAACACACTGTTAATGATGGCAGAAGTTCTTCTAGCAAACTCCCTGCTGAAACAAGATGAGCAATAAGCCCAGGCAAGCTGCAGAAATCTCTGCTTCTTCACCAGCACAGAGTTTATTCTCTCCTGAAGATCTCATGCTGTTTAGTCCAGTGTGTGTTTCTCCTGGTCCATCCCCTCTCCCTTATAGGGCAGTTAGTAAGTAGAAATCAGAGATCAGTGTATTTCACCTAATTTTTTTGCCTCTGAAAACAAATCTGAAGCAAAGCTTCATGGATCAGTTCCCTGCCCTTACCAGTCTACAGGAGCTTCAAAATATGGGACAGTGCATGCAGACATACAGGCATCATGAGTGGGGAACTTAAGTGTCACTTGTTCAGAAGATGTAGAATTGCAGCCTGATGGAGGTGTGCAACTCTGAAAATGTCCTTAAAACAAATAACTTCCAAATCAGGCAGCAATAATATATTTTCCCACTCTGGGACCTCTGAGGAGTTTTTAAATACAATTTTCCAGACTCATTCAAATGTCAACTCATTACAGCCTGTGCAAATAGGAAGGCAAACCATGGGATTTGTGTTTTTGTTATAACTATTTTTATATTAAATCTATAAAATGTATAAAGGAGCATTAAAACCTGTTATTCTCTTTTTTTTTTTTTTTCTTTCCCCATAGCTGCCCAATCTCTTTTTGAAAAGGATCATTCAAAAGCAGCTAAATAATAAAAGCTGGATGAGGACATTCCAATCCCTCCTTATCCACTTAAAAATACAATATTTCAAAGACAATTCTGGAGTGCTTCTTTTGGCAACTACAACTGGAGCCACAGTAGAAACCTATCAGTCGGTCAGCCTGATGGATGGCCTCTTACATCAATGAGCCAGCTGTCCCCATTAGGAGAGGGAATCATCTGAGCAGCCCGAGGAGACTTTAAAGGAACATTTATCACATAAAGGAAAAAAGGTATCTTGCACTTGTATGATTCTTTGCAGCAGCAGATCTCAAAAGGTCTGCAAAGAGGAGGTCCATTTCATTATTAGGCATGGACAAGTGGAGACCCTCCCAGCCCAGAAGGGCTTGCTGAAATCCCCCTGTGGTCTGAGCAGCAGAACTGGGACTAAGGTACTCAAATGCCAGTTTGGTGCCAGCCACCATCATCATCATCATCATCATCATCATCATCATCATCATCATCATCATCAACATCCTCCTCCCTGAGCCTCCTCATCTTCCTCCTGCCCATTCCTTGTGGAGTCACAATACCTAACTAAAAACATGAACACACCTGTGTTTATTTCTCCCTTTTCCACAGCCACTTTTTTTTCCGAGCATTTTTGAGTGGTGACTCTGCAGGCTAGCATTTGATGAGTTTTGATGAGTTTGTTGGACTGCCAGGGCTGTGAAGACATCTCCGGCATCCTCAGCAATCCCTCTCTGGCCTTTTTCTTCATGCACCAGTCTGCACTGAGACGTCCCAGTGTGCACCACCTCCACCACAGAAGCTACTGCAGGCTTTGCTCTCCTAGATACTCTAGGGCTGCCTCAACTTCTACATATGCAACACACCAGACCTCCACAAGGGCTCACACAGTCTCACGGCCTTTATCGAGATTCCAGACAGCAGCCACGCAAAGCCCAGTATGTCTATTTTAGGGGGCAAAAGACTGTTTTGCTTTATTTTAAGGTTTTGTCAGTCTTCATCTCCTTGAAAACAGATGAGCAGATTTTGTATAGAATGGTAAAAAGTGAGTTTGCTGCTGAGACAAAGCAGTCTTATTTCAGCTGAAAAGTAAACTACTGATGAAGTTCTAAGCGACCAAAAATGGCCTTGACTGGAAACAAATGTCGAAGTTCTTGCAAGTCCAAAGGACTTGCAGGAGTCCCTGGGGCTTGAATTCCTCAATTTCTCAGAAGTCCTGGGTTTTTAAAAGAAGTACAGTAGCAGATAAACAGGATTAGGGACTTTAAGATCAGATCTATAAACCTTTCCAGGTCTACCCAGGCTGTGCCCACTAGATGGTTCCTAGAAAATTAGTCTCCCTTAAGATTTCCTGGCTGGGTACAGACTTAAAATTTAATTTTCTTTAATAACAGTCCCACAGAGTAATTGTTTACGCATGCATGGACATGCGGAGATGGATGTGGTTATTTGGCTCATTTAATTGTCTTTGCGCCAGGGATCTGGCAAGAGGACCTGCTGTGTCAAGCGGTGTCTAATCTCCCATAAAACCTAACACTTCTGGCACAAACACTCAAGCTCACAAGTTTTAAGCACCCTTCCTCACCAGTTATACAAGCGGTGTGTGATCTTCCGTGTGCTTGCAAAGAAAGCTGTGAGCTGTGTGACCAGCTCTGTCCTACCAACACCTGCCCTGCCATCCCACATAAATCTGGAGCAATGTTACCAATTCAGCAACACGAGCATGGGGCTCCTCACATCTGATGGCTTTCTCTAAACTCCACTTGCTGGTTTTCTTAAGTGTGGATCTCAGCTTTCATTGGTTAAAAAAAAAAAAAGGGGTTGGGAGAGAAAGTCTTTCTGATGGCAGAAAAGAGCTTGAAAATACTGATGCTGTAATATCTGAAGGCAAATAAAATCCACTCAGAAATATGTGCTTTTAAAAGTTCATAACTTGTGACTCTCGTAATTCTGGGGGTCAGACTTGTGCTTAAAGCCCTTTGAGAGTGTTGAAGACTATGTGCCCAAAAAAGGTATCACTTGACCATGCTGCTGTCTCTTAGGGTTGGGATTGACCATGCAGACACAGTCTAGTGCCTATCTTTGTGTTATCTCCTCTTCTCTTCCTGTCCTCAACAAGAGCTCTGTGAAAAGAGGGAGTTTCACCATCTCTAGAGTATGCAGGAAAAAAGTTAAAAGATGTAGTTTCAAGACCAGTTTGAGCTGATTCAAGTCTGAAATGCTGCAGAAAAACATGGCCTTGCCTTCAGGCACCTGATCTCATTGAAAACCAATGTTTTCTGGGCAGATGAGGGCTGGTTTTCCAAAACAGGTTGCTGGACTGGTTTTCTGCCTGGGCTCGCCAAAGGCTGGGTGAGTGCTATTGCTGGCATGAGGGAAAGGAAAGGAGCACGTGGCTGGGAAGGTGGACAGAGCTGCTCCTTTTTCCAGCAGCAGGGACCGTAATGCTGCAGGGATTGCCAACCGACCTCAACAGCTGGTTGCAATCACAGGCAGAGAAACTGGCTTTGGTCTCCAGACCCCAAGAATAGCCCCCAAACAATAGGCCATCACTCTCCTCTCCCCGGGAGACAAGCAGAGGTCAGAGAGGAAAGCAGCCTTCGTGCCTTCTCTCCTGATTTCTCCAAGTTCCCAGCTAAGTCATTAGAAATAAATAAATGAATGAATGAATATCTGGAGGCTCTTCTGTTCCAGCTATGTAATCTACAAAATGCTATATCCTTCCACACTGATGAGCATTTAAATGTTCTGTCCCCTAGCTGCAGCCTGCTAATAGGGATCATAAGGCCCGGCTGTTCTGCCAAGAAGAAAGCTCCAGCACTGCTTTTTCCAAATCTCCATAGGCGCCTGATCTGTGTGCAAATGCTTTCTGGATAGTTTTTTAAATGTTCTGTTTTGTTAGGTTTTGCACTTCCAGATAATAATCCTATGGACCGGATGGCCACATGTTGGCCATTAAAGGCAGGAGGGTCATCAGCAGGCGATCTGGATGCTCTTCCACTGCCCCCTATCAAATTGGGTTGAGAGTGAGCTAAACAGCCTTCATGATCTAGCTTCGTGGGTTAGGGTTTTTTCTGATTTTCATGTATAAGCCAGAATGAATTAGCATATTTCTCTCTCCTTTTACGTGGCTGGTGCTAATTATTTTATTAGTTGCAAGAACAAACCAAATTTGTGATTATTAATGTCAGTAGAAATCTCAGTGTGCTCACAGACATACTTGGGAGGATTTATGCTATTTTTTAAGATAAGAAACAAGTGACTACAGCAGCGATTACAGCTATTATTTTAATCTTTCACACAGCTGGAGAGTTCAGTGTCCACGGCTGTGGTCTCATTCTTCTCTTTCTCTGCTGAAAGTTCTTCCCGTTCAGTACATTTCAGTGGAAGTCAGGACAATGAGTTCATGTCCCTCCAAAGGTTAAGATGTCCAGTGTTTCTTTTACGCATGCAGTATTGTTACTCTGATTTCACAATCAATCAGACACAAAAATGTTAGGTAGTTTGCCAGGGGAAGAAAGGGGATAGAAAGAAGTACAAGAAACCCAGATCATTCAAAAAATTTAAACTGGGAAATAAGGGAAATGAAGGGAAATATATCACTAAGTGTATTCAAAAAAGCAGGGAATAGCCAGTTATTAAATGTTACCTGTAGTTCTCATATATGAGTCATATCTAAGCTCTGCCCTCATCTGTAAATGGAGGCAAAAGACAAAATCTTAAATTAATATAAATCCTTTTTACATTGTCAGGACTTGACTCGTTCCAGTGAAGTTTAGCCAGTGGGCAAAGCTGCCCAGTTTACAAGTCTGAAGGCTGAGGGTTTCTGGTATGGCTGAAGTCACCGAAGCAGGAAGTATGGGCCAGCTTCCATCTGTGTCCTGTCCTGCTGCCCTCACTCATCTCATCCCAGCTCATGTGAATGGCTTCAAATGAACCCAGAGGAGAAAAGAAGACCAGTTTGCTGCTTGTTTTGTGAGCTGAACTGGTTCTCCAAGGGGTCAAGCCAGTGCCAGAGCAGATGCAAGAGGAGGAGTCAGGAGAGGGCAGATGTGTGCAGGGGATGATGCTGGTGAGGTGCTGCCCCACTGCAGCTGTGGCTGCATTGGGCTGATGCATTGGCTGGGCTGCGTCACCCACCCTTGCTCTAGTGCCAGCAACAGAGGAAGTCACAGACACCCCCAAAGGGCATTTCAGCCCACCTCTGTTCCCTCCTGTCAGTGCCTGTTTTCTCCACTGGTGTTAAGGCAGACCAATTCACATCCAGCACTAGCTCTGGCACTTAGTGGAGGGCTTGGAGGGAGGCTGCCTGAAGTCAGACCTCAGCCTGTTCACAGCAAGAGTGCCCTGTTGCAGTACAACTTCAGCTGATACCAGGCACGCTTCAGTAATCTGAAAATCAACCACTTCTTCCACAACAAGAGATTTGCAGTTTAATTAGGCACAAACTATCAGAAGCAGATGTGGGCAATTCAGTGCGACTACCCTTGTACGCACTCTTGAATCAGTTACCTTGTGCCTGTATCAAAGACATTGATACAGCGGTTCTCAAGTGGAAAAAGGTTGCAGTGACTTGACAACGTCATGTCCTAAACTGATATACAGCTTGTGTGCCTAGATGAGAATGAAGGATCTCCCATGACTTATGACTGTGCTGGGAGAGAGAACGTGCTGCATGCAGGTTTGTCTTTGTCACAATGACATGTCAAATGTGGCAACAGAAACGCTCTGTTTAGGAGCTGCTTAATGCTAAATCTTGGTTCACAATCTCCATGAAGTTGTTTCTGGTCCCTCTAGCTGAAGCCTGATGCAGGCATTAAGTGCTGCACATGCATTAGAGGTGCCTGTGCAAACATGTCTGGGGAACACAGAAACAACTGATGCCAGGAGCCACCCAGTTTCAGATTCCCAGACTTCCCTACTCGTAATTCCAGAGAAAAATAGAGGAAGGAGGAAGAAGAGGTAGAGAAAGAAAAGCAGGACTCTTCATTAACAGCATGAAGACATACTTCCACATTGATTTTATCACAGAACAGAAACCACAGCATAGTCATGGGGTGGCTGTGAGTTAAGACAATATTGGGCTCAACCTTCAGCTAATTAAGTTCTTTGAAAACCACAACGGCAAGAAGGCAGACACTTGTTAAATTACATTTTTCTTTGCTCATGTATTTTTGATACCTGTCATCTCCATTTCAACCAGACACACTCATTTTTTCTTTTCCATTTCTCAGCATATGGATCATCCAGATACACAACACAGTTCTCACCAGCAAAAAGCCCACACCAAGTGGGGTACAATGACCGTTAGGACCTTGTAAATAATTTAAGATTTTTCTTCAGGAATGCTATCCTGTTATTAGTATGTGGAAGGTATTTTTCAAAGACAATGAATCTCTGTTGCTGCTGACCACTCCTGCTGTGCTGAGGAAGGTACCTGGCACCTCGCACACAAACACCCAGTCGTCACGTAGGAAAGCTGGGCTCAGTGCAGAGCAGTCCCCAGGGACTGGCCAGCACAGGTTTTCCCTGACCAGCAGCCCAGCATGTCTCCAGCTTTCATGTGCTGTCTCCCAGGACACCCAGGACACATGGGTTCTTGCCGTGTGGGTGCGTTGAGCCCCCCTGCTTCTGAAGTAAAGCTGCTGCAAGGTCTGACAGTTTCCAGCCAGCAAAGCTTAGCTTGGCACAGAGGTCCAAGCTGTCCCTTCCCTTTTCAGCAGAGCATGGTGAAACTCTTGGCTCATAGTCTGAACGCCTGGCCTGGCCCAGCTTAGGGACACAACCTTAGAGCACCTTCCAAGTGTCTGTGCTCACCGTGAGATGCCCACGCTGGGCAGGGGAAAGGAAGCACAGGTGGGGGCACTTCCAGCACCACCGAAACACACGTGCATCTCTGCACCACCTCAAGTAGACAGCTCCTGAAAGCAGAACTAAATGCAACCACCACATGAATATTTAAGTGAGCAGGCTCTTTCTACCTGAGCTGGAAAACTGGTCTAGTGCTTGCATGGAAAGCCACGTGCCTTTAACGCCCCAACTTTTGCGAGTTGTATTTTGAGGTCTTTGTTCATCATGTACAACTTGAGGAGTTCAGTGTTTCAGCAGCAGCAGCAGCAGCCCAGATCTCAAGGGCCAGTTGCCTCGCAAGTTCTATTAACATACTGCAAAACCCTTTTGCTGCAGCTGGTGTGGTTGAGATGTGTCTAACATCTGATGCCAGTAGCTGTTCAGCAGAGTTTCAGAAGATGTGTTTCCTCTCTGTAACATGAAAAAGAAAAGGGTTTCTGTTAGATGTGCTGAGAAAAGCCTTCCCCAGCCAGCTGCACCCTTCAGAGCTCTGTTTGGTACACATAATCATCTGCTTTGTAATGCATATTTACTGCAAATGCAATGGTGTGCTCTGTTTATAAAATACTTGCAGAAGGCCGCACCCAAGCACACCTGTGTGCAGCTGCGTTGGGCGCCTGCTAGGAGGTGACTGCCGTGCAGGCTGTCCAGCGGCTCCTCATTGCTCCTGGCCTATGATGGCAGTGATAAGCCGTCCCCCCATTATCGATGCTGTTTCACAGGCGCCTAAAGATAACAGTGGATGCTGCCATGCTGGCGAGGAGCTGCAGCTGTGCAGCTTTGCATAATGACAGCAGAAAGTGGACATACAGAAAGGATAATTGGTGATGGTGAGTGGAGTCAACTCAATCAAAGCACACGACACCCCCAAAGCTCACCATGAATGCAGCAGGGATGGATGTAATGGGTATCTTGCTCTGCTATGTCTTAGCTTTCGCCAGGTACTGCTTACGTCCAGCACAAGATGTAACACATATTCATCTGTATGCAAAACTGAGGCTGGGTTTAGGAGAAACAAAGGAGGCAGCTGTGGAGTGCAGCAGGCTATGAAAGTGGGAAAACCCCAGATGGTGAGGGGAGAGGGGTCTCGTGTGTGCACTAGGCACCAGCAAGCGGTGCTGGCAGGGAGGGAGAAGTAGGGGGATTTTGCTTTCCCTTCCAAGAAGTAGTAGGTGCCCTGCACAACATACCCCCTACACAGCATGGGGGAAGGACAACGAGGGCATGAGTGGGACTTTCTAACCTGGGTTTGAACTCTTAGTGTGCAAACCATATTGCTGTCATGGTTTCAGCAAGAGCAGCTTGCCAAGCCAAACCCCTGTAATTTGGTTCACCTGCACCCTTTTCCTGTATAGTTGGCTGAGACACAGAAAGAGTTAAATCATCAGGCGACTCAGGACATAGAAAACATCCGCCTATCTGCAAATGGAGAAAGAGGGTTTTTTTTCTCAGGGTGAGAGGATCTGTGAGGGGTCCGGAGGAGCAGGACTCTGGGTTCAGTGAGGGCTCAGAGCACAAGCCACAGGGTGCCTGGATCTGCACCCCACAGATGACCCTCCCGCTCACATCCAGACCAAGTTTGGGTATGTTTAGATGCAGAATTTGGGTTCAGTCCCATCTCTGGTTCAGCCATGTGTGCCCTATTGCACAGACATGGCGGCAAGCCCAAGGTCTGGAGCACAAGCCGCTCCGGGAGCATGTGGTCTTAATTTACTAATGCAGGATTCACTTATGGGGGATTTTGTATGGGGGTCCAGCATCAAAAACTAAGACAAATGGTGCTGTGTGCTTTACTGACCCTGATAGCCAAAGCAGATGGATTTAAATGTTTCCAAGGTAAAAGTTGAGTAACCCTTGATCTATAGAAAATGCCCTTCTGATACAGAACTACCTTGCTGCTCGTCTCTTCACAATGGGGGTGCAGTCCTTCATGACTATGGGTAATTTCCAGCCTATGGAGGCAGCAACAGCTCAAAACCTTTGCCAAGCCTCTGTGACATGCTCCGCTTTATCTACTCCGTACGGTACTTTCTTTATGAAAAGGTACATGAGGCCAAGATGTTTTTCATGTTCCACGTGGCGGATAGCAATGATCGGGCCAGATGAGTGAAACTATTTGCATGCAATTGAGGTAGACTAGATAAGGCTTGTGCAAATAAAGGGTTGCCAGGCTCGTATGGATGGGGATAAAGCTGCCAATCTCTTTCAAAAGCTCTGTCAGCTCAACCCAGTTCAAACCCAATGTGATAGAGGCTGCAGACTCACGGTATATTCACAGAGTGTTGTACGAGCTTGATACATGTGATTTGTATCTTTACGAGTTTGTTAGCAATTGTATTCCTGCCTAGGTGTGTGAGATAAAGGAGCGCTCTGTGACAAAACTCCAGGTGTTGAAGGGTAATTAATGCATGTTTTCAAAACCAAAATACCACCAGCAGCAGTCACCGGGAAACTGCAGGCCCCACCCCAAAAAAATGGGCAGAGTCCTGCCTCACTCAAAGTCCCTATCAGACAAGAGACCTGAAGTTGCATAGCACCAGGGCTGAGCAAGACCTGTCACCCTGGGAGTGACGGGCACCAGGCTGTGGCTGGCAGACTGGCTCCAAGAGGGGCTGCACAAGATCCTTGAGCTACCTCGTCCCCAAGGATGTGACAGCCCAAGGATGGGCTCTGGGAGGAAGGTTGTATTTTAAACGCAAGCAGAAGAGGTACAGCACAATCCCTGGGGGGACATGATGCCAGGGTCTCCAAATGCCCAGTACTTCTTAAGAATGTAGACCCTGTGAGGGAATTAGCACATGCAGAATAATTGGAAAACATTCATACTATGTTGAAGGGTACAATATAACAAGCAATTTTTTAAATTGTCACTTAAAAATTGTATTTCATTTCAGGTCATTCTAAAATTGTATTTATTCTACAGTGAGTAAGTTGGCATGACATACCAGGACAAGTGAGTCCAAACTCCTGTCATTAATAACTTACAGAAATGGTCAAAGTTTAAAACAAATGACTGAAGTAAAATATTTGCATTCATTACTAGAAACTCCCCTAAAATATGCATTTTTCTTTTTCTTAAAGGAAAATCACTTGTTTAATCAATTCAACTCTATTTTTCCTTTGAATGTATTCTCTTTCCAGCCGTAACCCATCTTATCTGGTAGCTTATCAGTATTATTTTCTGAGTAAAAACAATTTCCTAGGATTTCCTTGTATTCATTACAGAGGGGGTGTATGTAAAGTAGAAAAGCTGTGGTAGTGTAAAATGGTAGAAAAGCACACTCTTAAAAGTAGGTTCTTTACATTATTATTTTAATCAGGAGTATTATTTTTAAAGGATGGAAGACCGTCCATAGGCCTTGGCTTATGCCCAACTATTTAGTCATAAGTCTTAAAAAGAAGCCACCAACCTTGCTTGATTTTTTTTCTCACTTTTTAAAATAATCTGTTTTAAAATATTTGACAATAGCTGATTCTGGAGGAAATAATGAATGCATTTAGCATGATAAACAGTATACAGTCACAGCTGTAAGCAAGAAACAGCTATTTACAGATCTTTGCACACATCCGTAATCCATTCCACTACATTTCATGAACACAAAAGCCAAGTTAAACAGCAAAAATCTCTAAAAAAACCCAAAACCAAAAAAAAACCCCATTCATCCAGAGTAGTACTGCAAAGTCTTTAACTAGACCAGGAAAGGACTAATAGTTTATCCAGCTGAGCTGTTCAAGCCACAACTGCAACTGCCTTTTCCAAACTTCAGGGTTCAGAAAAGAGGTCTAGACTGGGAACACCAGGTTAGCGCAACCAGGGTTTTCTCAGATTTGACCCATTCTCTCCAGCTCAGCTGTCCCTTCGCATGAATTACAGGTGCTAAGAGGAGCCAGGGCCACCAAAGGGATGAGAGTGCTTGGCATCCCCCCAGCCATCTGGGAGAGAGGAGCACTGACATCTCCAGCTTCCCAGCCCCATTTCACCACTCTGGACCATGCCACTCCCCTAATAGGTGGAAGCTGTAATCTCCACTTCGGCAGGACACTGACCCACAGAAAGGACCAGTGGATCTGGCTATGTAGATGCCACACTAACCTAGCTCTTGGCAGCTGATCTAGGGATGCAGAGCCATCAGCCAGGACATGCCAGCACCTCTTCTGACAGACACCACAGTGCTGGGAGTGGGGGCTGCAGGAAGAAACAAGCCATCCTTGCCACACTGGAGATAACAAACAAGACAAACATGGTCTTCACAGGGATCTGCAGAGGCAGGTGCTATGCTTCCAGGGATGAAAGAGAAGGTATGAGGCAAGGCAGGAACGGAAGGAGACGTGGACTGCCAGCAAGGGGGAGACTGGAAGATGCAGACCTCCAGCAGTAGACGGTTCCTCCTTTGTGGATGCCAAAAGTGACTGTAGTGACTGGGTTGATCCCAGGAGACGTGAGCCTGCAGAACTGCTAATCAACGCACAGCCCCACCAGTGGGTCTGAAAGCACCAGAGCGTTCTTGCAAAACACAGCAGGCACTTCGTACATCAGGAGACATTGTTTGGTTGCAGTCTGGGGGAACTTCACAGTGCAAAATAAGCTACATCACAGCACTCTCTTCTCCCCATCTCTGCTCCCTCCAAAATGGAATAAAATGACTCAAGCAGAGAGTATAAAGATACCCAGGACTCTGGACTGCTCTTTCTGCTTGTGTCAGCCCTCCCAGGCACCGTCTGATTTTTAAGCAGCTCATATCCTGACCTGAAGTGGTAAGTTTTGAACTCTTAATCCTGCTGCTTCTTCCCTTTGGGAGGCATGCAGAGCACAACTCATTAAGTTAGCATTGGTTTCCATGGACAAGCCATCTGCTGGGGAATCATCATGCCTGTGTCCCATTCCTTCTGCTCAGGGGGAGACAGGCTTCCCTCTGCCTTCATCATTTCACTCAGCTTCAGTCAACGGAGGTGTCTGCTTTAGACTGGGGTTGATGAGAACAGCCGTGATGGCTGGGCCATGCTGGACCAGATGGCAGACACCTCCTAACTCAGTTTCCATTTCCAAGTTACTTTTGACTGTTTTCAGAAATGCAGCAGAGAAGAACAAGCCCCACTGTGGGGCTGTGTGCCTGTCTCCTTTCTGCTCTCTGTCAGTTGGGTAGAAAAGGCATTTATAGCTGATGCTCTTTAGGTAGTACCAAAAAGTTCTTCTTAGGATTGAGAAATTCATCTGAGTGTCCTTTTTTTTTTTCAGTTTCCTGAGAAGGAGGAAGTTGCGTCTTCTTTCTGAGTTAGGCATGGGGTGGACTGGGATTTATCTCTGACCTGTGAACAACTACAGTTCACACATCCACGTCTATGCTAGTCATTCCTTGCAAGAAAGTGGAGTGAAATGTACTTTTTTTAAACTCCATTCACCCAATCTACTTTGATTTTTCTTGAGGATATGGTGAGCTTGAATCAACATTTCAGCTTGGTTCACCCATCGGCTCTCCAAATGTTCTGAATTCTTGATGATACCATCAGTGGTTTTACTTAAATGACTGCTCCTCAAGAAAATATTTAACCAAGGGCTATCACCCTGACTGAGAAATGCAAAGTATGCAGGTGCATCTGAGCTGGGCAAGGCTTCTGTGGATATCTTGGGAAGGTTTGCTCCTAGCCCAAGCAGTGCTGACCCTGGTGATGAGCAGCTGCGCGCGCCTTTGCCCTGCTGGGAATCCTCAAGTGGCACAGAGGAGTGCCGGGGAGGCTGCAAATGCTGCTTACCAGTGGCAGAAAGATCTTACAGTAATTTTTCCTACAGAGAAACCCCTGTGTCTGGTTCCTGTCAGCTCTAATGCAAGTGTGGCCGCCTTCTGCAAGGTTGGGACCTGGGCAATATCTTGGGGCACCAGGGAGCCCAGGTCCATGTGTAGCTCCCATCTGCCTTGGGAAGGGCAAGTGTATGTTGAAGCAGAGGAAAAATGCATCTTCCTTTCCCCACAGTCCTACACCTTTTTCTTGCGGCAGAGAGGGCTGGGTGAATAATCCTGATTTCCCACACTGGAGTCACTCATCTCTTGAGCAAAACAGAAGACAGGAGCAGGGTGTGCTCTCAGTCTCTGTATTGCCACCAGGGAAGTCAACCTTTCTGCCCCTTCCTCTCCTCCTCTGGCCCATATCACCCCCTCCACCACATGTCAGACCCTCCATCAGGTAAAGCGCCTAGTCCAAGGAAATCTCTTGCCACTTCCATCAGCTTAATGTAGTGAGCGTCAGGGAGCTCAGAGGCAATGCTCTGCTCCCCTAGCACAGCTCTCCCTGCACTGAGCATGGCTTCCAAGGCACTTGCAGGATGAGGGAGGTGCAGCACCCAGTGATGACCATTTCTCATCTCTCCACCTTGTCCCAGCACTTGGGGTTATTCAAAACCCAAGTTACCAGATGCAGCTTCCACACATTCACTAGAGAAATGCTGCTTTCAACTCCTCTCCTGCAGGATTGAATGCAGCACTTGACCTTAATCCAAAAATAAGGTATTACAAAGAAGGCCTAGAAGAGAGGAGGGGGTGATATGGAAGCCTTCAATAACTTGAAGTTGAGAATTATGATAGTTTGGATATTTCCAGACTTGAAAATTTCCATCTCATTTCACTGTGGTATGTTCCCTGTCAAGCCTCTGTATAAAGCCTGAAATCCAGATTATTTGTCTCCCTGTGCTTGTAACCTGAACTTAATCACAAACACAATCCTGGAAGGAACACACAGTTTTAAATTAAACTTTTCTTTAAAACAAAAACAAAAAGAACCAGACCCAGAACTTCATTGCTATGGACAGAGTGATCATCTTGTATTAAAAGCAAAGGATTTAGGAGTTTTCATTTTGTTAGGGGCGTTCTTTTGTGACCGGGCACAAGACACTCATCTTAGAGTCTCAGACGCTGCGACATGGGACACAGTTTACCATGGGACATTTAAACACGGGACAGACCTTTCTGTCTAGCAGGGGTCCTGTAGAGCAGGACACACCAATACCTTGAATAAGGCCAGAGCCCTGGTGATGGAGGATGCTGGGGAAGTGCAGTTTCTCACTCACCGCTCTCATTTTGTGTGGTCAAATCTTCGCAAAAGGGCTATGTTGTAACTGCAGGGTACAGATCCTTTATCTTGGTGACCTATAGCAGTAGAGATTCACACAGGATACCTGCAGCCTGGATCCACCTGGAGGAGATGGCCAAGCTTATATGGTATGTGCTGAGGCCTGTGACCCCTGGCACAGCTACCTACATTAAAACTGGACAGGTGTGTCTTTAGCCTTGAGTCTGTGTAGCGCAGACACAACCCAAAGGTCCTGCAGCCAGGGAGATGTCCTCGTACAGAATGCACCGCATAAAGCATGGAGAATTAGCTCAGTGTGAGGAGAGAGGGAAATGGATATCAAACTCTCAGTGTATATGTGCTTGTGTACGTGTATAATAAAGTGACAGTATAACAAGAAGGGGTCACCATACTATTCTCTCACGCTCTTTGGGAAATAAGTGACCTTTCAGCATGCAGCTTTATATTAGCTGATTTCTTAGGTATGCAAGTTATCTAAAAACAGTTGCTCCCTAATCTGCTCTCATCAGCTCCAGGTTATGGGAGTTCATAAATCCATGTACGTTTGACGCTAATGGAAAATCTGCATCTTGGCTCCCTGGGGTGACCCAAGTGTGTGACAGTAACAAGCGAGCTATGCATTGCTTGGTTTGCCCACAAAAATACAAATTAAGAGAACGAAAAGAGAGACAAAAGAAAGAGGTTGGTAAAATGGCAGCATTTATATTTGTTCTGCCTGAAGCAGCCTTCACTTCTCAGTAGCAGACTCTCCTTTCTAAGTCCCCACCGACACCAACCACAGTTACTGGGGGACTTTGCTTATTTGTCGCAATGCTCTGGCTGGGCAAGAAAGTGTGATTTCAGACAGCTGGGGGTTGTGATGTATTTGCCTTAATACATCTAATTTATCATCTTCTCCCCCCTGCTGCAGGGGAGGGAGAGAGATACTGAACAGATCAGTCCAGAAGTGTAACGAAACACAGCAGATGAAGTGGGACGCGATGCAGTTCCCTGTTTCCACAAACTGGCACATACGTGGAAACAAGCTGTTTCCAAGAACTCCAGTTTGGGAACTGTCTTCAGATTTTCCCCAAACTCTGGCTCCAAATGGTTCAAGAGAAATGGAAGGAAACCATGGGCAGTGGTGCAAGGAGAGAGCTTTTGCTCTTCTTCAAATTTGCAACTTCTATCACAGCTTTATGTCAGGAAGCACATGAACAGGGCATCCTTGTGACACCCGAGTTACCTGAAAACGTGAACAACAGCAAGTTTTGTCAAGCAAGTGAGGTCTCAGAGCAGAACCCGTGTGCTGCTTGCCTGTGCTTGTACAGAAAGCCATCTGCTATTTCTGGGGAGGAGGAGGATTCAGCCAGCGCAGTCCAAAAGGTCATTGTGCCAGGTTAGTTGGTGAATGGTGAGACAGCACAGCAGGAATAAGAAGCCAGTCAACAAGCAGGCCAAGGAAGAAAAAAACCACACCACAAACAAAAATATTTTTACGAAGTGTTCATCCCTTGCATGACTATAGACCTGTTTGGAAAAGCAGCTCTAAAGGGCTTTGCAAACATCAGTATCTTTCTGATGGGGGATAATACCTCCCAGGCTACTGCTGAGGGAAGAGAGTGAACGATCACTGGGTACGGAGGCACCCGTGTCATCTGTAACGAGAGTAATAATGTTGTTTCTGTAAGTGAAGTAGCTGCTTTCACACTGTACAGTGGCTAAGTCCCTTTCAGCCTGGCTTGGATGCTTCAGTATGCAAAGGGTGGCTGGAGAGTGTCACAGCCCAGGTGGGTTACTTGAGAGGTGTGAGCCCTTCCCAGAGCAGGGTGCCATTAGATTAGGGAACTTTGCAGCAAGCAAGCAGTCACTGTGGATCTCTCCCATCTGTAGTCACGGCCATCCATGACGATTAGGTATAAAGTGATACCAAATCAAACTGGTGCCACTAGCAGTGACTATTTCTTTGCTAAGGCCTTTCAGGTCCAAAAAGATGATGGTATCTACAGTCTGGCTCGAGTCCCCAGCCATCTGCAGCCCTGTGCAGGGGTGCTGAGTAACAATTCTTTAATGTATGATGGATATGCATGTTTCCATCTGTCAACTATGATATAAGGAACAAGATCCCCCCAGCTGAGGCCATCTGAAATGCTTCTCGCGTGCCCCAGAGCCATGCCCAGTGGCAGCTCAGACTGAGCAAGAGGGTGTGATGGAAACCTACACCTACAAAGTGTCCCTGACATGGGATGGCAGGCTGAAAGGAAAAGAGAAAGGGGTCAGAAAAGCAGAAGCGGTGATGCAGCAATAAGAAAGCCCACACCTGGATCACTCAGACTTACTTAGCATGGTTTGGTTTTTTTGTCTTTTTTTGCATGAATGCAAACATTTAAAGCCAAAGTCTTGAACAAGTCAGAGCTACTTCATGCACACACACATCCAGTGCAGAAATCACTCCTCTTAACACCCCAGTGCGTGTTTAGACTAGTATTTTATTAGAAAGGGGGAAATGGAGAGACAGGGAGGGAAGCTAATGGCACCCTGGATGGAAGAGATCCCATTAAGACCCCCTGCTGTATAAAGTGTTGAAACTGCGCTGGGATGAGGGCTTCCTGAACTGCTTCTATTAATACAACTGCACTTGAGAGAAAAATAAATGGTTTTTGGCTGGATGGTCTCAGAGGGTTGGATGGTCTCAGAGCAGAGGATTTCAAGCTTGTGTTAACAATAAGGACAGTATATGTTATTGGATTCATTTATTATTCAGCCATCTATGGTATAAATGACTGCATACCCTCCTCACCCCAGTGTTGGGGTTAAGGAGAAGTTACTTTGCTTCCTACTGTGGACTGGGGTTGTTGGGTTGCACTCACCTCTCCCACATTTCTGCTACTGTCTTTAACACCTCTTTTTAGCCAACTACTTCTGCCTTTTCCTCTGCTCACAACTCCCCTCCATCTTTTTTCTCCTTTATTGTCTTCCTATCTCTCCTTTCTCTCCTGTGCTTTTCACCTTAACATTGACAGTGTTGCCACTGAATATCCAAATGAAGACAGTATTCATCTAAAAAAATAAAATAAAGTAAATTTGGGGTTGTTTGTTGGCTCCCAGCAAAATGTTTACAGTACCAGACCATCTCTGGGAGACAAGAAACCAGAAGAAAGATGGGGCATTCGCTTTGCAACATTTGGGATTTTGCAACAGTTCTCATGAATTGAATGCCAATTTTCTCTGACTGGTTCGTGACCCAGGCATTGTAATGAAAACAATGGCTGTCACTGGTGCCAGTGTGTGTTCCTGGTCCATAACCTGAATGTCAAAGCAGCACAGCTATGGTATAAAAGGCAAAATGGCACAGCTGACAGAAATTTCCTAAAGGGCAATAGGCAAAAAGTGTCAGAATAAAAGACTTTCTTCCCCAATTCAGAGAAACTCTGATCAGAACGATCACAGTTTAGAGGCTCTACAGAAGTACAACAGTAAATATTTTCTTTTCTTTTCTTTCTTTCTTTCTTTCTTTCTTTCTTTCTTTCTTTCTTTCTTTCTTTCTTTCTTTCTTCCTTTCTTTCCTTCTTTCTTTCTTTCTTTCTCTCTTTCTCTCTTTCTCTCTTTCTCTCTTTCTCTCTTTCTCTCTTCTCTTTCTCTCTTTCTCTCTTTCTTTCTCTCTTTTTCCTCCCTCCTTATTTTATCCCCTCACATATCTTTTGTAATTAGTTCTCATTTCACAAGCATTTCAGTCAGCCATCTGCTCCCTTTGTGTTTCCTTCCTCTGCTTCTCCGGGCCCTGATACACGGCAGTAGTCCTTCCCAAAGGTAAAATTTCTTTCTAAGTGACCATGGTGGTAACAGTGAATGCAAAAGAGGAATTTGCAGATTCATGGATGACACCCTGAATTTTTGATGTGTCTCTTACCATTTCTCTAAGCACACTATATTTGCTATTGCCAGCACCAGGACAAGAGACTAAAAGCAACCTCTGGTCCCCTCTGCCCAGTTTCTCTCCTCCTCTGAGCTGGTTCTTTCCATTTTGGCTCCAGAAGCAGCATCTATCCCAGGAAAAGCCTTCTCAGCAGTGAAACTGAGATGGGTAAAGCATGGGGAGGAAACTGCAGGGCACAACACATTTGAGAGTGCCATTGTTTTTCATTGCCAGGATATTCATCCTTATTTTACTGATAAATTCCAATACACAACCAAAATTAGCCTTGCTTCTTGACCTCGGCACAGTCTGGCCAACTCAGCATCTCAAGAACATGAGATGAATAAGTCAAACAGACCCTGTGTTTAAAAGATCTCTTTTGTTCTTTAACCCTCAACCACAAAAAGCAATGTATACAAAACTCAGAGACATGTGAGACAAAAGGAGGTCGGTCTCTTCTGAGCCCGTGGCCTGCTAGCCCACAAAGCCTGGGCATGCATCTCCTTCCCAAAAGGGCATCATTCCCACATGGGGTCAGGACCAACTGTTGGGTCAAGCTTAATCACACACTGACTTGCCAGCTTCTGTCTTTACTGTTCCCTCCAACATGACAACTGGTTTTAAGCAAGTTGTCTTTCTTGTCCCTCCCACTCGTCCCTCACAGATGCCCGTTATCTTCGCAGCCTCATGCCAGAATGGAGGGAGACATTTGCTGCATCTCTGCTGTTCAGGGAAAGCCTTTCCCACACTAAACTTCAGGCTGAGTCCAGACACCATACCACAAGCCTGCTCCATGCTCAGCTGCCTCCCAGTCCTTTCCTCCTCACATCTCACAGCAACTTAGAGGCTCATCTCAGGGAACAAACCACGAGAGGCGCCTGCATCTCTGTACAACACAGAATGGTTCGGCAGCAGTGGTGGGGATAAGTGGTTGAAAAGAAATACACTGGTGCTCCTTCAGTGATGCCTGGAAATTAATGCAGCTTTCAATTTTACTTCACCACAGTCTCCAAGAGAGTGCACAAAGGGGTGATCCCCAGAAGATGGACTTGGGGCAGGAGAGGGATGAGAGGGCTCGTGTGAGGGGTTAGAGAGTAGGGAGAGGGTGTTTCTTGGCTAAGATTCTCCTAAAAATATTAAACATAATTCCTTATCCTGAAAAATCTTTCCATAGGTGCTGTAAATCAGAGCCCAGTTGCTTTAACACAAAAGGCAAGACTGTGTTATGGCTGAAAACTTAGTTCATTGCCACAGGTATTTTGTAAATCACAAATGTTTAACTTTTTCTACAACCAATATTCATTGAAAGCATTTTTCCAGGTCTGTGGTGTACTGCAAGCTAATAGAAGTTGTACTATGGGTATGCTTTAGGATCTGTGGTTCATTTGAGTGCTTTCATAGATTTCTTTAATCTGGCCGAAATTGCAGGTTTCAAGTAACCTTTAGTATTTAAGCCAGACGCCTCCAATTAACTCTGCTCCTTTAGCTGAACGTACCAGGGAGGCCCAAGGCATTAAAATGAGTTGCATGAAGAAACCTACCCAGAACAAATATAATTACAACCTAAGCTTATTGTTCACAATGGCCTGACCTCCAGATGGTAACTCACACAATTAAGATGCTTTTATTTTTTCAAGAAAGCAGACCAGGGGGAAAAAAAAAAAAGAAGGAGAAGAAAAAGAAAAGCCACACACGCAGTGACTCCCTCAGTTTTCCTCCCTGCTCCAGCAACCCAGCACCACTGCTTGCTGCCTGGCTGCCCATCCTCTCCTGGATTCAGCAGCCTGTGCCCGCTGTGAGACATCCAGGCATCAGTGACGTGAGGTGGCATCACCCCGAACACTGACCCAGATGTGTGGCTGCCGGGTGGGGGCCGAAGCCCCCTTCACTCCCTGGGGGAGCGCAGGTGTGGCTCCCGTGGGACCTGGTATTTGGGATAGCGCTCCCCAGCTGGGCTGCAGGCAGCCTGGTGTGCTCAGCGCCTGCCCAGGTCAAGGACACACTGTTCTCGCCCACTGCAGCCGCTGCCGGGGAGATAAACGCCATGCTGGTCAACGGCTTATCGCTTTCTGCAGCCGGGCAGCTGGCTGAGCTGGAAATCGGGACACCTACCTCTGGAGCCTTGGCTGCCCGGTTGAGCCCAGGGTGTCTGGAAACACAAAGGGTTTCTGTAGGTGCATGTCGAGGGGTGATATTGGAGGATGGTGGGGAGAGGAAGCCCTAGAAATTGCAGAGTTTTAGCCCAGATGTGTTTTAAAGCTAGGCTGGGTTCATCTGGCTGTTGTTCGTGTGTGTGTAAAACAGCTATGGATGGCTGGGCTGAGCCAGCCTCCCAGCTCCAAGGTAAAATTCAAAAGGGAAGAGTTGGGGAAAAAAAATCCACAGGCTAGAGGAATTGCAGGAATGAAATGCTTAAGTAAAAACTGCACATTTTGTCGCTTTGTCTCTGTGCTATTGTGTCCTCTCTTTCAGTTAAATTGGGAACTGCTTATCATAGCAATACGCAGTACTGGCATCACAGCCTGGGATGGAAGTACAGTTTTTTCATTAGGTTTGTAAGTCAGCTGATGGAAATGGCAAGGACAAAAAATTAGTATATATACAATTTCCCTTTTCTTCTTTCTCTCCGGTTTTGGACACTTTGGGTCAGTTGGATGACACTTACAGAATGGTCTCCTTTTCCTTCACTCTATAGGGAAAAAAATCCTATAGACACATGCTTCAGTCTTCTTCCACTATCTGAACCAAGAACAGTGGCTTGTTCTTCTAACTAAGCAGAAACACAACTTTCAATGAAAGATGCTGAAATTACAGACCTGCAGTTGAAGGTCTTTGTATACCCACAGAACAGTTATGTCATGAGGAAAGCTGCACCCACCAGAGAAGTATTTGTTCTTGCTCTAGAATGACCTGATTTGCAGGCTCTGCCCCCAGCAATGAGGGCCATTTCTCCGTGCTCATTTATTTGCTATGACAACTTTCAAGGGTACCACATGCATAATAATAGTTACTTTCTCCTTCACATTGCAGACAGATGTCCTGTGATATTCTTGCCAGCAATACAGACCCAGCAGAAGGAGGAGAAGCCTGGAGAAGCCACCTTTTTGTCTGTACGTGAACCATGTGTATCCTTTACCCTGTGGAAGGGGAATTGCATACTTGTGCCTTCACTGATCAAAGCCCTGAGGTCAGCACTGTGTACATTTGAATCCAGGCTGGAACAGTCCCAGGGATGAGGAAATACCTCAAATTCTGTACTCTGCAAGCACATAATTAGCTATAGCTATGTGCCACCCAGGGTTACTAGTAGAAGGAGCCACGTCCCAGCCTCCCATCTGTCTGGGGGTGGCCCCACCACACACAGTTCGAAAGGAGGGAGGGAAGAGGCCATAATGCTGGCTCTTGGATAGCTCAGTAGCTTTTCTCCTGGTCTCTGTGCAGCACTGATGATTTTGCCTCCAGGACTGTGGTGGGGAAATGTCTGCTCAGGGAAGGTGGGCTGGGCCTGAAGCTTCTCTGCCTTCTCCCACACCACCTCTTTCCTCTTTTCCACACTCCTGGGAGGAACTGAAGCATGATGCATAGTCAAGACCATAGCACCTATACCCACTTCCCTGCCTCTTGCAGCCCTCTCTCCCTCCATGCCTGATCCCCTTCTCCAGCCCCTCAGTTTCTCAGCCTTTCTCTTCCCAGCACAGCTGGTTGCTTCCAATGGAAACACTAGAAATGTTTTGACTGAAACCCCAAAGAGATACTCAGTGTGGGCAATTTGAGTTCAAACTGTTCACTTCTGGTGAAGCTGAGATGTAGCTGAAACAAGGTCTATGACAGAAAGAGCCAAGGAGGCAGCCAGAGGCCAAACTCTGCCTGTTACAGAGAGGAGATCTGAACTCTGCCAGCTGGGTCTGACATGGACAGACCACATATGGCATGCACCAGCTCCAGCATGACAGACCAGAGTGCAAACAGCAAGCACCAGGGTGGGAGACAGGGAAGGGAGTGGATTTCACCTTCTGAGATGCTCTCAGAGCTACTCACGATCCTTATGAACTGACAGGAGTGAGCCACTAACTTTCAGAGAGCAAAGCAGAGATCCCAGTGCTCATGGCAGCTCTTCCAGGAACGAAGAAATAGATTCAGACTGTGTGGTGGGGTTGTCTGTCTCCATCTTTCTTCTTCCCTGCTGCCCTTTTCCCTCCAAGATTAGACACCTGCAGCTGCCAGTTCAGGTTGTGCAGGTAACAGTTTTGCTGCCTGTGACTGGAGATGGCAAATCCTGATTGTCCACTACTCCTCAGCCCAGGGACAAGGGAATAAAAGGATGACCCAGCAGAGAGCAGGGCACACACTGCCCAGCTCAGGGGATTGTTCTGGCTGGGGAAACTCAGTCCGCTTGCACAGCCGTGTTAGCGGAAACATTCCCCATGGAGGAGCTTTCAGAGGAGATGGCAAGCTCACAGGTACAGTGATGCTGACAGGGGTAGTGATATGAAACCTCCTGGGCAGATACTCTGCTCCTCAGCCTTCCAGTGTAGCCACCTGGAAGAGTTTCGCGCACAGACATGGACCTAAGCTGCCGCAACAATGAACTCATAAGCTCCTTATTAAATAACGCAAGGCCTGTTTCTGCTGATGTAAATAGACGTATTTCTCCTCTGATACAGGTTCAAGGCTCAAGCTCTGGTCTTACCATCTTACGCATACCAGTGCTAAGCAGTGTCACTTACCCTAGAAGACAAAAGATACCAATAGCCCAATAATTGCCCTTTTGTGCATGAAACAATCCGAAACTGCATTTAAAAGTGAAAAGCGCATGCTTACATGCAACAGATTTAAGAAATTACTTATTTCTGGTCATCTTGTGTCCTTAAGAGAGAAATTGTGATCACGGAGGCAACTGCTTCAAAACTACAGCACAAATTTTCACCAGTCTGAACATTTTTGAAATGTCAGAGGGAAAAAGGAGACAGACGAAATCCAAAGCCACTTAGGGAAGGTTAAAATGCTTGGTAGGAAGCCGTGGTTGTTGGCTCAGCGGTCCTGTAATGCCACATTATCTTCCCTGAGCCCACTCCTGTTTCAGTCGAGGAGCCTTGTACCGGAGCCTGTGTGCAGACGCTGACTCTGGGAGCAGCAGTTTGCTGCCAAGCAGCAACTTTCCGCTTTCCAAGCCCAAAGCTGTCAGTTTGCTTACAGCAAAAATGTAATACCCCAGCTCACCAAGGAGCCCGACCATCCGCAGGAGGTGAGAACAGCTGAGATTTGGGCTTCATCTAGCACCAGGGGAGACAGCAACTTTGTCCTTGCAAGCATCTGTCACTGCATGGAGTTGGGTGAAAAGCCAGCAGAAGCGACAAAAAGGGAGAGCTATCTGAGGGAATTAGCTCAGAAAAAAATGACTAAACTCATGCAGCCAAGGCTTACTGTTCACTGGAGCGAATTTGGCAGGCCCGCCTTTGTTTTTTAACATTTTCTAGCGATCGTAAAAATAATCCTGTCATGCTCTGCAAAGGCAATCTCTGGAAGACTAGCAGATGAAGAACTTAACTTCTTCACTCAAGATTTGATGAGAAGATGTGCTGAGCCATACTTTTTGGCTGAGGGAGCACTGATTCATAAAGTTGGGAAAAGAAAAAGAAAGGGATGGCTCTGCAGCTATAGAAATGGGTGCTGAGACGGAGCAAGTGTGGCAGACTGACCTGAGTGGCAGCTGCAGGTTACACAGAGCAATACCATCCTCCCATGTCAGTGTGGACTAAAATCTGGGCCTGTCCCTCATGGTGGTTGTGCACAAGGCCTGGTATGACAAAGCCTTGGTCTCGCTTGGAGCCTGTGAGCATTACCATATTACAAGCACACAGCCACCCTCTGACCTCCTGAAATGCTGAGCACTCTCTGCCCTCTCTGGCCCTTCATGCCCTGAAGGTGTTCTAACAATGACTAGTGGGTTTGCACCTGTCAGATATATACATATATATAGAGGTAGGTATGTATATATGTATATATATGCATATGTATATGTATGAAGTAATTTTATTCAAATTCCTCAAAATGCATGCCCAGACTTAACATGGCTTTCCCCAGGCATGACAGCAGCAGCTGGCTCCCTGCAGGGTCCCAATGAGAGGGGCAGCCCTGACCTGCCACTCTGCTCTCCCAGAGATGGGCCAGGTTATTTATGAGGGGCTTTCAGTGTAAAACCATGGAGGAGTGCCATCTGCTGGGCATGTACAGGGCTCTTCTGGCACTGGAGAGGAAGAAGACGAAGAGAAACCCCCCCAAAATAGGTTGTGTCTGTGCTAGGACATTAAACTTCCCTGAGACCCTTCCCCAGCCAGCTGACAGGGAGCAGACCACAGCAGAGCTGGTTCACCCTGCAACTCAGCATGACCTCTGCAAAATGCCTGATGGAAATGGCTCCTGGCTCCCACCAAACCCTCCGGGAGACTTTCTCAGGAGAATCCCAGTGGGTCCAGGGCAAAAGCATGCCAGGGACCATCCTGATGGTGTGGCTGTACCAGTAGTAGGGATGTACCAGCAGCAGCTGGTGCTGAGGGATATCCCCTGGTACTAATCAATTTGTTAGCATAGATACTGTCTTTGAGTGATGTGCATGTGATGGACCAGGCCAGTGCCAGGGAGAAGAAGGATGAGCAGGTTTCATATCACAGAATCACAGAATCGTCTAGGTTGGAAAAGACCTTGAAGATCATCCAGTCCAACCATTAACCTAGCACTGACAGTTCCCAACTACACCAGATCCCTCAGCGCTATGTCAACCCAACTCTTAAACACCTCCAGGGATGGGGACTCCACCACCTCCCTGGGCAGCCCATTCCAACACCTGACTACCTGTTCTGTAAAGAAATGCTTCCTAATATCTAGTCTAAACCTTCCCTGGCGCAACTTGAGGCCATTCCCTCTTGTCCTATCGCTTGTTACTTGGTTAAAGAGACTCATCCCCAGCTCTCTGCAACCTCCTTTCAGGTAGTTGTAGAGGGCGATGAGGTCTCCCCTCAGCCTCCTCTTCTCCAGACTAAACAACCCCAGTTCCCTCAGCCGCTCCTCATACGACCTGTGCTCCAGACCCTTCACCAGCTTCGTTGCCCTTCTCTGGACACGCTCGAGTAATTCAATGTCCTTTTTGTAGTGAGGGGCCCAAAACTGAACACAGTAACCTTAACTATCTTGCACAGCAGCTTTGAATCACATCTGGAGGTATCTGCTTCTGTCCATCAGCTACTCAGAGAGCTTGCCTCCCTAAATGTACAGGCACCCCAGCTGACTGCCTGAAGTAGGCTGTGTGAATCCCTGATGCTTAAAATCTCTACAGGGAAAATCACCTCCTTTTGAGCCATTCCTCCCTGCTGCATCTTCTCTGATTCATCACAGATGGTGGCTGTTATTAAAACCTGATTCACAATTGCATTATGTTAACCCACCTCTGATTACAGTGCGAATGAGGAATACAAAAGGAGGAGGGAAAGGAGAAGGGGAGAACGGGAGGCAAACTGCAAATTAAGGGCAAATCACAAGGTTGGTTTAGGCTATTGTGTAAATGGGGGTGGCTCAATTTTTCACCATGCTAGGAAACTGAGACACATACTGTAGTGCCAAAGACCAAGGATCTTCAGGATAACAGCTATTTAGATCCCTGCTTTTTGTCCTGTTAGAGATCCAACAGCCTCACGCATTTCTGTACTGCTGCAGTGTTTCTGTCCCACCACTAAGGATCCTGGGAACAAATGGAAAAATATACGGGGACAAACTTTGTCAAGGGCTGTCAGAAAATGGTTATAAAAGGACTGAATCTAAATCCATAAATGCTTTGCCAGCATGCAGTAACCACTAATTCTAGTTTCTTCCATGAAATACGTCAAAAGTAAGCTTCCTCTCCATCAATCAATCACCTCCCAAAAGTAGGAACAAGACCTTGATGGGAAGGAATGGTTAAACCAAACAAGAAAAAGTAACACATCCTTCAAAACAAGCACATACTTCCCTGACTGTAGAGTTTTATTCATGTCCTTCCAGCCCACTCCAAACACAAACTTATCACCCTCTTTTTTTTGTGCCAAATCAATAACAGCTTGTGCGGGGATTGTGGAATGCTACATCTGAAAGCCTCACACACTTTGCTGAAGTAAAGGACTGATAATAATTAATAGCTGCCAAGGACATTAAGCCTTGTTGAGTGGTTGTTAGCATGGTTTTCCCCTGGACACAGTTTAGATTGAACCTTTTCAATTTTCCTGGACAGTGTCTGGAGACCAGGAGATTTTTCTGCTTTTTTGTGCACAATTCCCTACAGAAGATGAAGAGAACATCCCATGAAGCCCTTGGACTGAAAACCTTGTTGATGGACTGAGTCTGCACCTCTGCTAAAATCTCTTCCCATGCAGCAGGGCTGTTCCGCGGCACTAGGAAAGCACAGCTTTCCCACCCGTAAAGACGTCTGGGCTTTGGGTAGGTGAAGTAGCTCTGGACAGGATTTCATGTCACAGGGGAGTATCAAAACACTGCATGCCGGAGGCTGGAGGATTTGTTCCAGACAGTTTTTGCCTTTCACTCTCATTATTCAACCACTCTGATAGGGTTAGAAACCTTAGGAATTATGCCTGGATCGTAAGCTGCCTTTATTTCACAGTCATTCTGGAGCTGATCCTAAAAGCGATGCTTTTGGGAGCAACAAGTCTAATAACATCACTCAACACAGTAGCTAAAGGAAGCGAGAGAGCTGAAGGGAATGTTCAGCTCCTGGCTCTGCAACTGACTTTTGTCAGCTCCTCTCAGACCAAGGGAGGAAAGTTTCTGAAATTTTCCCTTTTCTTTCTTTTTTTCTTGGGCTGGAACCAGGAGAGCTGCAGAGCCAGCAGGCACCAAGCACCTCAAAGGCTTGTCTTGCAGAAGGACAGCCTGATGGGTAGCCAGAAAAATAAATGACACTGGTTCTGAACACCTCACAGGTAAATCTGGGTGCTTTAACGTTTCTCGGCAGGCAGGTGTTTTCAGTTCATCACTTCAGCTTCAGTTGTTACTTTAATTTTTCATCAGAAATGCTTGTGATCGCATGGGACACACCTCAGCAGGATGCAGTACAGAGCAATGCTCCAGCATCTGCCGTTTTCTTCGTGGTTTTTTCTCTTTAATAAAATAAAAGTGCTCTTTTGAAGGTGCCAGTGCTTATGCTTGGGCAGCTGGAGCAAAGACCTTCAAACAGGCTGCTCACCTTGATTTTCCCAGAGTTGTGTGGTCATCCACAGGCTGTAGGATCAAGATATGGGATCAGGCCAAGTTCTGGCTAAGTGTGATCAACAAAGAAACTGTAATGGGAAATACATGTGTAGCAGCCAGAGCATGCTGGCAGGCTGCAACAACTCTAGTCCCTGAATGAGTTAGTGTAAGAGATAGCTGCTTATGGCAGGGCCCAATCTAGCTCTTATTCCCAGCAGTCAGGAAGGCCAAAAATCCAGTCTAAACAAATGCAATTCAGTCCATTAGCAGACATCAGAGAAGCTACCTGCCTCGACAAAACCCAGCTATGTTTCTAATTAAGCAGGCATGGCTCAGAGTCACTGTTCTAGCCACTGTGGCTACAATCCCAAATTCCCACAACAAATTACTTACACTTCTCACTGTTAACACAATTACCTATTTATCTAACATCATCGGCCAAATGTTGGAGCGCATCCTCACACAGAAGTGTTATTGTAGCCGTCACCTGAGATTTGTTTGAGCAGGGCTTGTGGGTTTTGCCCTTCGACATAAGAGTCCGCTTACAGCTTGAAGGGCAGGAGCTGCTTTTTAAGGATAAACAAAGAGAGGCCAGAGGGGGCTTAGGCTTCCCTCTCCTTGTATCTCTGTTCTGTTGATGGTGCCAGCACCTAAAGAGATGTTTTTTGCCTCTAGTCAACCAGCAGATGTGAAGGAAAGCCACTCCCTCTCTTGTAGGCCCTCTTGCAAATTGGCTAAGGCAGGTATGTTATCCAGGGCTGCAAATGAAAGTTGCTTTACCTTAGCTGGATCAGCCTGATTGTTTGTGCTATAACCGAAGCACTAATACATAATACCCAGACCTGCATTAAACCAACTAGCATGGGTATGAGCCCCAGCAACAGAGGGCTCATAGCCAAGCCCACTGAAAGGCCAGGTAGTGCCTAGGTGATCGCTCCTCCTGGGCTTCCTGCTGTCAGGTCCCACCACGCCGTGCTCTGGAACTGCCCCTGGTTTTCTTCACAAGCGATGAGGACAGAAGGAACGGCCCATTTCTCTCCTGGCTATTTTTCTAAACCCCTCCCCTGGTTCCTGTCCAGCCACCGCAGCTGCGGGTGACGGCTCCGGAAAAGAGGCGCCCAGCTGGTCTGACCTTCCCTCTCCCACAGGCAGCGGTGGAGGGCAATTGCTCTGTGAGGGGGAGCAGAGAAGGAGTAAAAGGAGAGTAAATCCTGATCTGCTCAGTCTCAAGTGGATAATACTGTGAAAGAGTAAACTGACATTCCCAGGGTCCGAAAACACAGCTTGGACCTGGGCAGCACCTCATCTGCAAGAGACGTAGGGACAGTACTTTTCCTTTCTTCTTGGTTTTAAAAATAAACATGCTTGCCTGCTGCTGTGGTGGCCACGGGTCAGGGTTCACTTGCTTCCCGGCTGTCCAGTTTCACCCTTGCTGGCAGGCAGAGAGATAATCCTGCTGTCATCTGTGCCTCTGGCACTTCACCCCCTGCCATCGCGGAGCTCCCTGCCTGTCCTGGTGTGCCCTGTGCTGCTGCACCATGGACAGGAGGGTCCTTGGGGCTGCTGTGCCCCTTCCACCAGTGCCCAGAGGGAAGAAGGGGGCAAGCACTTTGGCAGGACCCCTGTCTGATGCAGGGTCCCTGGGGTCCATGCAAAAAGTGGCCTGTGAATTGGGAGATGGCTATCTTTGCCTTTGGCTGCAGGGATGGCTGGATCAGAGCTGCCTCCATGCAGGACTGAGCCCTGCACCCTGCTCCACGAGTCCCTGCACCCCTGCTCCACAGCTCCTCACAGAGGCCAAGGGGCAAGCGACGGGCTTCTGCCCGCTGGGCCAAAGACAGACACACAGACAGCATGTGCTCATGGTTTGGGAAAAGACTTAACATGGGTTTGAGCTTGTCTGAGGCTTGGCATAGGGTACCTCCAAGGGAAAGCCATGCACTGCTACAGCAGGTAGTGGAACTGGCAGCGCAGATGATGGCCGTCTTCCTCCAAGTCAGTCATACTGGCAGGTGTCAGTCGCTGCAGTGACAGGTACACCTGAGGGACTAAGGGTGCTGAACTCCCAGCCAGAACACCACGTACGAGCAAACTTGGGTTTCTGCATCTCTGTGAAACAGGGAAAACATCCCCTCTATTCACAGCAGCCTCAGCTTGGAAACCTGGAGGCACAAAGGATTTGGAGGGTCTGCAGGAGCTGGAGGGGGGCTGAGGAGGAAAGGAACGGAGCAGCAGGGCCATGGACCAGCTCTTGGGAAAAGAAGCAGAGCAGGCAGAGGTAGCTCCTGGCAGGGACATGGCCTGGGGTGATGGAGGTGCTGGGCTGGAGGAGCCTGGGGGCACAGGAAGGGAGGATGGACAAGGAAGGAGTGGATGCTGGATGAGGACACAGAGTGGAAATGGTAAGCAGAGCACAGTGAGGGACTTCAGGCAAGGGCTGGGGCCTGGAGAGGGGGAGGGCTGGGTCCAAGGCAGGACAAAGACTGGACAGAAGGTGAATGAAGAGGTGCAATGGGGACAAGGGAAAGCACTGGGGAAATTAAGCCTTACCTTTATGAAGAACGTAACTTATTTTTTTCTGTGAAACCTTTTTTATTTTAATTGAATTTATTCTCTTTTTCTCCTAGCTTTCTTTGCCTATTATTTCCCTCTACTTCTTTTTGCTCCCTTTTTCCCTTTGACCCTCTATTGGTAATTCCCCTTCAGTGTTTGCTAATTTTCTGTCTCTTGCTCTGCCAGTACAACTGTCATCGCATGCATTGTGCTATGTCCTCTATGAAAGGATGTACAGATAGCAAACAGTCTGTACTTACAATACAAAGGCTGCTCTTACCTCTGCTCTGACAAACAGCTTAGTCTCTCTGCCTGCAATTATCCTTTCCATTCTTCTCTTTGTCCTCTTCTGTTCCTCAGGTCTTGGTTTTCCCTTGTGTTTCCTGCAGTCTGGCCCTTTGCCAGCTTTTCTTCCTCACCTCAAGCTAAGTCTATCCCTATTCCTGCCATTGGTATCACTTGCAGCCCTTGCCCAGACCAGCCTTGCCGAGACAGCTGGAAGGGAGCAGTGTAACAGAGAGGATGTGAAGAGCATCTACTGCAGATCTCTGTGGTCATGGCTAAGGTCAAAGAGCCAAACGTTATGGTTTGTGCGTGGGTGTTATGTAAACAACAGCGATTATTCATTGTCAAAACTTCATAACTCAGCCAAAACTCAACCATTTTTGCTGGACTGTTCACAGAGGCTGCTACTTCTGAAGACTCACTTGCAGCCAGACTTCAGCCTTCCTCTCCCAGCTGTAGGATTATGTTACTACTATTAAAGAAGTCACTACCACAGTTATAGCAAAGTTTCCACCCCACCCTCTCCTGCCATGAAAGACATGATCCTGCTGGGTATGGCCCCCAAAAATATATTCTCTTGTTTTTATGAATGTATGAATTTGTGAAATTTTCAGCTTGTTATGAAGCAGCAACAGTGGCCTGGAAGTGTGTGAACACAAAAGGGCATTGCTTCTAGTCTATTCAGTACATTTGAAGGACTCCCACTGAAATGAATGGAAGCATCTTCCCGTTAACTCAGAACGTTTTAGAGCCTCTTGCACTGAGGTGTGTCAGCCTCTATGTACTGCTTACGCTTTTGTTTACAAAATCCATTGTGGATGGGAAGTTGCACTTGGACAATTAAGGAGGAAGTGGCCGAACTATTTCAGTTGTTCCAGCAGAGACAGACTCTTAGCTTACACAAAGATGGCCTCATTTTCTTCTTTTTGACCAGAGATTTGGAAATGGCATAGGCTCTCCAAAAGCCAATGAAACTTCACAGTAGTTAGGTCAACCGGGTAAGCAGCAAGTACCTTCAAAGAGTGACAGAAAGCTGTCAGGACTTTAACATACATGAGATGGCTTCTGATGACCCTTCACACCCTTTCAGAGGCCCCAAGTGTAAGGTAGAGGGTGGAGTTTCTTTGTTATATCTAGATCCCCAAGAAAATCCCTTAGTAATCCCCATCCTTACACCCCTTGCAAGAATGTTCCTCCATCCTCCTTCTTCCATCACATGCAGAGTAATCCTCCTTTTCCTGCGTCACCCGCTCAGTGATCCTTCTTACTCTGCAAGATCACATGCATTGCATACAGTGACCTCCCTCTCACACTCACAGGGTGAGCACTGAGCTGGGGAGAAAAAACCCTTCCCTTCTCCTACATGTTGCAAAGAAATCCTCCCTTTTCCCCCATTCTCCCCACAAGATCCAGGCAGTTTAGATCCCCTTTCTTTCACCTTGATGCCACAAGATCACTCTTCTGTGAGTGGTACCAACTGCAAAGGTGGTGTTTATTGACTTTTTCAGTTAGCTTTGCCATCGGTTTCTCCTTGCTGCAATAACCTTTCCCACCCACCCTACTGCTCCTCCAAGGCCATGAGCAAGACAACACCATGCTGACATTCTCTCTTCTGTCATAGCAGTGGGACACACTGAAAGAACAGACCAGGACTAGGTTACCCTGCCAGCTCCCCCATGTACTCGTGCCCTTGCAGCACACAGAAAGCATTGTATTGCAAGCCAGGGTGCTGCTTACTCACAAGTGAAGCCTGTGCTAGCTTGTAGCCTCAGATAAAGAGCTGCATTTTTTCAGTGTGAGAAACAGTGGGTGAAATGAAGAAAAAATAGCCTGCGAAATGGCCTCCCTCAGTTCATGCAATCCCAAAGTATCAGGGTTCGAAGATCCTCTTACTCCAGTGTCACAAACCCCACTGCAGCCAGCATGATTCCTGAGCACCCAAGGAAATAACTCTATACATTAACCACACAGCAGACCAGAGAATAAGTAGGCTCAAAAGCTCCTGGTTTCTAGATTTTGTCATCTTGCGACTCCAATGGAGCAGCAAACTTGGAATGGAGATGATAAGATCCAAAAGTGATAGTGACTTGCCTACCTTTCCCTTCCTCTCCCGAACACTTGTACAAGAGCTTGGCTGTGCCCCTCCCAAGGCAGCCTCTCTCTTATTTGATGGCGATGACTTAATCCAGAAAGGGTGATGAGAAGAAGAAAGATTTAAATCAAACCTGATTACTGGGGCTTGGTAGGCTTCCCTGGCAAGCTGTTCTGGGACTGACCCAAAAGCTGTCAGCTCACTGCCTGCTCCCTTGACAACGCTGTTCAGAGGGCTTGAGAGCCTTATGAAATGCGGCCGTCCTCTCAAAGCTCTTCTCAGCTCCAAAAATCAGCCTTTCCTTCCCCCTGGCAAAGGGCAGGCATGCACTGAGGGTCGTCAGGAGGCTGAGTAGCACGTGGCTTTTAACTAGCCCTTTGGCTATCGGTAGGCAAACAGACGGAGAAACAGCCCCGTGAGAGCTTTGTCTGAGACTCTTGAAATGGCACGCTCTCGCTGTGGCTTAGGTGTAATCCACCTAAGAAATTACTCCAGCGTGGCTGCGAGATAATCCTGCCAAGCCATTGCATGTGCTCAGCTACTGTCCCCCAGATGCCAGAGTTCTGCCCAGACCTCTCCCAGGCCACGTGAATGGCTTGTGATGGCCACAGGGACCTCAGGACAGGCACTGGGCAGGACCCAACCTGCAGCCGCTCCTCATCCGAGAGGGTGGAGATGTACATGCTGGTCTGAGGCTGGGAATGGGGAGAAGGTGCCGTCACATCCATGGTGGTGGCCATCACAGGCACCAGTCTCCTGGCAGGGGCAGGAAGAAAATCCCTAACTCTGGAGCTCACAAAGTTTATGGAAAGGGTGGTAGGAGGTGGTCAGGACTGTAGCAGAAAACTGAGCTCAGTGGCTGTGGAGATCCTGTCCAGTCTTATGCAGGGAAGGATCAGATGACTACAGGCACAATATGAGTGGTAGCGGGACAACCACAGGGGAGTTGCAGCATGCTGCAATGGGAAAGTTTGCTGTCATGGACCAAGCTAGGGCAAGGTCAGCTAACACTGGCCAACACCTGAACCCCCCACAGGGATGCAGGCCATTAAAAGTGATGAAAGAATATTTCAGAAATTATTCTGAAATGAGTCAAATACATCCATTTTTTCCCTCAATTCAGTCATAAATGCAGCTATTAAAACAGATTGGGTTATAAATAAAAAAAAAAAAAAAACTGGGCCAAAGCAGCATGAGTGTTTTATTTTTATTAAAAAATGGAGAGTAATAAAGTAAAGCTGTAATAATAATATGAAAACGTTGACTAATATCTGTGAAAAACTTGGAGAGCCATAGAGGGAATGAGCTATTGTGTTTTGTGGCGGGTGGGGTGCTGGTGAAGTGTTTGCGGTTAGGACAAAGACACTGAATTTTGCAAGCAGAGCCGATGAGTTTTAGGGTTTGCTTTCTGGAGACTCCCTGCACCAGTGAGGAAATTGCTCATGCTCAAGGAAGGCAGAATAGCCAGGCTTTTATTGAACTAACGAGAGTCTCTTTTGAGGGTCTTTTTTTCTCTTTCTTTCTCCCCCTTGCACTACCCAGTGTCATTGATAAAATACATTTCAATATTGCAGAAAGAAAAACAGTGACAAAGAGCTCCTTGTTTTGAACTTATTACTGCAAAGCCAACAACACCTGCCATTTTACCTTGCTGAGCTGGCTTTGTGAATGGGAGCTGGTGGGACCTGGCTGAGGAAAGGCTGTGTCTGAAAATTTCAGTGAAGTAAAAGTTCAAAGGAGGAGAGGGGAATGGGAGATAAGAAAGCTTCAAATCTTCATTTAAAAAGGAAAGAAAATCTGATTAAGATGTGCTGGCTAACTCAAAACATATGAGCCTGAACATCAAAAGGTTCGTAATTCGTACACGTGCTGTAGATAATTATCAGTTTAACTCGATACTTCCTACAGCGACAGAGTTGACGTCAGACCGCTCCAGCAACCGACTTTCAAACCAGCCTCTGACATTGAGCGAGGGCCCCGCTGCTGATGTGCTGTTCCTCCCCCCGCCCCTTACACCCCTACGTACATGTGCGTGCCAAGAAGTCAGCTCAAACCCCCTCTTGGCTGCCCAAAACCTGAGACCCAGGTGAGACTGAGAGAGGAGGTGAGTGGCTCCCAGGCAGCTCTGGACGTCTCCTGCTGCAGAGGACCGCTTGCAGATCCCCCATCCTGTAGCATGCACTGCAAAGGACAATAACAGAAAACCTAATTTAAACGGGGCTCCTGAGACTCTGTCAAAACATGGCCTAGAAAATAAATGTCAGACTCTGCTTCCTCTAGTCCACCGCAACCTGGGGATTGCTGCGAGCTGGCTGCAAAAATTGCTCCTGTGCTGCAAACCAACAAGGTACACAAGGCAGCTGGTGGCCCATTCCTGCCCTGGCTCTCCTCACCCTGCTTGTCCAAGGGCTGCCAGCATTGGGGCAGAGCTGCTGGGGTGGTGCAGGTGGGGACAGTATTAGGGGCATCAGGAGCCATGCACACAACCTGTCTGCCTCTCGGCCAACTGTGGTTTCATGTCACAGTTTGGCCGGGGGAGCTAATCTTGAAACTCTCTGCATATCTCCAAAGCCAGAAGGTTACGGCAGAAGGCATGTAATGAATCCCAGACCTTCCAAGAGAGCCATGTGTAGCATGAACATAAGAATAATGTGACTTCAGGGAATGGCAAAGCAAAGCATTTTCCATCCGTGTCCATGAGACTTCTGTTCAGTATCAAGCTCTCCCTGAGAGTTGAAATGACCTTCTGTCTGCCTGTCCACAGGAGACAGAGACAGACAGAGACAGGACATAGGCAGAGGAGAGGTCATGTTTTTGTTAGAGGGAAAAAAATAATCGAAAGCCTGCTGGTAAAATACTCCTAATCCCTATGACTCTGTACGGTAGAGCTGGGAATTTTCTCTCTACTCATGCACAGCCCCATGACAATTTTCTTTCATGAAGAGCTCCTTGCACTTCATCCACAACCCCAAGACCACCTTCTCTACATTCTTTTCTAATTTAAGGATTTTATTGCATTGAGGGAGGAGGGGGGAAACACTAGCAATTACAACTAAGTCCCCTGCTGAGCACTCTGTCATTACCCCATCCTTCTAGAATACGCTTTTTTTTCCATGACTTAATCATCCATTTAATGGATAGCCAACTGCATGTGAAGCTTCAAGGTCTATAAAGAATGAAGCCTAACCTGCAAGACGCTCTGGTAAGTCAAATGTTTACAGTAAGCACAGCAATCCATCAAACGTCCTTCTGAAGGCTCCTGAAGAACAGCTTGAGGCCAATAAAATAGTCTGGATTTTTTTGGGGGGTGGAGAAATACACCTATAAATAATCCTTCCTATCTGTGCCAAGTTTGAAATGCAGGCATCTAACACCATGGAGAGAAAGCCAGCTCACTTTATAGCAAAGTGGATTCACACTCTGTTGAATATTAGACACAAACCAACTGACCTCCCCTGGAAGCTTGGTTCTGTCCCACTCAGCAGTGAATTGCACCACTTCAAGCAGCATAAAGCATCATGTGTTTATTTTAGCAAAAGGAACTCCAGATACAGAACTTAAACCTATTCCTACAATGGTGTTTTAATTACCAAAAAAAGCCATCTATAAAGTTACATTTTAATTAAGAGTAATGAATTATGCATGATTGTGTAGCACTTTCTGTGTAGCTAGCAGATGAACACAGAGAAAGATAGGGTATGGACTGCAAGGAATTTATCCTGACGGTACAGGGAAAAGGCCATTTTGTTTGCCATTGCAGGCCATTTACAAAAAAGGTCACTCCAGCTAGGTAGCAATGTGTGAAAATTGTCCCACTGCACTACTGCAGTTCTGCTACAGGCCTCATGTTATGTTATGATGTATGAGAACTGAGTCCAACTTCTCCCTGTCTTGACAACATAACACTTGAAAATCACATCACTAGAAGTTTACCCCCTCTGAATCCATTAGGACTATATACGTAGGAAGAGTGATGGCAAAATACCTCCCATTCTCAGCAGGGACATGGAAACACCAATGTGACTGTTGGTGTTGCAGACTGCCATGATTTTGCAGTGTTTTGTCAGCTCATCTGTCACAAGTGTCACTCATCCCCACAGAAAACCATAGCATTCATCTCTGGGGAGGAAGAAAGGGGAGGAAGTTAGCTCTTCTGGATGCATAAAACAGTATGCAAATATGAGTACATGCAGACAGGAATCCTAAAAACCAAAACCACCAGAGGACAAACTGGAGCTCCAATGGATGCTTGAACTGTGACTCTGGGGATTTTTTACATCAAGAGTTCTTAGCATTAGGAGTGGGCAACAGAGCATTGCTATGAAATTATTTGAGATTTCACTACCAGTTCTGCCTCTTAGAGCTTTGACCTTCAAAACAGCTTATGTTTCCAAGCAAAAAGATGTGAAAGGCAGGAAAAAAATTTGAACCACTAAGAAAAAAAAAAAAAAAGAATTGTGTCTGATTGGCATCATCCTGTCCTTATGGCAAACTAATTTGACTGAGTTCCTTGACTTTCATATTTTAGCTGCTTGTTTTGGCATCACAATAGTAATTTCCTTCTTCAACTGCAGCATGATTAGTGCTCCAGCCCTTCTCTGCATGTTGCTGGAGACAACACCCTTTCATACCCTTGTCCGAGGACATGTACCACATGGGAGAGCAGGGCAGTGGCACTTGGGCCTCACAGTGAGCACCCACTGTGAAGTTGGCATGGGTGAAAATCTGAGTTTTGCAGCAGCCATCAAGGCTGGTGGGGAGCTAGCAGGGACTCAGGACTGGCCAATGGAACTAAGCTAAAGCTCACAGTTCTGCAAGGGACAACATGGCAGGAAGTGGACCAGGGCTCAGCTCTCCTATCTGAGCTCAAGAGCTCCTGGTCAGGGCCTCACTGATCCCAACAGCCTTCAGTTAAAGCAAGGGGAAAATTGTTAATGTCAGTGGGAGGCTTGAAGGAACTATTTCTGAGCTGAATGACAATGTCTGGGTACAGAACTTGTTATACAATGCACCCTGTTCCTGCTGGAGCTTTCCCCCTAGCTCCAGCTGGAGAGGGTCCCCGACTTTGTTTCACCCAGAGATGCCAAGGAGGCAGCTGTGCTCATTGTTCATTTCCTTCGAGCCTGGGAGAAGGCACTGAGCACAGAGCCAGCCAGGCGTGACCTTCGCAGAGACAGTCACTGACTGGGGTTTTCCCACCATCCCTAAGCCAAATTAATGTCTTATCTCAGACAATGGCCCACACCATGGAGAAAGAGGCAAATACCTCACATTCAATGGTCACATCATAAGTAGCCCACAGAACAAGATCTTCCCAAGCTGCTCATTTAAAGGTATGCTTTCAACCTGAAATGAAAAGCTTTATACCCTCATCTCTCTTTTTCCTCTTTAATGTAACAAGGATAATGAGAAAATTGCAATTACAGCATTATTTCAAAGAGTACTCCTTGCATTTGCATATAGATAACAAGTAACGACCCTACCTTTCTCAGTCCTTTTCTAAAATAACTACAGCTTTGAAATATGCTGCTCTCCCTCTGCCACGTTCCTATCTTCCTAATTGCTTACCCATATAGTGCTTACCCTTCCCTCTCCTGTTTCCAGATGCTAATGCGCCCTGAAAGGCAACTGCAAACACTTGCCTAATATTATTGTTCCATTTAAGTGATCAGTCATGTTGCCAAGGGGATATTATCCCTTCCCCAAGGAGAAGAAAGCATATTAGAACATTCTCTCTATACAGATGCAGATCTCATGAGGAAAATGGCCGAGTGTCCCCAAGTTTAAATTCTAATCTACTTGTACCATTCCAGGCAATAAACAAAAATAACCTACAGCATTTTCCAAAATGCAGCCAGTAAACTCTGTCTCTGCCACCTACCAGTGTGTTTTCTGTTCACTAGCAGCAGCTTCGGACTGCAGCTTCTCCAGGGTTCAGAAGTGATGCCTGGTGTGTATATGGGACAAGGTGTCAGGACTGCACCTACAGCAACAAACTATAGTAGAGCTTTGTTTTATTTCCAGTGTCGCCAAAAGCAATAATAGAAACATTTCCAAGAACAAAAAATTGACTAATCCATGATTTAATAATACTAAAGCCATTCTACAAGCCTCTCACTGGTACCCAAGAGGTACCTTTGTTACCAGTTATTATCACTTTAGTTAACAATGGATTCTGAGTACCCTGTTGATGAATATATATGATGATCACAAACAAAACAAAGAACAGTCTTAGTCTCTTCTTTCACCGCACTTTACAGAAATTAAAGATTTGATAGGTCTTGTTTTGGTCTGTCTTTGCATTGTTGCTGACATTTATGGCATGTGTAACTTCTGTTATCCAACGCTGACTAAAAACACACAAAACGTTTACTGCAGTACAGAAGTTTGGGAAGTATTTTAAAATAAGTAAAATTTTGGTGAAATTTTGGCTTCTGGTGAAAGCCAAAACAGAATGCTACTGATACTTTCACCTGTAATACAGTGAACTCAGCAAAAACAGAGCTCAGCACCATAGGACTCATCAGAGTTCTGACAGAGTCCTGCACCAGGAGCTCTGGCTTCTCCCTGCCTAAAGGTACAGAACATAAACCAGATTTCCAGGAAAGGTGTTCTCAGTAAGTTGTAGTATGGAAGACAGCCAGCATTTGGATGCTGCTGCTATCTTACGGCACGTTTAATGTTAGAGTTGCATGTAATGGTAGTCATGCCTGACTAGAAAAAATAAATCTTTTATTTTGATATGTTGCACACATACAAAAGATCCTTTGCCAACATCTCTCCCCTAAAGCTCTACAATCCAACTCCAACAAACAGGACATAAGTTCAGGAGTGAAGAGATCTGAATACATCATCATTTAATAAATTAGTACAAAAGAATTCAGTGAACTTTGTTATTCATTTTCACACGCATCTGGTCATCAACAATTTCAATAGCTTTATTTGAGGATATTTTTAACTAAGCAACAGCAGTTATCTAGTTAAATTAAATGGCTACAAGAGACTATCCATTAACTTCACGTAGACCACTGAGCAGATACCAATAAAATTTTTTTCAGCTGTTGCTGACTTTATCTTAAGTCAAACTTGTGACCTTGAATCACGGCAGTATAGTCCCATTACCAGTCCCTGTAAACTAGGCAGTTCCCTAGGTGGGACTCTGTGTTTGTTTCTCTTTTCCTCCTTGAATTTTCCTTTTTTTGTGTGTGTGCTCCTGGTGACATTGAAGGTTAATTTTAATTGTTCAGCCAACAGAAGGTACACCTAACGTGCCTTTTGAATGTTTGCTCTCACCGAGGCTGGCTATGAAAAAACACATGGAAAGAACCTTACTGGAGCCTTTGATGATAGAAGTGGTGGGAGGTTTCAACATCTCTTTGCTTCTCCACAGACCTCCAGGTGATATGTTACTTTTTGATCTCAGTCAGAGTCTGCTGGGATTTTGCCATGAAGAAAGCAAAAAACCACCTGCTTTCAGCTGCTGATGTATTTGCCTTTGTTCTGCTCTTTAGCTGAGCTCTCCGGCACCAGAGGGGGATGTTTGACTCACACTAGTGTGACTTTGCGTTTCATACAGCATGGTCCATTTGGTTGCTTTAGCTTTGCTTGAAGCAGGTCATGGGGAAGAATTAAGCTCCTTCCTTCAGAGACATGCAAAAGCCCTCCAGTTCAGGCAGGCTTAGCCAAAGGGAGAGGACACTGTCTCTTTCTGTGCAACTGTAAGTGTGGAGGTAGCCTGCAAGAGTCTCAATAGCAGGACACTTCTCTAATGACCCATGACCTTCACAGACCTCTTGATCCTGAAATGACTAATAAGATGCCCAGATGAACTGTGTTTTCAACCACAAAAGATAGCACTTCCCTTCTCCTCCACAAACACACACTCGTACACAGTTGGCTCTGGCAAATCACACGCTCTCTGGTTCAGTGGAGGGCCCAGCTGCACCCAGTGCAGAGAACTGATAAAGGCAGGCCAAGATGCAGGTTTTGTACAGGACTCACAGCTTGGTTGTATCCACTGTTAAGTGGGTACAGAGCCAAATGGCAGTTTTTCTCCCAAGTTGGACAGGGCATGCTAGCTAGGGCACAGTGCTGCCTGCAGAGTCACACTGCTTCTAGGCTGGACGTGCCTTGCACCTGACTGACACGGTGTGAGTGAAATGCATTTCATTCTGCTCTTACTTGCCATGAAGCCTTGTCCTAAGAAACCCAAAGACACCAAAAGGTGATGTGGATGCCCCATCATTGAAAGTATTCAAGGTCAGATTGGATGGAGCTTTGAACAACCTGATCTAGAGAAAGATGTCCCTGCCTGTGGCAGTGGCGTTGGACTAGATGACCTTTAAAGGTCCCTTCCAACCCAAACCATTCTGTGATTCTATGAATGAGTCACACTTCCACCACGGTGAAAGGAGCACAAGAATTAGACAAACAGTAATAAGAGAATGTGGAAGAAGACAGAGTTTGTAATGGAACCAGGCAAAAAAAATAACTAGGTTGAAATGAAAGACATTTCAAATATCTGGCCTCCTTGAGAGCCGGCACTCAGTGATGAGAGTGTGGCCAGAGCAACTGAAGAACTGGAGGACATATTTCCAGCTATAAAGAAACTCTCAACTGAGCAAAACTGGAAGTACCCAAATGTCTGAGATGGTAGTTGTACTTCTGACTGAGAGACTGAAAGAAAATATTTGAGAATTGACCCAAATTGTGGGGCTGGTACAAATGCATTTATTGGCTGGGAAAAAAACCCACACCTAAATCCTTCATGGAAGTATAAGCACAACCTAGTATGATCTATAAGTTTTTTAAATAAAGCCAAAGGTGGACACTTGGAGAGACAAAGCTTATACCCATTTTTTATGTGTGTGTGCACACAAATAGGTGGGAAGAAGCAAGTGTGAGGCATGTGACTTGTCACACATGCCACAGATACTAGACGAAGTCAAAGAAAGATTATGCTTAAAATAATGGAAGGAGAAGAAACATAGATTTGCTCACATTCTCATATGAGAAAGCTGCATTTATTCCAGGAAACTGTTTTAACTTTGGAGAAACAGCCCTACCAACAGTACCAGCTAAGCAGGTGGCTCTTGGACCTATTTCTGGCAGCTGTGGTGTGCCAGGCAGAGTCATTCCCAGCCAACCACACCAATGCAGGCAGCCTGCTGAGCAGGTTGGCTGCAGACATTTCACCGCTATCTTTACTGTACTCATTTCAACATTTTGGTTGAAAACAATGTTCGGGTAAGGAAGCTCTGCTGGAAAGGGTGATGGGGTCAGATACTGATCCTCACTCAGCATCACAGAAAAGACCCAGGAATGGGTTGTTGCTGCATAAAACCCTGTTAGAGATGCCGAGCTTTCAGGTCGCCCTGGGACCTTCAATATTGACACCGTGCCCCTCCACCTCCAGCCCATCCCAGTGCAGGAGCCCCACAGGGAGGTTTAGGCTCCCTGCCAGACCCTGGTGCTTTGTTTGCTGAGGAAGGAGTGACACAAAGGCCCTGCGGAGGCAGATGTCCCAGTGCTCAGCCCTGCTGCCAGGCCCACTTCTGGCAAGGCAAGGTGGCGAGCAGAGCCTAGAGGCTGTGGCCCACCATGGTCACCATCTCCTCCACTCCAGGATCCATGAGCCTGGCACAGCTGGTATCACACTTCGTGTTGACCACGTGCTGTTCCCCCACTGCCATTTTATCCCCTCATGTCCCTCTGAGTTTCCCAATATCCTCCCACATTCCTCCATGTCCCTCCATATCTCTCTAAGTGCCTCCATGTCCCTCCATGTTCCTGGGTTGCTACACCCTGGGAAAAAGAGGAAGCATTAAATCAACTGTTCTGTTACAGGTACAAAATGTGCTTCTTTTATCTTTTCCTTTCTGCAAGTATCGGGGAGAAATGCCAGGAATGGCCAGTGCCACACAAATGTAGGCTGTCCCCCTTGCCCCTGGAGGCAGGGTACACTCCCTTCCTGCCATGTTTCTTAAGCTCAGCTGCGTTGGCTCCCAGGCAGCATCATGCCTTACAGATCCTGGCACTGAGACCTGTTCCCGTTCTGGGTCTCTAAGTACTAATAATGGTGTGTACATGTACGTGCACCACAGTAATGACAAGGAGCTGGAAGGTGGAGTGCAGAGAACACTGATGTGAAGTGATAGCAGGCCAGGAAAGACAGCGCAGGACAGCATAGCCTTAAATTACAGCATATCGGCTCGCAGGAGACACAGCTCGGTCTGTGAAAATCAGACGCAGAATAACTGATTTGGGAAGAGATAACCAAACAGATGAGTGTGCAGTGAGGACAGAGTGATTAGGTAATGCAGCTTCGCTGTGATGTCCAGAGTCCAAGGAAAGAAATCAGACACAAGAGTTGCACTGCACTGTGTATCCAATGTGGAGTGAGTGAAGTATTCATCCTATACTCATCAGCCTTTCCCTGACTGTCCTCTTAAAGCAGTGGACAAACTGGAAGTGAACCAAAAAAGGAGGCAAAAAATCTGTGGAAAAGGAAAAGGGGCGCAGGGGTGGTCACAGAGAGAGCTGAGACTCCAGGCTGCAAATGAAACACCTGGAAAATGGTTGCCCACAGAGGCAGGTCCTGCTATTCTCTGTCATTAGGTGGTAAAGCTAGTTACAGCAGGGACAGTGGGGATCAAATGTGCAGGGGAAAGGAAAGGCACTGCATTACTTCACAGGATTACCCTCCATGGGGAAGGAGTTCCCCAGCTAAACCCTGCTACAAGGCACATGTTGGAGCTTCTGCTTCCTTCTCCCAGCCACTGCTTCAGTTCCTGACTTATGCAACTTCACCATCTTTGGCAGCCCTGCAGTGGCTGGAAAAAAGGCACAGCGGGCCTGGGAACCACAGCAGACACCAGGCAATGGGAAGTGTAACTGGAGAGCTGAAAGCAGCCACAACATTTCTGAAATCCAGAGTGATTCCTTCAAGGCCTCTTAGGGATGGGATTTTTTTTTCTGCTGCAGACTGAAGATGCTGTTTGTCAGTGGAAAGATGATGAAGGCCAGGGACCACAGTCAGCCTTCCTGCTGGTGCACAAGGTAGAAATGTAACTCTCACTCTTCAGGTAGTGTTGAAGGCCCAGCTGGGTTCAGTGTCACCCATCCTGCTCACAGAGGGTGTAAGAGCTCTTGACTAGGCTGATACTACACTGAAACAAGGAGCCTTTCTGTTAGCTACCAAGGAGCTGAATAGATATTATACCATACCTCTCTCGTCCTTCCCATCCCCTACCCAGTTCCCCCCCATTTTTGTACTAGCACTTACAGGGAAGAAATTGCATTGTGTAACCTAGATTTGCACTCCAAATAACAAGCAGAGCATTTCAAGGAAATGCAGGGAGAGAGGGAGAACAGAACAGAGAGAGCTCCTGAGATGCTCAGGAACTGGAAAATCAGAAGTGCACTGCAGTATGAGCAGAACTACCTGGAGAGCTCAGCAGCCACCCACTGTCTCTAAGAGCTGCCTGCGCACTGTGGGCCTCTGTAAGGGACTGGTAAACATGAGTCTTTTCAACACTGTGGCTCTCCTACTTTCCAGACAGTGGCTGGGGGAGTCCTGTCAACCCAGGTATAAATCCACAGAAACGCCAAACCCAGCTCTGATTCCAGACTGGGAGAAGGAGTGCTGCCCCTCGCCTGGCTTCCTTGGCCTACACATCTTCAAAACCAGACCCAAGCCCTGGAAGAAGTGGCAAGCATCAGTGGTGTGAGGGATCTGGGCTTGAGGGAGGACTCCCAGGGCTGCTTCCTAGAGGCCTGCCCCTTCCATGTTTCACTGCTCAGCTGAGGCTGCTCAAGTGACTCCTGTGGTAGAGGGCCTCTCCCTGCACCATTAAAGTCTCTCAAGCCTTGGCTTGAGAAGTTACCATCAGCTCCACAGCTTAAGTGCTGCAACAAGGAAGATGGATCCTCCTAGGCCAGCCAGCCCAGGACCCCAGGCACACAGCTGGGCAGCAGACCTGCCCCGCTGCCTGAAAGCTTGTTATCATCCCTGTTGCCCTGTTCGTACATGCACTATCCAGACTATCCTGATTGCAGTGTAGACATCCTTTTAATCACGTTGGGGAATTTTTTCACCTCCACATCACCATTTTCTGCTGAGGCATTTGAGCTTTCCTGCCTAATCCCCAGGGAAGTGCAGAAAGAAAGGGGGCAGAAGACAGAGAAGACATGAGGGAAGCTTAAACACCCCTCATGTGAAAATGGAGGGATAGATAAAGCATCCTGATATTGAAAGGGAGAAGAATGAAAGGAAGAGAGAGAAGAAGGAGATGAGCATATGAAGCTGCCAGCTAAGGAGAAACAAAGAGACACTGGGTGTGGGATGGGAGAAGCAGGAAGCAAAAGTGGCTTTGGTGAGGGGGGCAGGCAGGACCCCCGAGAGCAGGGAGGAGCAGGCAAGTGGTGTACAAGAAGCTTGTATGGGGAAGGCACCCCTGGTGTGGATAGCCAGATAGGTCTGAAATAAAGCATGAGACACACAGACTTGTCCAAGACAGGCACAGGCAAATATTAGCCATGAGAGAGGAGCCTTGGTGTAAGGAAGTCCCTCAGAGTTTTGCAGCTGAGCTCAATGGGAACCAGAGCTGGATCCACCTCTTATCTTTGCAGGAATTTTCAGCCTTCCTTTAGGCTAGAGCCCCTGGTGCGGAGTAGTGGGGGGGCTGTTGCTTGATTGTTTTAAACTAGGAGCAGTTCCAACAGTACAGAGCCTGGTGCAGATAGCAGAAATGCAAGGGTCTTACACTGAGGGAGGGAATATGTTGGGACAGATGGAGTCACTTGAAGTCCTACAGGAGATAACTGGTGCACGCTATCGGGCTGAGATGGGAAGATGAAAAAGGTTTTGGTGCTGTGCTGCATCCTGCAGTGAATACACAAGAGGATAAGGTGAAGAGGCTTGCTCCTGTAAGGTGGCAACTCCTAAGCTGGGCCTTTCTGCCAAGGTCACACTGGCCTCAAGATGTCCTTCTTTTCTATGCTGATATTGGAAGAAGCGTTGCACAACCTTCTCCCCAGGCCTTGCTCCCCACCCTGGGCCTCTCTAAGCCGCCGGTGTGGCATGCTGCTGAGGAGGCAGCTAGCCCAGCCCATGAGCTAGCCCAGCCCATGAGCCCAGTACCACGCAGCACGGCACTTTCCAGTCAGACAAGCCCCGACCCGATAGTAAGCCGCTTTTCACTTTGCAAATTACTCATGGCATTTCCTGTAAACACCATCAACATCACCTACGGGCTGTGAGCAGACAAACATAGTGACATTATAAAATGTCTTCTGAAAGGGCAGGCTGCCTCATTTTTTCCATTATTTCCCAGTTTCCATGTCTGGGAGAACTAGAAATTGGGGAAGGAAGTGGAGTGAGGGGAAATACAATGTTGCTTGAGAGAAGGGCAACCTTAGCAGAACCTCAGCATGGTACTTTCCAAAGCTGTCTAAAACCTTGGCGTGGAGCAGCTGTTTCCCTAGAAAACTTTGGGTGAGAAAAGATGAAGAGTGCTCTGTCTGCTTACCAGTTTCTCATCCAACTTCTGTACGCACTGTGCCTGAGGAAAAAATACTTGTCTAACGTCAGGGTAGAGAGCAAGCCTGAAGAGGACATACAGTCAAACAGAGCTGCAATCTAAATAAAATATAACCGATATCACATGCTTAAAAGTTCATGATTCAGGCTTCCCCCAAGTGTGACTCCGGATTAAAGAGCAATTTAAGCATTGTGCTTTGAAAAGAACAAGAAAATAGGCAAACAAAGAAACCTCAGCCTACCTGGATGTCTATTTGTCTTCTGATATCTTTCTCTTCAAGTTCACTGGGGAGGGCCTTAACCATTTCCCTATGACCGTGAGATCTGGAAACAGCATAAAAATTGATGGCCTAGATTCTCATGTGACAGCAAACATCCAGGCATATAGAAAGCAACAAATATCACAAGATTTGGGATTCATCACAAGAACGAGGAACCATCACCAGATCTGCCACTAACACAAAGCAAAGCAGACTGACAGTGTCACCTTATACTGGCATATACTAATGAATTGCTGTAAGAACGGGCTTCAAGGATTTTTTGAAGTCAAGCTTATTTTCCCCTTGTTTGTCTTATGCTGGCATTTGCCTACGCCTCAGTCAGGACAAGGGGGGTCACCTTGCCAGGAGCTTTATAAAGACCCATTTTTTTTTCCTCAGGGACTCACAATCCAGTGTGTGATGGGGTCTGGTAAAGGGACTGACAGGACTAAAGCAATGAGCCGAGAAGATCTGTAAGGATTGGACCTAAATTATTGCTCAGGAGTAGATAGAAAAAAAGACAAAATAATAATCTGCATTATGCACTACCACAAAAATGTGGAAGAAAGTTAAATAGACACAGGCAGCTAATACAACCTGGCAAGTTCCATGGCTTTACTGGTGCTACGCCAGAAGGATTGGTACCATCTGGTCTGCAGCCGTGCCGGAGGCTTCGATTAGATGAGGAGTGGTGATTGATGAATGAGAGCACACAGATGCAGGGCAGGTGGAAGGGGCGAGAGGAGGGGAGACAGTGCAAGACAGAGCCAGTCAGGTGGCAGCACGTTTGGAATTATCTTGGAATGAAATCTCCAAGGCTTAATTTTATTGCAAATTTCTGAGCCCACTTCCACCAACTTCTGTCCTTTCCAAGAATGGTCAAACCCCTCCTTCTGCTACCCACAAGGGCTTCATGTCACAAGGGATTGTGGTCTTTTATGAGAGTCCCAATATTCTTTTAGATCAGAGCAATTTGAGACTATCCCAGTGAAAATTTCTCATACTGTCTCTGCTCCTGCAGATTAACCTGGAAAAGGAGGAGAGACCTGTAGAAAGGAAAACTAGTCAGTTTGTATTTCTAAACCTCCAAGAACCTGAATCTATTTTGACTCAGCAGGATCAAAAAAACTGTAACTGGGCAGGTTGGATTTTCAGCCCAAACCTCCCTCTTCCCCTCCAAAACCACTCTGCTCCCACACACAGAGTTTTGTGGGGGATGTTGCCTTGCTGCTCTCAGTGTCATCTGAAACCATTACCCCAAGTTACATATTGACCCACAGTGTTATGCCCAGTGAGCAGGAAAACTGTCAAACAGGCAGGCATTGTGCATGGTCTGTCTGATACACCTTCTTAGTGTGGTCAGCAGCTCTCTCATGGAGAACTTTGCAAAGCCTTTTGCCTCCTAGCAGCAAAGCCTCCAGGGAAGGTGGCAAAGCAGGGGGCTCTGACAGATGAAAACACAATAGGAAGAGGGGTCCATCTTCTTAAAAACAAGTCCTTTCCCTCTCCTTATCTTACGTCCTGAAAGGCACCTGATGTGAGGACTTCCTATGGAAGTATCAGCTCCTTAGCCAGTGTCTGCAGGCTTGCCTGCATGAGACACGTCTGCAGAGTGGTCCTTCATGCAAAGTCTGTCCTCATACCAGAGAAATTGTGCTCATACAGCTGATGTATATTCCTCAGAATCAGTTCCTCACAGCGCAAAATATGCCCCTTAAAAACAATGTTAATGGAGGTATGGAGTCCAAAGTTAGGAAATGCTATGCTAGGCCACCTGTGCAGCCTTACTTCATCATCCTTGTGTGTCTACATTGGGAAATAATCTCTAATTGCCTGCTCCACATTGTCTTACCTCACTCAGCACACAAGATGGGCAGCGTGCTGTTGTTTAATCTCCGGTCTATTCTGTACTCACTGACATACGGCTGCAGGCTTTGTGTGCTGCACACTGCTCCAGTCCTGCTTGGAAAATGATTATTTCACAGCTTTTTCCAAACTCCCCATCATTAATGTATCAGGGCATTTGCCATGGGGGTTCACCTAGCTTCACAAAATCCATTTAAAGGTAGAAAACTGAGGCAAGAGAGAAAATGAATTAATATACCATTTTTGGTACTGAAACTGGGAGTGTGAAACTCTCAGAGCCTGACCCTTCCCAGTACTCAGTATTATATAGTGCTCAGTATCTTTAAGGACTGAAACCATCAAGTTCAGTTGAATCAAAAAACCCACAGCATGTCTGCTAGTCAAATCCCAATGCTTCCACTTGTAGTCAAACTGAAGGAACAGCTGATTAATGCTTGGTTTCATCCACTTTTTTTACCATCATAACAAGAGCTTTACAGAATAGGCTGCAACAGAGTTCAGTCACTAAAACACCATCTTAGACAAAAGGTGTTTGAGATTCAGACTGGTTCCTTCAAGGGAAATAATGCACTTACATGTACTTTAAGAGACACTGTAAGATACACTGCAAGACACAGTTTTATGTATTTTATGCACCCGTGGTACCAATTTATACATAACGAGAAACATGAAATTGGCTGCCACTTTTCAGAAGACTGTGTTGGCTGTGTTCAAGAGTGGTATCTTCTCAAGCCAGTATGTGCTTTTCCATATGCCATCTGCAGGTTTGACATCCTGGAGTTGGGAAGAAGAGTAAGAGGTCAGCAAGCATCTTTGTTCCAGTCCCATCTTCTTCTCCCTCTTAGCTCCCTGGCTATCCTCTCCTGTGACAAGCTGAAGTCCTCGTCCAGCCAGCCTTTCCCCAGCCACAGACATCAGCCTTGCAGTTGATTGCACTCAGTCTCTCTAGCATCTAATGCCTAACAAGCTCAGACAGCTGAGGACTGGTCTTTCAATTCACCAGGCCAACACAATCCACAGCATGTGCCCTCAACCAGCCTGCTGCCCCATGCCCAAGCCCTGCTTCCATCCAGCTGGCACCTAGTTCCTAGTCTTTGTTTATGGTGTCCTTTTGCCCCTTCAGCTTCAGTTTGGCCTTATCTCCTCCAGGAGACAAGCCAACCTTTCTGTTGCCACTGGGCCCTGCCACCCATGTACCACTGAAGATCCTACAACACCAGAGTCTAAATCACTGCTTCCTTGGATAACCTGTCACTCTGTACTCTACAGTCTCAGTCCTCACCTTTCCTCAGCCTTTTCTCTCAAAGATTTGGGGAAAATCTCAGCTCTCTCCCAGTGATCCCACCTCCACCTCCCTGCCTAGACATCCCCTCCTCCATCTTTCTCTGAGTCAGAGCAGCCTTTATGCCTTCCCTCCATGAACTCTGCTTCCTAATCCCTGTACCCTTTCCTCCCTTGCTCACGTTCCCTCACCTAACCTCCCCTGCTTTCTCCAAGACCTCACTCTGCTCTCTTTACAGCTCTCACCATCTTTTTGTCCAGTTTCCCCTCTTCACCCATCTGGCCTCCTCTTTATGTGCAATTCACGAGAAGGTTCGTAATTTGAGTGGTTTTTCCACAGGAAGGGGGAAAAACACATCTCATAACCCAGATGTATATTCATTTATGATGTTACATACCACCTGGGCAGTGATATGATGTGCTGACGGTGTCTTTGAAATCATTCTCACACATTTCTGAAAAACTGGACGCACATACAAGATAAGGCAGGAAAACTCACCCAAACAGTTTACCACAAACTGAGTGCTTTTCCCTTTACTCAAATATCCTTTTAGCTCAGGAAGGAAATACCACGTCTGTATGTGTACAGGAGAGGCTACAGGCAAGTGTTTTGTGGTTTTTGTTGTTCACAGGAGCAGGTAGATTTGCATTAGGGGCAGACACAGAGGTAAACTGAGCAGACAGATTAGGTACAACCACACCAGGTGATGTAGAAATGCCCCTCTTTTTCCCCCAGTTCATTAGCACTGATTTATTCAAATGGACATTTGACTAAAAAATATTAAAATATCGGTAGTACTCCTTTGTCTTAGTGGTATGAAGACAGAGAACACAACCAGCTCCCACCCTCTCTAAAATAAGGGTGACCAGAGGTGAATGACTGAATAGCTGAAGAAGTTTCTTCACTGATTGTTATCAATCAGGCCAGCATCATTCAGCACAGCTAATTCCACCCACCACAGGTTTGTTTTGAAAGCAAGATGATGCCATTCCTTGTTGTGGATGCATTGTTTAGGCATGTTACAGTATTGCCTAAGCTCAGCAGGAAAGAGAATAACATTGCTAAGGGCAGGTGATATAATTTCTGACTGAGAGCAAGGACATGTCTTTCCTAGCACCTGTGGGGAGTAGAAACACTGACAAGAAGTAAGCAGTAGGGAAAGAGGAATTGCATGGTGGTCCTGATTCAACAGAGTTCCCAAGCATATTTCCAATCTTAAGTTCATGAGTAGCTCTTGATTAAGGGTTAGTTCATGAGTAGCCCCCTTTGGTTAGGGCCACGCATACGAACACCAAACTGAATTGTGGCCATAAAAATGGATGGCCACATCCAGTAATAAATACAAGATGGAAACCCTGTCCTAAAGCTCACCAGGTTCCTGAACAGGGATCCAGCTGTCTGCTACAGAGATGGGGATAGGAAAGAGCAGACCAACTGGCAAACAGTGATATCCCTGATTTATTTTTGTATAGTGCCTACAGTGCCCTGATCTGTAACAGAATATAAATACGTATTCAATGTGTCAAAGAGACAAAATTCTTTAAGGCAAGCAACACTTTTCCCCATCTGAAACATAGCTATTGCATCAAGACTCAATCACCTGCTTCTTCAAAGAATGCCATGCAACTGAATGGCAATCAGTCACCCAGATTTGGTTTTATATACCACCCCAGGGAGGAGATGAAGACAGAGTTAGTCCCATAAGTTATCACAGGGTGGATTTCATCTGGCAAACCAGAGCTTTTCCAAAACAACAGTAGATGAGAAAATATTAAAAAAAAAAAAAAAAAAAAAAAAAAGGAGAGGGGAGAGAGAGAAGGAGGAAATTCCTCTTTTCTTTGAAAACATCTCCATGTCTGGGAAGCAAACACCTAAAACGGATATTTACACCTGAGTTAGCTGCTTATGGAAAATGGGAAGAAGTGGGCATTTCTGGGACACAGTTTGTCTCATTCTTATGTAGACATCTAAAAGAGAACAGATGACTCATGCCATGGGAACTCCTGCTTCTCCTCACTGATGATAAAGGGAGCCCAGAGCGACTGGTGCAAACAGAGCTGTCTGAAGGCGCTTGCAGCTGGACGAGGTACACCCCGTCTGCAGTGCCCTCAAATGCCCGGTAAAGACTTTTTGTAAGAGACTGAGTCACATTTGTTTGATTAAAAAGAGATCATACAAACAGAGGGAATTGTCTTCAGAGTCACCTTTTGCTGCATCCAGGTTTTCCTTGGAAAAATCTGGTGACGCGGTTGGCAGATCTGTGCCTCCTTGCTTTGGGAGGCCAGGCAGACCCATAGGCTCAACTGGGAAAGGACAGAAAAAAAACCTTCACATTTCAGAATTTGCTAAATAAAACTTCTAGCAGTCATTTAAGGGAATCCCTCCATGCTGCTGAATAACCTTTAAGGTGGAAAGCAATGGCTAGCTGAGCTTTCTGACATGCACTGGTACGTCACTGAGAGAAAGCAGTGTGATTCACGAGGGCAGTGAAACCCCAGCACTTCAGGGAACTCCTTTCACTGCATCCTCTCACAGAGCTGGGGGAGGTCAGGACAAAGCCAGTGTGAAGGGGAGCCAGCTGCAGAAAGCAGCCCATAAGAAAGAGGAGGGGAAACATTACATTTCTTAGTGCTTTCCAACATGACTATCTGGGCTCTCCCTCCCTCTTCCTTCATCCCTAGGGACTTCTTTCTTTTGATTGACATGCAGGCCAGCACCAAGAAGGCAGGAAATGGGGCACAGCAACTGAAACCTCTGTGCCACTTGAAAGGAAATGCGATGGCATGTTTCAGACAGCAACTGTCATGCCATTTCCCTCGCCTTATGATGTTGGCTCCTTAAGAGGGCAGGTGGTGTGGATGTGGGGCTGGGCTCCAGTTGACGAGCCCTCTCCCAGGGTCTTGGAAAGCACCCTTTGGGTGCACTTTGGAGGACACAAAGGAGGAAGGTCTTGTTGAACTGATCAGACCTGGCTCCGCACCAGGCCAGGTGTTGCTTGGTTCCACGGAAAGCCTTTCAGGTGTCTGAACTCAACATTTCCCAGAACCTGTATTACCCAGGACTTTTTCTGCCTGCTATAATCTGCTCTATCTTGGCCTTCATTCATTTGATAATGTTATTTGTACACCTTAGCTGAATACCTTTAGTGAACAGAGTTCTCACTGGCCAGGCAAACATCGGACCATTCAACCTTGGCAACTCCCAGTCCACATTGCAGCACCATTTCCTTTCTTTGGGTTTTCGAATGAAACATAACAGGTAGCTGTTATATTGAGGCATATGGCCACTTGGAGAGCACACCAAGATGTTCATATATAGACAAACTACAGAAAGTACCAGTCTGAAAGCCCCAGTGGTAGTATGATTTACTTCAACTCACTGCAGAGAGACTGACAAAAACTAAGTGTGACCAGGTGTTCAAAGGGAGAGCAAGCCTCAGTTGTATCAGGATTTCCAGAAACTCTCATCCCATCTCAGCACTGAAAAACAGGAACTGGCTTTTCTAAAGCATTTTGCCTGCTTGTGGAAGTAACCTCTTTAGCCACAATACCCTGAAAATCTGACCCTTCTCTAGACATTTAAGTATGGTTTGAACTCTACTGAAAGCCTCTGGCTCCTGAGGTGTCTTCATCTGTGCTTAGGAGAATCCTCAACACTTTCCAGCTTAAAATGCATTTAGCATGGAGGCACACGGGTATGGACGATTGGCTGTTGCTTTGACCTCCTGCTCAGAGATACTCTGTCTCCAAGTGAGGCTGGTACAGTGCTCACTTAGAGGCATGCAAAGGCAGCAGGTCCATAGCAAACAGACATTGCTATTCATGGGCACACGACAGCAAGATTTCCTGCCTTTGGGAAGTATACAAACTGTTTATGAGCCTTATCTTTAAAAGAAAGATAACCTTTCTAGTTTATCTGGGGCTTGTGTTTATGTGTTGCTGTTGTTCTTGTTGCCATAACAAAAAAGAGCTCTCCGGCTTCTAATGTGTGCTGTCCTTGATGAGTCTTTTGCCAGAAAAATCCTGTGAAGTGCGAGTCCCACAAACCTCAAACCTTTCTATTTATTTTAATAGCAAAGCGTTTACCACAATTAGTTGTCCATGTTTCTGTCTCCTTTATGATGTTGCTGTGCCTTCTCTTTAATAGGAGCAACTATTGCAAATTCTTTTTTTGAATTAAAGAATCAACACCAAGCATTTTGGAAGCAGCATGTTGTATCAGCACTAGGTAGTCTCAAATCCTCCCACTTGTCAGCTTTGTTTTCTTATGGGCCTATGTAACACACAGTGAAACCTTGACCCCAGTACCTCTGCTAATGATGTCAGTCTGGATCACAGGCCTAAATTATCAGGTGTTTGGCACCAAGTGTTTAAAGGGTATCCTTGAAAAATAAATTGTAAGTTTGCAGAACTTAACTAACACAAACAGTTTGTAAGTAAAAAAAGGTGGGAAAAGGGTGTATAAAGAAAGCAAAAAATTTCACTTATTCTTTGATAATTTTCAGTGTTTCTGCAGGATTTTTTATTCAGTACTTAGAGCATAAAGCTTCCTATTTACCTTTTAAATGTGTTAAGTATTTTTGCCCTAGTCTAATGACCAAGCAAAAAAATTAGAGGAAAGGTTTCAGATCACATTGTAGTTTTAGTTTTCCTGCAAAGCTGTAAGCCAGAGGAATTGCTAGATGATGAACATCAATATTCCATTTGTTCCAGATAAAACATTTTTCTTTTGGGGCACTGGTAAAACAAGCAAAGGAAGTGAAGAACCGGTTTCCTGGGCTGCTTGAGGAGCAGGCGTGCTCCCTTATCTAATAGCTCAGTGGTCAGATGCAGGAGATCTGATATTTTCCCTTTCTTCATGCAAAAGAGTCTGACCCTCCACCTCATGTCCTTTAGATGACTGTCCTGAACGTATGAGATGACACTCAGGAGCAAAGGGTGCAAGAAGGGCACAGCTCAGTTTCTCCTGCTGACAACGTTTCACTTTGCATGACAACTTAAAACCTCCACTTAATCAGAGATGAGCGCTCCCGTCCCATCTACCACGTGGGTATCTCCATCATGAGGCTAGAATTTCATCCCTGCCCCTCTGAACAGGGAAGTATGCTGTGCAAAGAGGGAGCCCCACTTCAAGTCTGCTCTCCACCCAGCTCAGCCTCCGGACTTTCAGGAGGCAGGAGCCGCAAAGCTGTGTGGGTTTTTACTCAAACTGCATGGGCTCAACCTGAGCCACGCAGTTAGGCCTGACTTTGAGGGTGTAAATGCATGGTTTAGTACAGAGGTTTTGCCCTAATATCACACCATGTTGACACGGCTACATCTCTCCCGAACCTAGGTTTGCCCCAGAGACTTCCCACAGAGCACTGCAATATACTGTGTACGCATACCCCTGGCTGCTGCAAAGTTGGCTGCCTAGAAATGTAAATGAGACTCTGAAACATCCACATTTCTTAACAGCTAAGGCTAAAAAGAAAGGAGATTCTCATGCTTTGTTTCTACCATTAGCCCATCTGCAGGTAAATAATTTTGGAAGAATGAAGAACAAGACCAAACCTAGCCAGTTTTAAGGACCTTCCATGAGAAGATTAGTCAACTAACTTGAAAAGGGAAAACTGCTTGTGCAGCACCTTTGTGCTTCCAGGTCCTGCTGATGAAGGACACAGCTGTTCTTGGCACTTTCATTTCATTATCCTTCCAGCCTAGCCAGTGAGACCAAGGCATATTTCCCTCTCTTACTGAGTTCTCTAGCCAACACACTAGACCGAAATGGTTTAAGTAAATCATAGGTGTGCACCCAAGTTTGGGATGCTTAGCTGAACAATCCAAGAAACTGAACTTTTGAGGCTTCCCATGCACATCCAATGAAACCCAGCACCATAACTTGTGCTGGTGGATAATGCATCAGTTGTTCTTGGCTTTCAATCCAATTCCACTGAATGTTTGTATTTTTATGGTAAGTTTGTAAATATCCATGCAGCTGGTAACTACATATACTTTGAGAAGCGGCAGAATGCTATCTGGGCTTGTTGGGAAAGCTTTCCAAATTTTACTAGTCTTCATGGAGTCAGAAGAGGCAGAAACTCTGTGTTTTGAAGCCAAATTAGTCTGCTGGTTGCTAACAAGCTATCAGATTATCCGGAGTAGACTTCATGCACAACTGTACTATAATTGCTGTCTCACATGCGCCGTGATTTACAACAGATCCTAAGAAACAAGATAAAAGCCACTGGTGAGTCAAAGCCAAATGTCTCACTGCACCATCTGCTCTGCGAACTGAAATTTTTACCTGGCTTAAGAAAAACCCACAAACGGAGAAGAAGATGGAAAAGATTGCCAGCAGCGCAATCTGAACAAGTCTGAAGAGAAAAAACCCAAACACTGCAAACTCTCAATGAAAATGCAGTGGAAGCTGCTATGATCCCTTTGCTCCTTCTGTAGGACTGGGTTAGAGACAGAGAGCTTTATCTGGGCATCTGAGTTGTGGCTGGAAGAACGTGTCCCTCTGTGGTGTTAAGGTTCAGTAAAAAGGAATGACGTGACCCTTTCTGTGCTAAAGCTGCAGCAAACACAGGGTCAGAAGCCAGTGAAGAAGCCAGTAGGACCACACTGGACCATTTAAAGTGGTCTGCTGATACACACCTTATGTATTATTACATAGCTGAAAATTTTTGCCCACTTAGGAATTTCAAGTGACCACACCCAGGAATGTCTTAATACTGTTGTAATTAGGGGTGGGACAACCGGTTCAGATAAAATAAAGAACAACCTGAAACTACACCCAAAACTTAAATGATCCTCTCTCATCCTGTTCAGAGTTGTTTCACCCATAATCTTTTTTTCTCCTCCACATACCTGTCCAGTTTTGAACAACGAGGAGGCAGAAATACTGACTATAGCATAGCAGGCTTGTCCATTATCAGTAACTGAAACCAGCATATATTGCAAATCTCATAAAAAGTCAAAACCCTAGATGTCCAGCATGTTTCACACAAATGATCTGTGCTTTATAAAATCCCTCTCAGATACAAATTTCCTAGCCTACGTCCAGGTTTCAACCAAAGAAACTTAATTACCATTCACTGATTGTATTTGTGAGCACCTAATGTTTGCAGTTAAAATGATCACATTTCTGATAACTGGCTACAACAACCTGGAAAACATTTCTCCTCCCAGTCCCCTTCCATGCCCCCCATCCTCACACTGGGGGATGCAGTTCAAGAGAGGACATGGGACAGGAAGACCTGCATCTTTTCACAATTTTGAAAGCCTCTCAGAGTCCTGAAAGGCAGCAGTCTCTTGCTTCTGTGCTCAAGGTTAAACTGGTCATTAGATGTAGAATAAGGAAAGGACATCCCCCATCATCCTCTGGTCAGACTGGGGAGAGGACAAGGCTCTTGTCCTTCCTTTTTCTGTAGCATGGAGCATTATTCACCTCCTAAGATCCCCTAGAGACTGAAGACTTGCTCTCTTTTTCATACATTTCTCGAAGCTCAGAGCATTTTTGGCTCCTGCGCTGAGGTGCTTTCATCTGCTAGAGCATGGTTTTGTGGAGGAGAGATGCTAGGAGTGAAGGGCTGTTTAGTGACTATTTAGTGGTTCCCATGGCCATAACGTCTTATGCATTTCTGTAAAAATCATGTCTAATCTTTTCAGGTGACTCCTTGAGCCTAGCCACAAAAAGGCAAAGAAATCATGGCAGAAAAATTAATAATGTGTTAAGACATGACTAAGGGAATCATATTTTTATGATTTGTAAAGTAGCCCTGAAAGCATTTTTTTTCTTTTTGTTTATTAAACCATTTGTTTGTTTTACCTGAACATTACCAGGAATGTCTCAGCTTCCTCTTTACATCTTGCTAGTGGTCAGCCCGGAAAAAAAAAGCCTCAAGGGATTTGGTTTGAGACAGCTCCCAAGGGCTTCAACGTCAGCAACAAGAAGATGAATCCTTACTACATGGGCTGAGGTTAGTTTGTCTTTTTGCCCCAGCTGTCTCTGGTACTTGAGTTACATTTGCCTATGTTAATTAAAGTATAGTAAACTTCAGTCTGTCTAAAAACTACTTCCCTTCCAGTTAGGTGGCATTTCTGTAATGACAAGTGTCCTCAGCTTCCTATGTTTGTTTCACGGTCTGTACTCTTTAAATAAACAAATAAAGTCACAACAGCAAAACCCATGCAGGAAACAAACCATTTACTAAGCTGTTAAAAACCCCACACAGAGTTTTACAAGTTTCAGACACTAAGGGTATGGTCTCCTGAGTTGTAGGGAGTCAAATGAGAGGGCTGTAAATGAGTTTGGGGCAATAGCATAGTCATTGACACCAGCTCTACATCCCTCTACCTGGTTTAGCTCTGGTAAGCTTCACCTGATACCCCAATTTTGAATGCAAAGAGCAGCCAGGGAAGTACAAATGGAGCCCAGCCCATGGCAACGCTGTGTACCTACATTCCTAGCTCTTCCCCACACCGCCCTGAAAGCCTTCATTCTCCAGGGTCTGAAAGCACCTGGCTTTCAGCAGGGGTAGCCAGGGAGGGCAGGCAGCTAGCCAGGAAACGGCTCACACGTGGTGAACTGACCCAGGCCATAAGTCTCTGTGGCCTCCATGGGTCCTAGTGGTTTGCTGCAGGGGTGCGGGGAGCTGGAGGAGCAGCAGGGAGGGCTCCCGGGCTCACCAGGCACTGAATCAGCTCCTCCAACAAGTACTGTGCTGCATGCAGTTACCAGGACTTTTTAATTTCCATCTCTCATTGTACTTTTCTTTTCCCCTTTAATTTTTCTTCCTCTCCCACACGCTATGACCTTGGTGCAAAATGAACATGCTTAATCAAAAAGGAAAGAAAAACAAGTGCAGCCTTGTGCCACCACCTGTAAGCTATCCCAAATATATTACCTGTACGGTGCCAGACAGCGACGTTCCCAGCCACTGTGAGTGAAGAACAAACACTACCTCACACCAATGGCATGTGCGTAGGAACAAAAAAACAACAACAGAATTCCTGTACACATTACTTCAGTCTTGCAGACTCTCTTCTTTTAATGTTATTTTGCCTCAAAATGGACACTAGGTGCACACTCTTGATTTATTATATGCACACAGTTTGTTGGCTGGTTAAGCCACTTTCTAGAGCTCTTCACACACATTAAAACAGCTCAACAATACTGCAAAATTATAGGCAAGGCTCCTTGTTGGTTTAAAACCTAGGAAATATTAGAAGACAGCAAACACCAGATCATCTCCTTGCCTTCCAGTTTCTGAGCTCTTGAGGTGCATGCTATCAAATTGCTAAGCTTCCCCGTCACGGTCACAAGGGTTGGAAACTTGTTTAGCTTTTGTTTTAATTCTGTAGTTCCCCCGTTCTCACCTCAGCAGCTGGGTAGCAGAGCTGCAGATGGCTCTTGCTCTGTGAAGGAATTGCATGAGAGTTTAAAACACAGGTAGTTTTTAAAGGACCAATCAAAGTAGTAGTAGTAGTAACATGTTTGGCAGTGAAACCAGGTCTCAGGAAGATCATTTCCTCAGTTTATCTAATCAAAGATGTGCCTCACTCATGAAGGCAGCTACTGATTTTCCAGAGACAGGGGCATTTAGCGGTAAAATGGCATCAAGAAACAGCCGCTTTCCAGCTCCCCTGTCCTCATTTGCCTGCAGAACAGGGATCCCTCTGCAGAAAGTTTCATCTTTCTGTTATTTAAAAAGCTAAAGCTGCAGTGGATGACTTTTCTGGACTGCATTTAAGCTGTTGATACCCGCAGTAGCCGGTGCCAATCCCTGTTGCGAAACAGGCCACCACTAACAATTGCAGAAAGGCTTCGAGTTGCACTGAAGTTTGGACAGTCCTTTGTGCAGATGGGCTTTGGCAGAGTGGACCATGCAGCGCATCCACTCCATTCTCAGCATCTGCGAGGGTTGCCTGGGAGGTGGCCAGCATCTCACTGGCAGCTAGCGGGTGGCTCCCATCTATGAAATGGCCATGATTTACAGCCTGGACCACATCAACCAGGGATGAGGGATTTGCAGGCACCATGCTTGCTACTGTTCCGTCTCGCCTCTTGAGGATGTCTGGTAGTTTCAGGTTCAGAGCGGTAATAAATTTGAAGGAAAAAAGGCACACTTTAATTATAAAACCACTCATTTTTTGTTTCACAGTTCTAGCTTTTTGTTTTTCAATGTATCAGTCTTTCAGGGATCATATTTTACCACGTCTCTGCTATTTCCCAAGCCAAGGTTTGGTCAATGAAACATTAGATCATAATGAAACTCAGTGGTTATGTGCTCAGAAATGCAGGAAGCCTTTTTTTACTGTGGTTTTGCTCTTATCCAATTTCAAAGATTCACTAGAAGACTTGTGAAACTAACCCACTCAAAGTGTGAATCAAAAGCTTGGTCTAAGCTCAGAAGCTGTTCTTGAGAAGGAAATCTGTCTTTCCTCTATGCTGAGTCAAGCTATTAACCCACCCAAAACATATGTACAGGGAATTTACGAAGCACCCACTTACTTCTTACCACGTCTCGCCTTGCTCCTGCAAGTCTAACACAGATACTGGCTTCCACTATCTCTCGTCTCCACCGCCCATTTGTTTTTCTCTAACTCCTCTTCACACTCTTGCTCTCATGTGGAGGGGGAAGTTCAGCTGTAAGACAAAGGCAGCCCAATGCCCACATACTTCCGAAGTTTAAGCGCTGGCCTTCTGCACCCACCCCTGTTTCCCCAGCCTCAGAGGCCTCCGAGTCTCTCTACATAACCCCCTAATTCAAGTCACTGCAATCAACCCACTTCTCCCCAGTGCTTGGCAAGGGCGAGCCCATCACTCCATTGCTCTCTCAGCCTGGGACCCTCTACCCTGCCTGCAACAGTCAGTACCTTCCCCTGGGACTCCCACTTTACAGCTCTTGTCCAAGGCCAGAGGTTCGGAGCAGCGATGGGCTTTGTTGCTTGCAAAGCATCAATCTGGTTGCTGTTGCCTTGATAGGGAAAAAAAAAAAAAGGCAGTGATAATTATAACTGGTCAGCAAACCTCCACACTTTTTACAATTGGATGGAAAACCCCCACTTTTTGGCCCAAATTATCACAATTGTGCAAAACCAGCTTGATATTATCAGTGCTTTCCTGAAAGGTCAACATTCATGGATGATTTTCTGTGTTTGACTGAAAACCCCCAAAGCATCAGAAATACTTTTAAAAAAAGTTTTTCATTTAAAAAAAAACCACTTTTTTTTTTTTCTTTCCTTTGCATCACAATAATAAAGTCAGGTTTCTAGATAAAATTATTTGCTGTAGGTAAGGTGAAGCCAGGCCTCCTATTTTGTTTCCTACCAAGGAAGGGCAGAGCACTCTGTACGTGTTCAGTGCAGCACTGGGAGTAGACCACCACAGCCGTGGTCCCAACTACTTATGAGGGCTGAAGCAACTAGCAATCAGAGCTGAGCAAATTGTTTCTTGAACATGATAAATAATAAAAGTGGAGATGGGAGAGATAAGTATTATTTACATATTTGAATACTTACTTACACACTTGAATCGGTTTGACAAAATAGATTTTTTTAAAAAAAAAGACTGAAGGAAAAAAATTCAGGAAAAGGCATTGATATGTAAAAAATTAGGCAGTGTGTTAATTTTAAAGCAGAGCATTTGTTTCAAACTATATACATGTAAAATAGGAAAGGTGTAGGGAAAAGCCTTTCTCCGAAGATGAAACACAATCTTTGGCCAGAGCTTGATTTTTGCTGACTCAGAACAAAGTAGTGTGTGTGTGTGGAGGGGTCACATTGGTGGAAAACAAAACCAGCCCCCAAAACATTTCACACCAGGGTTCTGTTCTTGTTTTTTTCTTTATTGTAGTTCAGCTACCAGATCAAGGATGTCTTACTCTCATGTTATTTATACACTTTTAATTAATGGGTATGAGCATTATTAGTGACCTCTTGCATCATCAGGACCACATGCTTTCATTTTTGAAGTGTATCCGAGGACCTGAATAAGTAGGCAAAGTGAACAAGTTGTTTGTTGTAGCAACAGCTCTTTCATTTTTGCCAGGAAAACTCCTCGTGGCCTCCAGACACTATATAAACTAGAGAAACCACTTTGGAGAAGTGGAAGATGCTGATTCAGTTCCCCCCCACCCAGAGAATGAGAGGGTGAAAATATCCCGTGGTTACATGGGGAAAACACTAAATTAAATGTTCATTCAATTAGGCTTGAAGGAAGGTAGCTTAGTATTCAAGGATAATGAGAGTTATTTATAAGGAATTGTCAGTTATATAAATATTCCCGAGCTGTTATGCAGACCATTCTCCATTAATCACTTGGTACTCGTTCAGCTAACTGTTGCAACTACCCTGTGATACAGTTGTAGCCGTAAATGCATACGTTCAGCTACTGTCTGGTTAATCCCATATGTGCACGCTAGCCTCAGCATTTCCTTATTGCTTTTTGCTGCTCCCATCGTCTCATCGACACACCCTCAGACAGATTCGGTGACGACTGTCTGTTCCTGCTGCTGCATGGGTATTTCGCCTGTGCTTGTCCTTATGGGGAGAATCCAGCCTCAACTGAAACACACGAAAGCCTCCAGCAACGATGCTAATTTGTTTATACCTCTTCATCACTTAATGTAAAACATAAAGCAGCTCATCTGCCACTGAGAGGTTCCAGCTCCCCTTCCTGGCCCTGCGCCATGCCACACGTGAGTTTGGCTTTCCATGGGACTCCTTGGGCAAGAAGGAAGCTTATGCTCAGGATTACAGTGAGATATTGTGGGTTTGCCAAAAAAAGGAGAAGGAGAGGGTTTGAAAACCTCCCCTCCTCACCCCAATACATATTTTTTACAGAAAGATCAGGTCTGGGAAGGCGAGGGGGGCGGCATGCAGCAGTTACCCAATTTTCAGACCAGTGGGAAAATGCAGCCAAATTCCTCATCCTGCAGTGACCCATTTACCTTCAGGCACAGAGGGAGATCTCATTAGATACTGTGGTACATCCTGAGAATTTTATTTTTTTTTCTCTGAAAAGTGATCACAGCCTTAGTCAACTCGCCTGGGTGTTCAGAAGTTCTGTTGTGAAAGCTGTATTCTCACCTGCTCTTGCTGCACTGGATTTGCACATCGCAGCACTTTTTGTATGAGAAGAACCAGTAGTTTTGAGGAAATCTGTCACACGAAAGTGGACTGATAAGCCATTCAGAAGTTTGAAGGTGCTTGTTAAAGCTTTAAGAAAATAATTTTGTTTCCAATGAATCCAAAAAAAAAACCCCCATATTAGAAAGCCTTGAGCAGCAAGTTCACTGGGCTGGCGAACAAGCAGATTTTTGGGAGGCCCTTTACATAAATATCATTTACATTCATTTCTGTAAATCTAATCTTTTGTTCTTTTGTTACCTTGCCAAAGAATTTCTCCTGCTAACAGAGCACTTTTAGATTAACACATACGCTTCAAGAATTGGGGGGGACACACGACACCGAAATGCCAGCAAAGCTCTTGCTTGAGGAAAAAAAAGGAGGAAGCACAGAGGGAAAACAAGGTAACACACCCACATTTGGGAGAGGAATCATGGAAACAAGGAACAATTAACCCTTGAGGCTCATTTTAGTAACAAACTAAAGTTTTCCACTGCAGAGAGCAGATGATTCAGGTGGCGGACTGCAGGATGAACAAGGCAGGTACAGCTGGAGAGGAGGGCTGATATGCAGTCTGGCTGTCCCCAGGGACCAGGCAGCATCTCCACCATCCTGCCTGTGAGCCATTATCTGCAGCCCCAGCTCCTAAGGGTGCTTTCCAAAACATCGCCTGCTCCCTCAACAGCACACCTGGACTCACTAAGCATGATCGTGAAAGTTATAAGGAGAAAAGAGTTCATAGCAGTACTGATCTGACCAGTTCACACCTTCATTTGGAAGAATCTGTTACTCTTCTGGTGTTAAAGCATGCTCAGAGTTAGCTTTTAGTTCCTATTCCTTTATAACCTTAAAAATAAGGGATCTCTTCCACAGAAGACTGTTGCAGCCAACTCATACCTAGCATCCACCCAACTCCAACAGAGTTCATGAGCTGAGAAATGTTATTCAGCTATATAACAATTCATCTGATACCAATAAAGTGCTGCTATGTAGTTTGGGATTTAGCAGTCAGGAATTCCATATGCTACTCTGTGTGTGTAAGGGGAGTAATTTTTCGTTGTTTCTTGTCAAATGAAGCCCATAAGCAGCAGAAGTTGTTTTCTTAGACACTTTAGGTTGAACAGCTGTGATGCATATTCAGAGAAGAGACTACTGGCCACTGAGACGTTTGAAACATTGAAAGTGTCAGGGTTTTCAATGGAATACAAAAGTTTCAGGAAAATAAATAAATCCAGCTCACTATACCTGGAGACTTTATCCACCTACCCCAACTATTCAAATCATAAGCAAACTTGGCAGAGCAGTTGTTAATCTGAATTCTGATAAAGCCCCTCTGTCCCAGTCACTCAAATCTGTAAAGGTGCTTGCTGATCTCCTCCCATGGGAATTAATGCTATCAGGTGGCTGTAATCATAAAAATGAAATGAAGAACAAAGCCTCAGGTATTTCTTTTTGTTTGCCATGCAGAGGGACAGTACCCCAAAGACAGTAGGCTGACATTTCTCCTTCAATGTGCATCACAGCAACCCTGCCCTGGCAATTCTCAGAGTCTGCGTTGATGATAATGGCTTCTTTAGGTGTCACCAGAAGCCTAATTGAACTAGCAGCACCTTGGTTCTTAACACTGGTCAGGTGGCCTAAGGAAGAATGGTTGTAATTTTAGGCTGAGCAGCTACATAAATACACCTCTGTTCTCACTTGTTGCCCAAATAGTCTCTATAGAACCATAATTTTCATATCAAAAGCCCCTTTTCAGAAAAGAACTGCACCATGGAGAACCACAGCATGTTTTCAAGTCACTTCCCCAGCTGGAGGACACTCACTTGGGAGTACGTTCATAAAGAATTTAGCTGCCTTTTTATGGTTTTGAATCAAATTATGAGATTTTCAGAAACACTTCTCCATAATTCCTTATCTTTTACATTCCCTCAATATCCTATTGTTAAAGTGCAGTAGATGCCATCATCAGGCAGCTATTCATATGCTCTGCTACCCAGATTCCCTTGGATCCAAGCAGTTTGAGAGCTCAGACCAGGAAAGATTCACCAAGTAAGTGTTTTTCCTCCTGCTAGATCTGATCTGGCAGGTGTTCTCCCAACAAGCCAAGCAGATGTGGCTCCACACTGACCACAGCAGGGAGTAGCTGGAGATCCAAGGTCAGGTCCACCCTCTGCCTGACCTAGGACTAGTGGCATAGCAAAAAGGGAGGGTATAGATCTTAGGGAAAAGATGAAGGTTTCTCCCCAGTATTTTCTATAAACCAGATTATTTTCAGAAACATACAGACATTCATTCTTTATGGGCATGCTAGCTTCATCACAGGTCACTGCAAAGCCTTGAGAGGATCCTCTCCCATGTGGGGTCTGAGGATGATCCCAGAGATCACCTTCCAAGAAGTTCCAGATGTCCTCATTGTGGGACAGCTGCTCCAGAGCATCAGTTCTCTTCTGCAGGGTTGCCTGCCACACCAAAGGCAAGTCAGGCACATTGGAGCAAAGACAACTTTGCTTCTTTTAAACAGAATTTGGTTTCACGGCCCTTCTCCAGACTTGTAGTGTCAAAACAATTTTCTCCCCTTTTTTAATTTCAGTGCCATGTTTGTGCTTCAGGACCAAAAGGACTGAGAAAAAACATCTGGATTTTATTCTGGGCCTTTTATTCGGTAACTTTTTCAACACAACACAAAACAAACAAACAAAAAAAGTCTGCTTAAGTCTTGCTCTATGTGCTATGTATGGCTTCCACTCCTTCTCCCTCCGGACAGTAAGCTCTTTGAGGCAAAGGCTGGTATGTTCTCTGTGTTTGGGCAGCACGTGGCATATCTGAAGCTTACCATTTTTAAAACACAAAGAAATCCCAGGCACCTGAGGCAAGCAGCTGCCATACATGCCCGCATGAGTGCGGGCAACTGGCAACTCCATAGTAAAACCAGCCAGGTTGATTGGAAACTGGCCATATGGCAGCTCCTGCAAGCTAAAAGGATTAATTATTTGGGGATCATGCCTGGAGAGCAGGCGTGATGAATGCAATATATAATTCCTTGTCACGACTGTGTGTCAGTGCTGGGAAATAAGGAACAGCCAGTACCCTGGGATTCAATCATAGCCATCTTTGCTCTCTCTGGGGAGGCAGCAGGTTTTTTTATAAGGCCCACAAGATGAAAAAGGTCTCCCTTTCAGCCTGAAACTGTATGTGTGAATGGCTATCGTCTAGCAGCCTTTGCTTTCCTGCAATTCCATCGATGTAATACATTCTTATTTATTTTATTATGTATTTCACAACTGTAGTGTTAATTAAATATTTTATTTGGTCTGTGTAATTAACTATGTCATGACTCAAATATCTACAAGGCTGCTTTGTTTTTCTCCCTTTCAACTTATCACATAAGACCCTGTAGCTGCTTTTTCTGGCTGGGTATTTCACTAGATAGCCCTACTGCTCCTGGCCAAAGAAAACTGTCAGCCAATCGCCAAGAGTTCCTAAAATTGTCCAGTCTAATTAAAAGCAGTTTGTTTAAGTGGAAAAATCCACTTAGGAGTTTTCTGCCAAATGTCCCCCACAGGGCTCATCTGGGGTTACCTCTTCTGCTGTGGTTCAAGGCAGTGGGGGATTGGTGAACTTCTCCTACCTCGGCCCTGCATGTGGCTAAGGCTGGAGCTGAGGGGGGATGAGATCCTCCTGACACACCAAGTGGGGAAATTCCTCTGTGTGGAGCAAAAACACCTCCCTGGCTTTTGATCTACATATCCTCGCTCCAGAGACAAAGGCAAATCTCCGACATGGCCTGTTCCTCCCGCCGGGTAGTGAGGTCCTGGCTGCGCTCCCGTTCAAGCGGCACCGGTGACAGCCTGTTTTTGACAGCTATGCATAAGCACAGTTATTTCTAGCACAGTTTCCCCAAGCTGTGCCAGCAGAGAGACTTCTTTTTTAATACATTTTCAGACCCTATCTAGCCAAAGCATGCTATATTCTCCACCTAGACATGAGTATAGTGTTGCAGACCCTGGCCAAAGCTGTGGGGAGGTGGAAGGATGACCTGAGTTCTCGTAAGGCACCTTTACCATAATCTCTGGGGCTTTATCCCCCAGACCTGGGCTTAACCTCACATGGTGAGAGTGCAGACAGGGCTCCAGACACTCTGGTCCTGCTGCCCGCACCCCTCCTCATGCAAAGGGACACTTTCCTCCTCAGGTACCAGTGACAGTAGCAAAAGCCATGTCGGAGGGAGATGTTTGCTGAGCAGGACTATGTGCAAACGCTAGTCAAGCCTGCCCTGCCTCCATCAAACTGCCCTAACTCACAGCAGTGGCCTGGCGGGGCTTGACAGGCTAAAAAGAAAGAAATGGAGCTCTGTATTTGGCCAGCTGGCTGTGCTTGCCTTTCCCGCCTGCTGTCTCTGTCCCCAACACCTCGGCTGCCATGGCCCTGGGCTCTGGGGCTGCCGCTCTGATTCTGGGCTTGGTAAGTACATCCCCTCACCCTCAAATAAACACCCGTTGGAGATCTTTGTGCAGGTACACCCCTTGGTGAAATAAAATTTCCTCCTTCAATAAAGCCACCTCCTTTTGATTTATCTCATGTTTTTTTATATCCTTCTTTCAGCAACAAAAGGACACATCACTGTATGTGTCATTGAGTTACTGCAGGAATTCTGCAAAACAACCGGGATGCAGCTTTGGCCCCAGGATTGAAGGAGTTTCTGACTGGCCCCATTTTGGTGAGATCTGAGTATAGGAGAAAGAAGCCCAGATTTCCAGGATGATTTTTCATTGCTGGGAGCGGCCCCACAGAGCCCTCCCCATTTATTTACATGTGACTTCTTTAGCTCTAATCTGCCACTGCGCTGTTGTGGAGCTGGAGCCAACACGTAAATAAGGCAAATAAAACAGGGAGAGTCCTCTAATGCCTCTCTGTAGTGTTGCTCCTCAGAGCCGAACTGGATTTTAGGAGCTAGTCTGTGCCCATTGCTGTTTTCTCACCTGAAACCATAATCCTCTCTTTGTGCTTTCAGTCACTTCCATAGCAACCAGTTGTGATGGCTCTGAGGATTATCGCTTCAGGAAGGAAATAAGCAGTGATGGAAGAAAAAAAAAGACCTGTTTTCTTGCTCTGGTCCTGCTTTTATGATGGTGGAGCGAACAAGTGCAGATAAAATAAAGAGTGTTCTTAGCCCTCAGCTGATCTCCAAACAGTCCCCAAGCTGAATGGGTAGTCAGCTGCAAAGTTGGGTTTGTTTCCTCCTTTTCTGTGAGTCATTGTATTCGGGTCTTCTAGCTGAGCCAAAGCAATATGAGAAACATTCTCACCAAAAGCCTGCTCACCTTGCTTGGCTGACCTGTCCAGTTAAATCAGTTCATACCATCAAATTGACTTAACTCAGAAAGGCCCACTAGTCTGACACTAATGCACCACAAAATATTTGTGCAAATTCCTTGGTAATAAAAACATTCTGAGGAAAGGAGATGGATAATACATGCTCAGTGGTCCCACAGTGAAGCCCAGGAAAATAAATAGAAAAGCCTCCTGAGCTTTTGTCTGGACCAAACTGATAGAAGAGTCATTTGAGTAACTATTAACTTGAGTGAGAGACCTTTAGAGGTCACGAGGAACATCTCATTTCTCTCTAGTGCCTCAGTGAGATCAAGCAACCCAAATATCTGAAGGCATAAGAAACAACACAGACGATACTGCAGAGCAGAAGATGTAGTGTGAGCCTATGAGGCAAAGTCTGCCAGAAGGGTACAGAGCAGTACAGCTCCCGCGAAGTGCTGCGGGACGATCAGGGGCAGCTGAAACAGAGTTAATGATGTGAGTTACCAGGTCCTGGAGAAACAATACTAGGAAGAGAGACCCTTCCCTGGAGGAGAAGGATGGGAAAGGAGGGAGAGCTATGGAAGTCTGTAGGCCACCAGGGTGCTGCATTAGTCTTAGAGCCACAGAGCCTGCACTGCTGTTAGGAGTAATACTATGAGGATCCGGAGTTGAACAGGGAAGAAACCTCCTGCTCCTCGACCACAGTCCCTCTGCTGCAGACGTGTCCCTGGGGGGACAGCAGCCTGTCACATGTAGGCCTCTGCAGTCACTTGTGCCCCCCTTGCAATGCCGGGCACTGACCACCACCAGGAGATCAGCACAGAGGGTCTTTGTGCTGCCCTTGTAGTCCTGAAAGGTCTCTGTAATTTTTATAGTTGTTTTCCCAGAAGTGACAGCGTGTTCTGGAGAAATGTATGTTATTTGAGGTGTGCAGTACACTGATTTTTGTCATTGCAGGTGCAGTGACAAATGAAATGGAAAATAAGTTCATTCCTTTAACAGAGCACTATTACTGCTAAGCCTGACTAATCACCCTCTGACCGCAGTGGGCAGCCTGCCTGAGGAAGGATCTCCGAGATAGGAACGGCAGAACTCGTCTCCTCTCCTCCTTGCTGCCTGAGAGCGAGCAGCCCTCGGGGAGCAGTGCTGGGTCTTGGCTGCCCAGGCCTGCTGCCCGATCACAAAGAAACCAGCTTCTGCACGAGCCTGCATATTTCATCTCCATTAATGAATGTTTACTGAAGGGCACAAAACATCTCCCAGAAAGGAGCTTCACACCAGATCTGTTGGTCTGGTTCAGCGTTATGGATTTTTTTTGGTCTTTTCTTGCATGCAGGCAGTTTGTTGCTAGGACTTCCCTCCAGTGCTGGCCCCATCAACCGCAGCCAGCCTGGCTTCGGGGCTGTGGCACAGGCAGGGTGGGCAGCGAGGCTGGCTGCCTCTCCCCCAGCAGCCTGCTTTCCCAGGGGAGGGCCCCACCTGCCTGGTGTGGGTCACCTGCACCACGCTGCCTTCCCTGGGAGCCCTGGAGAGCTGGGGCACATGCTGCCGGCTGACTCCGGGCTGCCCAGGAATCCCCATCCCACTGTCCTTCCGTGTCCACCCATGAGCCAAGTCAGCGGGAAGGGGCCACAGGCGCACCGCTCCATCACAGCCACGTGTCAGCAGCCCTGGCGCAAACTTGCTGAAAGCAAGAGGCTATTTTGGTGGGGGTGAGAGAAGGAGAGAAGCACAGTGGATTGATGCCTGCAGCACCGCTCATAATTTCATTGTGACTACTGGTTTTGGCGGGACGGTGCCAGCCTGCGGGTGAGGGGTGGCAGCATTGGTGTGTTCAGCAGAGGGCACGAGGTGCCACCACCCCGGGTGTTTGTGGGTTTTGAGCAGAGCTGCTAAGATGCATCCGGCTGCTGTGCCCATTCATGTGTGGCTCCGGCCAGGCGGTGTCACACCTCCCCATCCCCCAAAGTGCTGCCACACAAAGCTGACAGCAACAGATTAGGAAAGGTAAGGTGAAGGCTTGTGCAGGTGACCTTGAAAACTTGGAGAAAAAGCTATTTGCATGTGTACTTTAGTAAATATCTCCAAGGAGCCTAACGAAAGCTCTAATCTTAAACCACCTTCAAGCATGCAGTAATGACAAAGGGAAGCTCAAAACCATGAACAGGGCAATGCGCTGAATTAATACATATTCACCGCCGCTCATGTGGAGGTTGCATCAATCAGATCTGCTTCATTCTTCATAGCCTGATCCAAGAGAGGTCATGCATAATCTTTTTCTTTTTGCTCAAGTCAGTGCTGGAGACCAGTGGTTACAAGTTCTGTTTACCAGGCTGTGCTGCTGAAATTGTTTAGCTGATGACTTTGGTGTGGTGTGTTAGAAAGGATTAGTTTCTTTGTGAGCATGTGCACATGTATATATAAAATGAAAGTTTTTCTTATTGAAACCTTCTGGGGCAAATCTATGCTAGGATATATTTAGCAGAAAACCCCAAAGGAATATTTTTCAGACTTTGTTTTTTTCCTCTTTTGCTAAATCTTTTTTTTTTTTTCTTAGATGAAAGGAAAAGGGAAGAAAGACAAGGTGAGAGAATAAGATTTAAAAAGAGACAACAAAACTTTGCTAGGATTTGTAGGGAGGAAAGCATGCAAACCCAGGACTGCAGGGTTACATAAAAATGAGGCTGGAAGAGAAATAATTAGGTCACATGGTCCCACAAAGCAGGACCAGCTGGACATAAACCTGCTGTATTGCAGGTCTGAAATAATCCAAATTTGTGGTGAAAATTCCCCATGCTCCCCCAACCCCCCTCTCCCTACAATAGCTTCCTTTTTCCATTCACCTTTCTCAGGCCCTTTAGTTACAAGATGGCAGAGACCTATGGAGCACAGGTGGAGAAACACAGAAAGCTTGCAGTGCATGCAGAGAAAAGAAACAAAAGAAATACCAAAAAAGGCTGATGATGTATGAAGCCAATAACTAAAGCTTTTCACACAAGCTTCTTCCTTAATTACTGTATTTAGCACCACTGGCGTAATCAAGAACTTAGCACAGTGACTGTTCAGTCAGTCGTGACAGATCCAGCACCGTATAGCCTCATCTCCAGTCCTCACCAAGTTCCCTGAAGCCATTGCAATAGCATCCTTCATTCTTCATTCACCCTACAGCATAGAAAATAAGTCAAGGATGGATACTGAACTATATCAGTGTGCTCTATATGCTGAAATGACTAATGTTAATATGCCCACATTATAGCAAATACCTACAAGCCACACAAATCCCTGAAGCTAAAACCGACCTGGCAACCCTAACTCTGGTTGTATTTCCATATTACAATTCCTTGGGAAGCAGATTTAGAGTAAAAGGTACCCTCTTGCCTTCCTCTACGCTGCTGTGCATACAGCTCCCTCCACCCAGCTGTGACTATCTTCGCGTTTGACTAGCTCTGCCTAAGCTAACTTTGCAAAATGACCTGATTTTAAAATGTTTTTAAAAAGATCTATAATTTGGAGTTGTTTTTTGGAAGCTAAGACAATTTAGAGCTCTTGTTTCAAGCATGCTCACCAAAAGCATTGGGCTGGCGCCCCAGAGGGCTGTGGGAGTTACCTTTGGGAGCCGGAGTGGTGGTGAGCTGCTGGGGAAGAGAGGACACGGTCCAGATGGGATGGATGTACCAGCAAAAGGATCAGAGTGTAAATTCCTATTCATCTATCACTTAGTAAAGTTAAATCTCTACACATCAGGGACACGATTGTCCTCTACATGGAGGCCTTTTCCACCACTTTGACAATGTAAAATGTCCTCGAGGGGACAAGTGACATTCCTGTTTCCTTTAAATTGGATGCCTTGGTTGCAGAGGGATCTAGTTCTGCACAAACAAGGATCAGGTAGTAGTTCTTGTTATAACACGAAGTACTTGGGCTGTGGAATAATGCCAAGTTCATGTTGTTTGGGAAACCCCATTATTATTACACTTCTTTTTAATTTCCTGACTTCCTGCTGCCTCATTTTCCAACCTGAACTTTGCATTCTTTTCTCTCTTTCCCATCACTTAGTTACAACTAATGAAGGGGGGAGGGTGTAAATGTTAAAGAAAATTTCCACAGAGCATTGAAATTCCTTACCAACGGCTGTTATTTTCCAGTTTCCACACAAATTTAACAGTTTCACTCTCAAATATCATTGCAGATGCACCACATTCATGTCAAAGCTTAAGGGATTTGTTCAGAATAAAAATGAGGTGGGAAAAGTATATCTGTGCAGCTAATGCCTCCATTCTGCCCCCTCCAAAGCCCATAGGCACCTACCAGCCCATCACAGTTGAAGCTAGACTGCACTTCCGAGAGAGGAGTGTGAGGTGATAAACACCAGGGAGAACAGGGCTGGGCAGGGCCATCAAAAATGGGATAACAGGAATTAGCTGAATAAGTAAGAAATAAATGTCCTATTTCTGCAGTCCTGTTCCTCATCAATGTTATGCAGAAAGAGTAAGTAACTAAATTAAGCAGAAGAACCTTTAGAAGGAATATGACGGGAAACAAAATCCTGACAGCAAGGTCTGTTAGGCTCTAAAATGGTCCCTCAAGGGAAGCAGCGGACGCTTGAGTCATTTGAACAATAGACTGGACCAAGTGCTGGAAAATATACAGGAGGGAATAAATCTGCATTAGCAGAGGGATGTCTCGGATGACCTAATAGTTTGTTTCCATCTATAAATCTGGGATTCTGTGACAAGACCTTAACGAGAAGAGGGCTGCGGCAACATCACAAATGGATACACCCATATTATGTACGTTGGAGCTTGGAGTGGCCACAGTGACCTACGTGTTACGTGAATGACAACTCATATTTTTGGAACATTTTAGTATGTAAACCGCTTTCCATAGCCCATAGATTCTGGATCTGACTTGTGTGTACACCTCACCACCCAGTCTGTGTCCTATTTACAGGGTGAGAGAAGAGAGCTGGGACATCTGTGCCTCCTAGTTGTTCTTTGTAGTTAAAATGCTTGGTCTAGACCCAGCTCACTGGCTTCTGGGGCCTTCCACCTTCTCTGTTTCTTTCTTCCAGTGTTTGGCTTTTGGGGGAATCCATCTGGGAATTTTTGTGGGAAGAAAGTGCCCACAAGTCTATTGATCTTAGTCCAGGAACAACAAAATGTAGGCCTTTCTCCCTGCACCGCAAGGAAAAAAGTCATAGTACAGAAGTAAATAAACAACAAAGATTAAATGATCTAAAAACCAGTGATCATCTTGGTTTATAATAATGCACGCAATCCACCTGTTAGGTTTTAATATCCTTAGTACCAACGTCATCCCTTCAAGGACTTTAATTCTCAAAAAAACCATCCTCTTCCCCTCACCTAAGTACAATATTAACATGGGGAAGCAAGGACATGTTCCCCAACACATGGAAGAGTTAGCATTAGACATTCCCTTCCTTATCTCCCCAAAAATAAAGCTCTCTTTCATACCCATGCATGCACATGCCTGCACACCACTTCTGATGGCTCAGCCAAAAAAGTCAATCCTCTAAACAAAAACGAGGGTTCAAACAGAAATGGCAGCTTGCAACCCTGTTCTCCTTTGTCTCTCCAAGAAAAAGGGATGGAGTGCCCCACTTCAAGTCTTTCTCTGATCTGTGTCACCAAAACTCAGCACCCTCCTACCCTCCATCCATCCGAAAGCATCAGGAACCACTGGGTGCCGACCGCTGCCACTCACGCTCCAGCAAAGGGCAGCCTCCTGCCTGCGGTTCCCCTTCCTGTCATTCACCCCTGCAGAGAGGGAAGAGCTCAGCGGTGGAGTCCACTAAGAAAAGTTTCCCTTGCTATTAGCGACTCCTGAAAAGCCTTATTAGCCCCTCACTACCTGGCAGGACTGACAATAGGTAATAATCGACGAGTCATTTAGGCAAAGAAAGAGCTCCTGAGAGTGTGTCATTATTAATTCTGGGAATATAATTTTGTGTAGTACAGAGAAATCATACTGATTCAGGCTCTCAGTGCAACACAGGGAGTTCAAAGCACACAATGTACGTGTGTATTCACGCATACAGGCGCGGGTGCTATGTGCATTCCCTCTCCCGATGCCTATCAGCCAGGGGAAAGGAGGTGAGCTAGTCTGTACTGCTCCGGTTTGACTGGGCATGTCTGCAGCCATAATCATATCTGATCCCTTGTATTGCCCTGCCAGATGCCAGTGCTGATCAGCATACTGCAGTGGCAGCTCTCATTTCCCCCTGCCACAGCCAGCTCCTGCCACCAGAACAAAAACACCGGTTTGCCCAGTCATCTCAAAACTCAACCCTTCCCGTTAGGCCTGAGGAAACAGCTAAAATTTCTGCAAGTGTTTAAAAAACAGAGGTGGACATTTAACAAGGTCTGGAGCCCTTTGAAATTGCATCCCTCACCTGCCTGTCTTAACCCACTCCAAAAATGCCAACAGACAGTCTGCAGTTTTCAGAGCTCCAGTCTTTTCAAAAAGTGGTCCCTTCTGGACCAGCCAATAGCTTGGCCCCAAGGGCGAGATGCAGAAAGACAAGGATGGGGAGCTCTCTCTGGGTCCTGCACCAGCACAGCCCCTGGTGCTGGCACATGAGGACATCAGGAGAAAAACAGCTTGTCTCTGCAGAGAGAGGGAAGGCTTCTCTTGAACACTCCAGTCGAGTCCTGTTTCAAATGATGCAACTGGGTTTGAGCAGGCAGGGGAGTGACTAGGATGGTCTCAACACGCAAGGTCTTCTGTGGAGTGTAATTAGGAGCTGCTGGGATTTCCTCATCAACTTTGGTAACAGCTCACGTGACAGGAAAATACTGGTAACAGTAGAAGCTTTTATGCTTTTAGTGAGTTTTTATTCCTCCAACAAACAATACACACCTGAAAGTATGACCTCAGAGATCACAAACCCAGGTGAAAGCCATTTCAGTTCACAGGCAGGGCTTGGCAGTGGTGTCAGAAACCACATGCTGGCACATCAATCTCTCTGCGGTGAGCTCCAAAGTCCTTGTGTCCCAGCCACATGTACTGGACACCAGGAAAAAGCGGAATACCAACACACATCAGGGAAAAAAAAAAAACCCTCCAACCAGTCCATGTGTCTGTGGCACACAGAGCAGGCATCCATGGCACCTCAAATTCAGCAGCCAGCAAAACCAGTGGGAGAGGTGCTGCTGGGGTGCCTGGCTCTTGCTCGCTCTGCTGCGCAGAGAATCAGTGTTTAAGGACACATCCTGCCCTGAGGAACTGGTTAATCCTGCTCACTTGAGGGATGAATGCAGCCAGTGACTTGATTGCATTTACAGTGTTAAGCCAGTTATTGAATCCAATTAGTGACTGTTGGACGCTTGTGGGGTCCTGCAGGCAGAGAAACGGATCCACCCTGAGACCAGGAGGACGCATACGGGCTTGCAAAACAGAATCTGTGCTGAAGAATGACCAGGCATTGCTGCATTCCACAGCCCCTGTGTCCACTACCTGACAGCGGGCTGCAGCTGGGAAAAAGTGGTTTTCACAGCTTGTGACCAACCCCAAAATGTGCCAAGGAGGGCCTGTGCACAGTGAAACTATTCACTTCCTTTTGAGGACAAACAGTAAGGCTATGACAAAAGCCCAGTAGTCCCAGGCAATTTCCCCTCACTCCCAAAGGTCCAGCAGAACGTACAACATTGTAGCCCGGCTGCACCGACACCTCCATCACAGGACACGTGGTTCCTCCTCCTGCTGCCTGGGACCATCCCAGCATCTCCCACCACTTGTGCCATTCATGACAGGTAGCTGCTGGCAGAAGAGACACCAGCATTAAATGCACCATACCTGTCCAGAGAGCTGCTTCCACCAAGGGGCACGAGAAGGAGACTAGGTCTCCCATTCCCCCCTGCAGCTCTCATGTTCATCCCCCCAGGCTGAAACGCAGCCTCTCCTCCCTTCCCTCTGGAGAGCACACCTCCCACCCCGCGTTGGACTCCTGCTAAACAGGGCCTTCTTCCAAGCAGCAGTCCAGTGTGCAGAAGTGGGCTGCGTGGCCTGAAGTCACCTAGTCCCGTCAGATCTCCTGTTCCTCTCCGCTTCTCACTGCTCTTGTGGGAACACAACCCACTGGGCCACATCATTTGGATGCCTGCAACTCATCGGGTCTGTTGTTCGGTGATTTACAATAGAGATCTGAGTAATTAAGAATTAAAACTACATTTCTGTGTCAAAGCCATTATGAAGACATCACTGTAGCCTTTTAAAACAATCTTACCTCAGCTAATCCACAGAGAAGCCTTTCTTCCTTCCAGGACAAAGATCCACCCTTTCACTACCATATTTAATTGAATTCAAGGTGTCCAGAACTCCTTCTGCAGAAAGTTATTAACCTCCCTACCCCAAAATTAAGACCAGTACCCCAGTTTTTCTCAGACAGGTCAATAAAGGAAAAGCAGCATGGGCCATATAAATAACAGCTTGATCTCTCCAGCTTTGCAGTTAATTTGGTGGCTCTGTGTCCTTGTTCCTGTTGTGTTCACTTTCCATGAACAGAAAGCAAAAATGTTCATGGAAAATGGATTTCAAAGGCATGTGCATAAGCATTCCTGGAAATCTAATTTTACGTTTTCAGTAAAAGCATCTGCTACCATACAAGGATTGAGCAGGAAAAAACAATAAGACACTTAGCTGACCACTGCACAACTACCTCCACTCGTTCTAAAGAACAGAAACTGTGAATATATCCCAGCAAATATAAGAGTAATGTTAAGTAAGCAGGACAAAGCGGCTAAAATCAAATTATTTGCTACTTTTTTTTCATGTGGCACGAACAAAGGGGTTTAAAGTTCAATTTTTACAAGATGTTGGTTGCAGGAGGAGATCCAGCAGGTGGCTGGGGATAATGTGTGAGAGAGGCCCTAAATACCCATCTACCTACTGAGTGTGTAGACAAGCTCACCAAATTATAATGTTACCTTACCAGGAAATGAGAAGAAATGATCAGCAAGGATAGGCAAAAAAGCACTTAGCTAGAATTTCTAAAATCCCTTCCAGCTCTTGACTAGGATGTTTTTGTTGTCACAGAATAAACCAAGGACTAGTGAAAAAACAGTTGCCCAGGGTAGCGGAAAGGGACGTAAGACAGAGGAGAACTAAAAAAGCACCCCAGCATGATACAGGAAAAGCTCCGTCAAAAATAATGAATCTAAATTCACTGCTTCAGTGGCTGAAGAAACAAAGGATGAGATTGTCTGGCTCTGGAGGTCAGAGCCTTAATGTGCTGTTAATAGCGTTTATATCATAAAGCAGTGTCGCTGCATTAGGTTTGATTTAGCAACACCAGTTTACATCAGTTGACGAAACAATCCATAAATTCAACTCTTTATCTCTGTAAATGGAAGGGAGAAAGGCTTGGTCATCTCTGGAGGACATAACGAGGGGCCTGCTGGGCTGACCTGGGCACTCCCCAGTGTCCACCCTGCTGTCCCTGCTTTGTAACCTGCCTGTGAGGTGCAAAAGGGACAGCATGTGGTCTGTGTGGCTCAGCTGCTGGCCATGCAGACCCATCTGTCCATTCATGGTAGTTCTGCTCCATTTCATGTCCCACTCCAGCCCCACTCCAGTGGCTGGCTGCACTCGGAAACTCTCCAGAATTCAACTGTCAGTAGAAGAGATTTTAGGATAAAACAATAAAAGTAATATTAGCGGATTGCTGGGACCAGACGGTTTCACTCAAGAGCTCTGAGGGAACTCAGACTTGAAACTCCTGACCTATTCAGTACAATACCACAGCAGCTGTTGAAACGGCGAGGCACCACAGAAGTAGAAGGTGGCAAATGTTACATTCATTTTTAAAAAGGGCTTTTAGAGGCCATCCAGAGACCTGTGGGCTGGAAAGCTGGGCACGGCGAATTGACAGAAAGTGTAACAAAGAGCAGAATAGCTAGATATGTGATAGAACGGGAAAAAGCAAAGTCTGTAGAGTGAGAGCTCAGGCATTGCAAATGCATTCATGTCAAAACCTGGGCAACTCAGCATATTCGTAGAAGATCCAACTGCAACCAAGTGGTCTCAGAAAACTGAATGACAGTGTGCTGAAATGACATATGAAACTTGCCAGCAGCAAATACAAAGCAAGCAGCGTGAGGAACACCAACCCTAGCTATACAAAGACCACCAGGGACTCTAAATTAACATCAGTCAGGAAGGAAACCTCAGAGTCACCACGTCTGCTGAAAACTCCAGCTCACTGTTCAACAGTTGTCAACGGGGCAGAAAAGACCTTTAGGAATGACTACAGAATTAAGAGAGAATGAAAAAGTGACGATTTCTAGGGTACCCCTGCCTCAAACACAGCATGCAGCTCTGCATACACCAAGGAGGATGTAGAAGAATCGATGAAGATACAGAAGAGATGGCATGGAAATGTGCAGTGGTTTCCATAGGCGGGGAGGGTACTACAGTAGTGTTCTGCTCAATCACCTCCACAGAAAAGGGGTGAGAGAGGTCCCGACAACTCATGAGCAGCGTGGAGGTGTGAGCAGGAAAGCATTACTCGTTGTGTCTGCTATCACAAGAGAAAGGCAACACAACCCAATCTATTGGGCTGGAGGTCTAATACAAAGAAAAGGAAGTACTTCTTTCACAAGATGCAAAATTGAATTATGGCACTCGTTGTCACAGGATGCTGTGAAGGCCAGAATTATAAAAGAATCCCAAAAGGAGTTAGCCAGATTCTTGGAGGCTCGACCCATCTGCAGCTGTTAAACACAATGAGCCAGATGCCAGTCAAAAATTCCCTTAACCGCAGTCTGCTCTCTACTGAGCTGGTAATACCACAGAGGGACTGTGCTATGCTTGCCCTGTCCTTACACCTTTTCCCTAAGAGTCTGCTTCTGAAATGAGCTGCCTGATCAGCTTTGGTCTGAACCACTGTGTAAGACATTACATATGATATAAGAGGTATATTAAGAAACTGCAATTTATTGCAGGTGATGATCAAGTTTGTTCACCTCACATGAATGTCTTGCCTTTGGCAGGTGTTAATATCTGATGCCCCAGAAGAAAGGCATTTCTGTCCTAAAAATCTATCTATCATGCCCCTGGCAGTCTGTACCAAAGACCAGGTCTTTCCTGATCTCCCACAGATGCTCTGCTAAATCCATAAACCATGACAGTGGATTACTTTTATCATTGATTTAACTGTCACCACTAAAAGTAGTTAGCAGTCATGAAATAAGCCAGCAACTGTATTTGAAGCAATGTCCTCCCGAGGCACATATTTCCTTTTATCAGTTCTTAAATTAATTCTCCTTCGTTGCATGAAGCGTGCCTTATTCTCACTTTGCAGGATGAGTAAAACGGAAGTAGTGATCACTTTCTATCTCATGCACCATAATTTTGTACGTTCAACTGCTCTACCTTCTGCCAATTCTCCTTTCCAGCTGACACAGGCCAAGATTACATGGCGATGACTTTCACCACGAGGAAATCCTTTCCTCACTGAGGTGTGACTGCTGCTCTGGACACAGCAAAGGAGAAGGTCGTGGGTCTGGAGACGAGTTATGCATTGCCTGCCAGAGGGCAGGAGGAGAGGGACCAGTGAGAACCCCTCACTACCATGGCTGGACCACACTGGCACCAGAGTGCTCAGCTCGGTGTCTGCACTCGGCTTGCTCTGCACAAAAGCAGCCTGTGTTTTTCATTGCTGCCAGTCTAGCATCTCCTGCCAGCTCCAAGCATTTCCTTTTTTAAAAAAACCCCACAAGGTTTGATCATTCACTTCTGGGGCTACGTTAAACTTGCCAGCATCTGTTCCATCTGAAAGGGGGGGGAAAAACACCGATCCTGGACTGGGAAAGAAAGGAAAAGGAACTAGGTACCAAGTTGTAATGTGAGAAATGAAGCCAAGAAAAACAGCATCTTGAGAGATATTAAAGACAAAAACAAATGTGGTAAACAGGAGCAGAGACAGATTTCAGAGGAAAAGCAGGAAGACAGTGACTAAAGCACTAAGAGCGAAACAGTGTACACATGGAAACTGAGTCCAGTGTCCCAGGGTTTCTTTGTTCTTGTTTTTCCTACCATTTCACAGAAATCATGATGCTGTCAAGATGCCTCTATACCCAAGGGTCAGTGATGTCAATGGAAGTTGGTGGAGCTCCACTGATTTATATCCTTTAAGAAGCAACTTTCTGAGATTTCCCAGAATTACTGGGGTTTAAAATAATGCCCTGAGAACCCAGCTGAAAACAGCAGTTGGGATTATTCTTAAACCAGGTCATACTAAAAGCTAGATTAAAAATAATTAAGAATAACTCCCCTATTTTTTAGTAGTTGCAAAATTCCTAACTTTGGATGGTCACATTGAAAACACAACCTTAGAAAAACATGTGCTTTTCTACCAGTTCGAGAGTCATAGCAAAGGCATACAGAGCTCTACAAATTCCAGCTCAGCAAACAACTTCATAAAGCAAAATAAGTAAATATTTTTTTTGTTGCCCCCAAGATTTTGTTTAAATTTTGGATTTACCTTCCCACCACTCTCCCCTCCCTTCAAAATGTGATAAGTGCATTTGAAAACAAAAACTCAGAATGAGGATCTTTCAAAAAACCCACCATTGTTCACTGGGAAATAAAAATCCCTTTTTTTTTTTTTTTTTTTTCCCAAGTGTTTGCCAAGTTAAACCAGAGGTTGCAAATATTGGGGGTCCCTTTGCAGATGAAACACCTCCTCGCTCTCATTCTAACTGCATGTGCAGAATACAAAGCCTTCTATTGCTCACACCCTGGGTGGATGCCCTGCAGATGACAGCCCAGGGCTATGCACGTCTCTCAAAGGTTCAAAGGAAACGCAGAGCGAGTGAAGTAAAACCGTAGAAGAGACAAAGGACCTGGTTCCACAGTCTAAGCAGCACGGTCAGGCCGGCCTCTCCTTCTCTCCTCTCCCCCCTGAATGGCCCCACAGGCCCCTTCCCCCTGCAGCCTCCTGCCACCCACCCCCTTCCCCACCTTTTGGCCATTCCCTCCCCAGCCCACACTTGGTAAATAACATCTCCACCAGCTTCAGTGCCACCGGCTCAGTTCACAGTGCTGCCGTGCTGGGTGCTTTCATCAGAGCCAAGGCGCGTCCCCACCTGAGGTGAGGACGCAGGGCCAAGGTGTGTCCCCACCTCCAGCGAGGGCAGCGCATGGTCGCAGCGGGGACCTCCGCTTGTTCAAAACTAGCCGAGGCATCTCTGCAGGGCAGGGCAGCCAGTGCTGCACGCCCGTTCCCAGGCCAGCCAAGCCTGTACCTTTCCAGTACTCTTTTAATTCTCAAATTATATTTTAGAGGAGGAAAGCCAGCACCCCTGGAATCCCTCCCTCCCCCTCTTTGCTCTTTTTCTGTCACTGCCTTAATCTGGCTGGGGCCTCTTTCAGACCAAGGTGACACGGACAGAGTGCTCATCTGGTAACTACTAAACCACGCTTGACCATTTTCACTCCGCAGACCTCCCTTACTGTCAGATTTTATAACCCGATTACTACAGACTTGGGTTAGATTCAGACAGATTGCCTACCAGCGAACGGCTCAATATCCCATTATCAGATTTGTGAGCCCGCCATTCCTCTTCATTTAGTGTGTAATAGAAAGTGTCAGTAATGTCCTATGGACTTAGGCTTTAAAATGAGTCTTAACTATGCAAGTCGTATGTATATATCAGGAGAAAATACTCTACAGAATCATCTGCAGGACAACAATTTTAAAACATTTTTTATTTAAATATTTAAATAAAACACATCGACTAATCATTTTGGTGTACACCTCTCATTTTAACATAAGAAATAAAATGATTGTTCAGTCATGATAAAAAATAAACTATACATCTTAATTAAACCAATCACGTAGTGTCTTTAAATACCCTATTGCATTGCAGTCTGCAGAACAGCACTGTCAAGATATCTACAAAAAAACCCAAACTTTTAAAATGACCTCTTTCTGCTCCAGCAATAATTCCAAAGAGGTTCTACAGCAATTGGAAAAGAAAAAAAAAAATACTATGAAAGTAAAGTGCTTGTCATTGCTCAGGACAGGAAACAAAAGAATCTGTGGCCTTTTGATCCATGGCGTTAAACAAAACAAATATTGAAGAGGAAATTCTGCGTTTTAAGTACGTGTGCTACCCCTTACAAAACTGAAGGCAAAGTTGCTGCTTTGTGATGAGCTGGCTTCTTCTTGCCCTCCTCTCCAGCCATCTCCACGCAATCTGGGTTTTTTTGAGTTTTTTGTCTTTTTTTTTAAATCACTACAAATGAGCATGAGACTTTGGTGTTTTCTCTGCTGCAAGGCACCACTCATTAACAGAAATTCAACTCAAACAATTTTCTCTCACTTTGAAGCTTCCAGACCATGTAGCAGCAGTGGCAAGCTGGAGATGCACCAATATAGACACACAGATATAACACACAGATAAAGAGGTTGTTTATGGAGAGCCACAGACAGAGCCACATGACATCTTCAACCCTTCCTACTACCACCTATTAACCTGGTCAATCTTTGGCTTTTTTTCTTTTTTTTTTTAAAAAAAACAAAACAAAACAAAACAAACAAAAAAACAGGTATCTATATTATTTGCAAATGCGTAATACTGCAGGTTGCACAAAGCCAAGGTAACTTGAAGGCACCCTGTGTCACACTCGGGAGATGGGTCCTTTAAGCATTGACAGAACGCAGCTATTTTCTGACAGTCGGATGGCAGCTTCCAGCCAAGCTGGCTCACTGTTTGCTCACCTGCTTCCAAAGTTTGCACGCCCTACTCGACTCACTTCTGTAGGAGCACAGTCTCTTCTCCCCTTTATACCCAAGCATAACTTCTGTTGATACCAACAGAAGTCACGCTCTGCCTTGGAAGGGGAGTGGGGTTTATACCAGAAACACAATATAAGCATATTACAAAATATAAAAAATAACTAGTGTTATATAGTTTTCTGCTTCCTATTTATATACATATACAGCATTAAAAACCATACGAAAAAACACCTATCTAATCCAAAACCTCATTTTGCTAATATGCCAAAAACAAACCAACCAAAAACAAACACCCAAAGATTGTGCTGTTTTACTCACTTTTAATACAGTTTTGTTCAGAAATAGCTGTACTCCGTTAGAGTAGAATTCTGTTCTAGCCTATTCCTTTTGTCTTTGTCAGTATATAATTATAACCTCAATATTGCACATTTCCCCAAGAGTCAGTTCTGTTTGGACCCTGATAATGAAATGCATAAAAACATAATTAGCAGCGGAAATAACAATGTGCAGCACTAAGAAATACCCCTCAGGCAACTTTGTAAGCAACCTCCAGGAGGGCTTTTTAAAAAGAAAACCCTTCCCATCACCCCACCAGCACTAATGCTTCCCTCCTCAGTGTCTCTGCAAGAATATGAAAAAACTTAGTGTTTATAAAAAGATTCCTAAAGATTATTCAGACCGACAAAATATATGCATGTGTGCACGTGTGTATATGTATATACACACATACCACCCCCAAACAAACATCCCTGCAAAAGACCAGACATTATGCAATTTGGATCCTGATATCAAGGGATACATTTTCCACAGATTACTTGCTTCTGTACTAATTAGAAGGGCTTTTTAAGCTTTTCCAGCTGATGTATCAAGCAAGAAGTTCACAGTTTTCATTTAAAGTATATGTATCTGGGAGGTGTGGAATGGGGATGTTGGTTCCTTTAAATAAAATGAGTGTTAACAGGAGGAAAAAAAAAAAAAAAACAACAAATGGCAATGCTTCCATTTTTGTCTTCTATGAATGCATAATGCTGCATGCCACTGGTTTTCTGTTTATTTTCTTTAAAAGAGGTAATCATCTTCACAAACCCATAAATGAATATTGTGAAAAAGGGAGGCTCTGGTCCCTTCTTTGAAAAGCCTCTCCCTGCTGTGTCACCACTACTGACAGCTGCTAATCTTGCATAACAGCAGAGCTGTATTGGTCTGACTTGAGTACAGTACCGAAGAGTTCTTCCCCAACCACATCCCTCCCTGTCCCCACAAATGCCCCACCCATCTTCCCCACCATTATTTTTCCTTTAAAAAATTCAGTTTCTATTCATATTTGTTCAGTGCAAGAATAGTAGAAGCAAAAAGACATACATATTGCTTGTTTCAGTTCTATAAAGTTGCTAGCTTTCTGAGCCAGACAGCCTCTTCACATACTTCAAAATTTATTGCTTCCGAGAGTCACTCGTCCACACACCAGCCAGCCATGGATCCACACACGCCATGGAACAGTGGTGAAAGTTCTTCGCAGCAAGAGCAGCGTGAGCTGCAGCAGCCGGGGCTCTCATTTGACCAGGACGAACTTCCCTAGCTGGTTGGAAGTCAGGTCCTCCATCTCACAATCCCCGTGCTGCAGAGTGACAGCGTCATAGCTCGGAGACTGCGCAGAGAAACTCTGTTGCTGAGAGAAGGTGGCGCCAACTGGAGAAACGTTGCTGCTGATGTACAGGTGCGTGTCTAAAAGGTGAGCTGCTGAGGACACCGGTGACACGCTGACACCGAAGAAATGAGGTTGGAGCAGTTGGCTGTTGCCAGCAAAGGCCAGCTCAAATGAGTTCTCTCTCTGTAGCTCTGATAACAGAAGAGAATTCGATGCTTTGCAGGTACCTACGCTGTCAGAGGAGGGGACGCCATTTGTTGCAGATGTCTGAGAAGTCTGGGGACAAGCTGTCTGGAGGAGCTGGTGGTGCTGCAGCTGGAGCATTCTGAACAAAATCCAAGGGTGGAAGAGGTTAATTTGCACTGCTAGGATGACTTAGTGCTTTTCTTCCTCCTTTCTTGGCCCTAGTTCTGACCATAACTTTCCCCTTTGTTTCCTTCTCTCTATCAAACCTCTCCTTACCCAGCCAGTACAATTAAAGCAAGCTGACCATGCCAGGTCAACATGTTTTCAGTTGGCTTTTCCTCATGTTGGAGAGGACAACTATCACCAGAAAGTTATCTAGTCACCGTTTGGCCTGCTAATAATAGATGTTCTAGAGACAACGTGTGCAGATAAACCGGAAACTCAATTTTCCATCTTGCATCTATGGGAATGAAGAGGTGCCACCACACATGACATTTGAGGCCACTGGAACTGTGCCTCCTTTGTGGGCTGTAACTTTTCCAAATTACAAGGTCTCACTTCCTTGCCATGGGAAAATTACAGGAGAAGGCAGAGGAGGAAAGGAATCATTCCCAAAACTAACAAAGAAAAACACAGCTTGCAATGGGGAGAAGTAATGTTTTCCCCCACAGTACCAAATTGCTTCTCAATTCAGCAACCTCCAAATATTTGGACGTCGAGATTTTTAAGTGGAACTGCACATCCTGTGTTACGTATGCCAGTGCAGGAAGCCACAAAGGAAGCCAAGCAGTTTATCTGCTGCCACACAGCAAAGATGGAGGATAGGAATCCCCAGTGACCAAACTCCCCAACCTCTTTTACTGTGTTTACTCCTCCTCACTTGCCCCTAACCAAAGTAAACCCAGTGAAAACAGCAAAACTCCTCCCAGCCAGCTTCTCACCTCTGCTGCTGTAGCACCTCCTCCAGGAGGCTTCTTCCCTCTCTGCTGCTCCCACTGGTGCTGTACATGCAGGTGTTTGGCTGCGTGTGTTGGAAAGGGCTCATGGCACTCCTTGCTGCCCGAGATGAGGAGGACTGACACACCTGCCGAGCAAAGCCTTTGATTTTATTCAAGCCGAGAAAGCCCTTGGCTCGAGCGTTCTTCCGCAGCTGCTGCCTAAAAGCCTTCAAGCCTGTGGGACATGAGGAAAAGAAATGCACTTTAATCCTCCTTAGCATTTGCCTAGGAGCCTGCTTTACAGATCAGCCTTTCTGGGCAGCTGCCTTCAGTTGCATGAGAACTGCGCTAGAAGAGACCGTGACTCTCCAGTTCACGTTCACCCCTCTGCCTGATGGACAGAGCAAAACTTATGTAATGGAACAGGGTCTGGGACAGCTGCACCCTCGTGTAGATGGACACATGCACAGCAAAGGAGAAACCTGATAGAAATCGTGTTGTACACTCTGTATTTTAGGAGGAAGGTGGAGCCTGTCATCCCACTCATGGCAGCAGAAATATCTTCATGGGCACGCTGAATCAGTATCTGAGAACCTCTCATCTAGGCACCTTCCTCAGGGCATCTGACTCTCCCTCAGGGACCGTGAATACAAGAGGCATAATAACCAGGTGGCTGGCCCCAGTGTAACACACACAGGCAAGTGAGTATCCCTGCATGCTACCCTTTTCTAGTGGCAGTTGGAAGGGTGCAATCCCCCAGCAATAAAGCAAGGAAGACATTACCTTGAGTTAATGAGGTATCAGATGCTCGCCTTCCTTCTTGGAAGCTGACAGGCAGGAGAGAAGCACCTCCCATGCAGCCCTGGGCTTCTAACACCGGAGCGTCAGACTGGGAAGCTAGGAAGGGCGACGTCATCCTAGCTGTGGCTGGGCTCCCCGTCATTACTTGACCTGCCAAACAGCTGCTCAGGGCCACTGAGCTGTCATTTGAAGATGAAGTAAGGCAGCTGTCTGAACTAGTTCCCTCTGTGGGGCTTGCAGAAGAGGAAATGACTATACCTACAGAGGGGAAGGAAGGAGAGAAAGAACGTTCCCAAGATGAGTACAGGAAGGACCAAACATGACATCAGAGCCTTCTGCCCACCTACACTGGCACTAATAAGCACCTGCAAGCTGAAGAGGTGTCTGGCAACTCGTGTTGTCCCAGAGCTTGACTCCAGCAAGGGGTCATCAATGAATAACTTAAGGTTGGGCTCCCATCCAGCCAGCTGGGCTCTGCCAGTAACTCCAGCACCACCCGGCTATGCTGGATCAGGCCGACAGCGTTTCTTTAGCACAACAGCTCTGACATGGGATTATCGTTTTGTGAACAGTTTTGTTTGTTTGTTTAGTTCACAGGGTCTGGATGTGTACCAAATACAGTTACGATGACCTTTTTTTTTTTAATGCAGGCACCCCCACCTCCCCAGGTACAACAGCGGAAGCAAGCAGAGAAGGGTTATGTCCTGCTCGTGAGAATGCTCTCCTCTAAAGTGATCTAGATAAAATACAGCAGTGCAACATCTCTTCCGTAAGGGCCATGCTTATTTATGGGAAGACAGAACTGTGGAGGGCAGAGTACAGACCTCTTTTCCGGGCCTTCCTATCCCAGTGAAGGTAAAATCAGCGCATACTCCCCAGACATTTGTCCGTTATGGCACTCCTTCTCTGTCCTTTTCCTCTAACTACTGACACCCTCCATTTCTCCCAGACTTACTTACATGGAGGGGCATGGTGATAGAAATGAGTGGTCACTTCGGCCAGCGTGTGCCTCCTGCTGGTGTTGCTAGGGATGCGGATGGGGTGGTCATACGCCTTAATTTCATCTTCCAACTCCTTCTCTTGCCTCACTTCTTCACTAATGGTGGTCTCCAGCAGGCTGTTGGGGGAGATGGAGCGGTTCCGGAAGAGCCCGTTGAAGTTGGGATCCACAGGAAAGAACACAGGCTGCAAAACATATCAGATCACAGATGGGTGAAGGGTGTTTCACTTATTTCTGCAATACCTTTTAATATTCTTCACAGCCCTGTGGCACATCTTCAATAGGCATACTGTTTGAGAGACTACTATGACACCATGCCCAAATGCCAAACAAAAGATTGGAGGGAGAGAAAAACAGAGTCACAACCCCTGTTGTTTTGGATTGTCAGAGCAATTTAAAAAAAAAAAAAAGTAACATACAGTTTAGCTGAGAACACCAACCTGTAATGGATTGCTCATCTCACAGTCCATTTCTGCCTGCAAGGATGGCTGAATCAGGTTCTGAGGTTGCTGGTAAAGCAGAGATGATCGCAGGGTTTCACTAGTGAGACTGTCCTGAGGCATCTGGAGAGAGAGAGAGATGCACAGAAGCCATCACATACACTGCAGTTCCACATGACTTTTCAGATACTGGAGGTTCAAGGAATTTCAGAGACACCTTCCATGCAAGCTTTCTCCACATACTTTCTAGGAAGACTAACAAAGCTAGTCTTTCAATGCCAACACAAACACAAAACTCCTTCTCCTAAGTTAGGCAATTTAACTGGAAGTACAATTTGAAAAGGCACCCAGAGCACACTTTAAAGGGGGTGGGGGTGAGGAAAAGAAAAAGAATGTCAGAAAAATACACAAACTGACTCATGGAGTACTTCTGAGGATCCTACCTATAGGGTATGTAACAAAGTGTAACCAATCCATGCCTGAGAGGGCAAATTTCCTTGAGAAGCCTAATCTTCTGGCTCATTATTGACCTGCACCCAAGGCAGGCTGTTTGGACCATGACCCACAGTCACTTCTCAGGAAACAGGCCATTTATATTAAATCAGCCTCCTGCTGAAGGACAGTAGGCTGTGTCCTATCAGAGGGAACCAATATCAGAGTTGGTTTTCAGAAGCCTGAGAGTTGCCATCTTGTATTTTCCCAGAGCAAGGGGCAGAAAAAAAGAGAGCCAATGGACACAGCTTCCCAGTAGGCAATGCCCTTCCTTACCTCAACATTGCTGATCTCGGAGCTCCTTGGCCTTTGCTGACGGCCAGTTGTGGGGCGACTCGATAGCTGGCTGCTTCGATACTCCTTGAGGCGCTCCAAGAGCAGGTAGTAAATTGCAGCAAAATGGTTGTAGCTGCTGTTTTGCAGAGACTAGGAGACATTGAAAGGACCCTTGAGTTACAGGTAACTCAGGATATAAGCAGCCAAAACTCATCACTAAGGCCTCATAATAGCGTACTCAAAAAAATAAGTAAAAATCCAGAAGGGCAGTGAAGATTTTACTACACTGTGACACTAGATCAAGGCTAGTCACTGAATGATGTACATCTGACTGCACCACTGGCATTCTGGTGTTCACTGAGGATGTATCTAAGGGGCAAGCATTTCTCACCTCAACAGTTCTCTGCCTGTCGATGCCAAGTGTTTGCATGATCCCAAGGACCTGCTCATTGTAGTCACCCAGGTTGGAGTTGTAGTTTTGCATGGAGAAGGACAAAGACTGCTGCTGCTGAAGAGACGGGTCAGCTTGCATCCACTTGTGCTGCTTTATTTGGGAAATGGTTATTCGCTTGGTTGGGTCCACAACCAACATCCGTCGGATTAGTGTTTCACAGTCTGGATGACAAAGACAAACTCATGAGCAAGGGGTAAAAATAACAGTCCAGCCCCAGGTCACTGCTAAGAAACCATCCCAGCAACAGTGTATGATGTCTGTGAAAACCGGAATTAAAGGTTTCTGAGCAGCTGATGCCTGATCTGACTAACAGGTATTCAAAACAGCACAAGAGATGTCCACATCCATTTCACAAAAGCAACACGTCACTACAGGAAATGAAGCTGTTCTGGATACGAGCAGGTTTCAGGTGGCCTTGCACCTTGTAGGAGAGCTAATTCAGAGTGGATGCAGGTTTAATGATGTTACATCCACGTAAACGAGGTCAGAATTTAGTACAGAATCCCATCACATACAACTTCCTGGTCTGTATGTACTGCTTATTTGTTTATAACCAGGGAATCAAAGCCATTCATGGCTGTAACTGATAAAGGTCAGACTTCAAAAGATACTTTTCACTTGAAGACAGAGGCACATTCACTTGTTTTCGAATCCAAATCAGAGAGGTGATACTATTCTTCAGTACCTTCTTCTCACCAGACTCTTGGGAGTGCTCAAGAAACAGTGCTAAGTCAGATACACTGAAATATACCCCTTCTGCTTTGTTAAAATATCTGAGGAGAACTACACCCATCTCAGCACTGCAGGCTAGTCTCACTAAACTCCAGTTTTCTCTCTTTTGTGAGAGAATATTTCTCCAGCTAGGGTGTCAAGTATTTTTGTAATCCATAGAGATACTCTAAGAAATGAAATGACAGCCTTTTAGATGCACCATAAAGCAGATCCCAGAAAAGAAAACGTGTGCAACCAGCCCCTCAACGGTAAGTGCTGCCCTACAGAAATTACGGGATACATAAAGACAAAGTGATTGCCAGCTGCAAAACCAGCCCCATCTGTCACTGCCCCAAGAAGGTACAGGACAGCTAGTCCTTCATTTCTAGCCCCTTTTCTAACATTAAGGATCTGCAAAAAGCACCTTCGGACATGAAGTAAGGGATGCGGAACCGCCCCTCCAGCACTCTTTGCCTCAGAGTTGGTAAACTGGGTCCATCGAAAGGCAGAGAACCACAGACAAGGACATACAGCACCACCCCAAGGCTCTGTCAATAGAAAACAACACAGCATGTGAGTGACTCCAGTAGAAGCAATGATTTTGAAAGCCCACAGACCCTCACAATGTGTGAAATGCAATTTCTAAGGAATATCGAACTTACCCATATATCAAGGTGAGGTCCTTCATATTCTTTGCCTTCAAAAACTTCTGGAGCTGCATAAGGTGGGCTTCCACACCAAGTGGAGAGGGGCTCTCCTGACTTGTAGAAGTTTCCAAAGCCAAAGTCTGAAATGAAGGTAAAAATCTGGGGTAAGACATCACTCAACCACATACTAAGATTTCAGAAGTGGCAGAAAATGGAAAGAAGGGAGCAGATGTATTGTTTTGTTCTCTGCCTATTCATTTAAGCTATTCTCTTTGCTCCAGAGGTTATGTTCAGAGAAATATCAGTAACGTTTGTTTTATTTTCAGTAAACATAAATACATGTATAAGATCATGCTAGGGAGATTGAATTTGACTACATGCCCAATGTTTATAGAGTAACCGTGTATTTCTTATTACCTGCTAACTTGATATTCATGTTAGCATCTAGAAGAAGGTTTTCTGTTTTGAGATCCCTGTGCACTATGTGGTGGCTGTGACAATATTCCACTGCTGAAAGAATCTGCCAGAACTTCTTCCGTGCTTCACTTTCACTTAAGTGCCCATTGGAGGTCAGATGATCTGCCAGACAAAATAAAAAAGGCAGAGGATTTAGAAACACCTGGAGGAAATTTTTCATAATCCTGCAGGTGCTGCAGTCACTGTTTGACAGCTGACAACGCCAACCCTGGATTTTTAATCAGTATATATATATATTACTCAGGAATGACAAATATAAAGCCATGGTTTCTAAATCTAAAGAACTGTTAGCTCTGGCAGTGAGGACTTACCAAACATTTCTCCATTCTTTGCAAACTCAGTAACAATGTAAAGCATATCCTTTGTCTCCATAACCTGTGAAGACATGAGAGGACATGCTTAAAAAAAGTGAAGACCTGTGTATTTTCATTCATTTTTCTAAGTGTATTCTCAAACATATCAGTTCAATTATTTAATTGCCGCAGCAGCTGGCAGTAAAGGCATCTAATTTTGCACCACAGTGTTCTTTCCAAGCAAACTGATAATGAAAAAGATAACAAATCAACGCTTATGTGCCTACAAGATACAACAACTTCCCATGCCATTGTTCTTCGCACCATTACTATGCCACCTAATCTCCATTACATAACTGATGAGCATTTCAATAATCTCATACACTTCCCCGAATTCCTTGTTAAAATATGCATATATAGTTTTCTAACTCATTTGATGTATTTTGAACATGCAAACACACTTAAAGTTTACATAAAGTCACCTTTGTCTCAAAGCTAGCAGGTACTCAGATCAGGGGAGATACCTGCATCTTGGACAAATCAAGAAGCAGTATCAAATACCCCACTCCCATTTGGTATTGGCCAGGGTCATGGCAAGCCTCCCATGCAAGTGACAATAGGCTGCTGTTTGTGTAAGAGCAGTGCCTGATGTACATCAACAACTGTCAATATATCACCCAGCGTTCACCTATCAATCTAGTATCTGTTAATTTTTTTCTTTGGAGGAAAAAAAGAAAACCAAACTAAAAATCAAACAACAAATGAGAAATGCTGAGCATTTCCAAATTCATCTTCAGTTACTATGGCACATCTTTGACATGCTGCATTTCAGATTTTAAACGACAACACTTCTCTGCAATTGAACCCTCAAGGAACAGATATTTTGCTCTGGAAGCAGAAGGCTCGCAACAGGTTAACAATCAAAAAAGTGTCAATGCTACTTCAAAAGCTGTAATTTCCAGGCTCCTAAGGTGTTGTAACCTTTTTCGAAGGCTCTTGTCCTCCCCTCACTACAAGTACACACAGACACAAAATGAAAATAAACAAACTGGGAGAAAAGGAAGAGAGGTTCCCAGTTTAAAAAACTGAAGGAAAGTGTTCCGGGAAAGTTGCCAGCTGGATGAAATTAAGACGCTGTGCTGAAACTAAAACAATGATGAAATAATACAAGAACGCACACCCTACATTGGTATGTCATCTAATTCCATCCCTGCTTCTCAGTCTCCACCAAACAGGTAAAGCATCAGTTACAACAACAAAGAAAAGAAAACTTCACTGAAAAGAAATTATGGTCCACTACCAACGTCATTTGCTCCATCAGGTGAAGTGGTTCAACTAGATGGAATTTAACCTGCTTTTTTAAAAGCTTCGAAATAGTATTTTCACCCACATCATTCCACCGAAATGAAATCAACCGAACTGTTAGAACGTTTCTGTATATCCTATACTGCCCTATGGGCAACAATGACGTCAGATGTTAACACAGAATAATTTTTGTTATGATGGTTAATACTATAAATATCAAGCACTTCATGTGTGTCAAGGTCTTTAAAAATAATGCCTTGCCTAAGCACCTGCCTTACTGGCTCTTCAGCCTTACACATTAATTAAACTTTTTGTCTTTTTTTTTTTTTAAAGCTAACAAACCCAACGGTAAGATTGCAGCTGATAATAGTCTTTACGACAGCAGATGGACTTTCAGACCTGCTGCTTCACCCACCTATTCCTCTCTCCCCCCTGCCCTTCCAGACAGGTCCAGACAGACTGTGATGCCTCATCTTCTTCTTAAATCCACATGGCACGATTTAAGATGATTAAGAGGAACTTACACCAAATGCTAATTAGATGGAATATTTTGAATTTGCAAAGCAGTCCTTGCTCACTAGACAGATGTGATCCTGTTTTCTGCACAACACATTAATTTGTTCTTGCTGTTAAAAATACCCACCAGTGCAGAAACGGAACAAATCTAAATCAAAATTCACATTGTGAAACTCTACAAGGGGGAAGATATGTAAAGTTCACTTTCAAAACTACACAAACTGGAACAGAATAATCAAACAGGTAGATTTTCTGACATATTCTAAGATACCAACATTTACTGGCTTTTTATTTTCTACTTTGATTAGAATTCTAACTCTTAGATTTCTACTTAGATTTTCTACTTAGATTGATTTGGTTTAATTGTTGTTGATTTTAAATCCCTTCCACTTAGAGGAAACTCAACTTTTGTGCTTTCTTCTCTGCCATCCTACATGAGTTTAAGTCTTCCCCTTATCAAAAGCACGTAAGAAGTTCCAGTCCTCCACACAGGAAAAGCAGGAGAGTTAGGAAAGGCAAGTTAATCACAGAAGCTCAGATAATCAGTTCCTCGCTCTGAAACAAACTTCAGCCTGGTTTTAACTGTAAATTTTACAGTGCATTTTGTCAAAAAGCTGTCTAACATACCAGAATCTTGTTCAAAGAATGACGAATTACTTTTAAAAAACCCGGTTTAAGTGTTTTTCAAAAAGTATTTCAATATGCATTCTCTCTGCAAATATTTGATGTAAAATCATGTGCAAGAGAAGAGCACAAACATATCTCATCTGCGTGCTGTGCTTCAAAGCTGACCTCTTACCTGATATAGCTTGATAATGTGGGGATGATTCAAAAGCTTCATTATCTGAACTTCTCTATAAATCTTCTCCAGATTGCTTGGGTCTAACCTTGTTTTGTCTATTATTTTTATTGCAACCTGCAGATTTAAAAAATAAGAAAATAACCCCCGGTATTACAAAATAGGTACTCTTACTGTTAAGATCTCTTAAAAAAAAAAAAAGACACCTCCCCGCACACACACACACAACTCACACAAATAAAGTAGCTTTTAAAAGTACAGACTTGACAAAGCTGATTCTGTTTTCTTGACCTGCACAGAATTCACGACACAGAACGTTTTGATTTTTCTTTTCTACGTCAAACGACTGCACATAAGGTAGCGAACAGAACTGCAGAAATTAGCACTGGACAGGATTCGGTAAATCTTTTAATCCATCCCATGCCAGTGAAAAACAGATCCCTGTAACAGACTATTTTCTACTGCAGTGACTGATATGATTGGGACATGCACTGGAAATATAAAGACGGTTGCACGCCCACTAATAAACGATTTCTGCAAATAACTGCAAGTTCTTTGTTCTCGAAGCACACACATGGAATGAGAAAACTAAACCCGCCTAAAGTCTTCAAAAGATCCTTCGGCTGTCTGACTTCTTCGCAAACTAAGACGGGGTAATTCAGTGAAGGTGCCGCAGCACTCTGAAGTGTTATTTTTCATGCGTTCTTCCTCGGTTTTAATTTTACGCGAACTCTGCGGAACACACGGGGGGAACTCGAAGCCCCTACGAGCCGCACATGGCCTGCCAAGGGCCGGCTGAGCCCGCCGGGCCCCGCAGGGCTCGCTCGCTGCCGCGCTCCTCCCGCCCGCCGGCGGTTTCCAGCCGGGTGCCGGCAGGGGCAGCCCCGCCGCCGGCCCGGCGCCCCCCGGGCTCCTCGCTCCGGGCCTCCACACCCACCTGCGTTTTGGTCACTCGGTGCCTGGCCAGTTTGACCACCGCGAAGTTGCCTTTCCCCAGGGTCCTCTCGATGTCGTAGAAGCCGACTCGCAGAGGCCGCTGCTGGGCCGGTCCGGCCGCGGGCGCGGGGGTGCACTCTGACATGATCACCATGGCTCAGGGCGGCCGGCGGGCACCGCGCCGCGCCTAGGACGGCAGCATCCGCGCTGCCCCCCGGGGACGCGGGCGCTCGCACCTGCACGGAGACGGCACAGCACGGCCCGTCAGCCGCCGCCGGAGCCCCTCGCCCTCCCTCTCCTCTTCCAGCCCGGCGGGCTCTTACCCCTCCCCAGAGCGGAGCCGCGACCGCCCCGTCCCCAGCCCCGCGGCAGCGCCGGCCGCCGGGCGCCCGCTGCCCGCGCCACGGACCCGCGCGCCGCCGCCCTGCGCGCCCCCCGACCGTCGGGGCGGCCGCGGAGCCGCCGTACCTGGCGCGCGGGCGGGCGGGCGAGCGGGAGCTCTTCGCCGCCGCCGCTGCTGCTGCTGCCGCCGCTGCTGGCGCCGGGCTGTGCCGCCGCCGCCGCGGTGGGATGTGTGTGCGCGCGAGGGTGGGTGTGTGCGCGCGCGTGTCTCCGCGTGTGCGTGTGTGTGTGTGTCTGTGCGTGCGCCGGGGGGCAGGCGGGAGCACGCGGGATGTCCCGGCTCCCCGCCCCCCGCTCCGCCGGCCCCCCTCCGCGCACACCCCGCCCTCCCTCCGCCTCTTCCCCCCGCCCACCGCCGAAAGCCGAGACGGGTCCATTGACGTCACTTTGACGCCAGAGAGACGCGCGCCCAGGCGCGAGGCTGAAGGAGAGCGAGACACCGGGCCGTTGCCAAGGAACGGGCGGCGCTGACGCGCGCGCTGATGGAGCCGTCGCCCGGGAGACGGCGGGGCGGTGACGTCAGGGCAGAGGGAGGGAGGGAGGGGGCCGCTGGGTCTCCTGTCCCCCCACCCCGCCTGGACCAGGAGCGGGGCGGGGGGGGGGGGGGCGCTCTCTCCCTGCTGTCACGTGACGCGTCCCTTCTCCCGGCGGGGTCGCCCCCTGTCGGCGCGCGCGGCGCTCGCGTCAGCCGCTGGCGCGCGGGGCGCCGGCCGCCGTGAACAGTCTGAGGCTGCTCCCCGCGGCGAGGGGCGGCCGCGCGGGTCTCCCCTCAGCGCCCCGAGCGGCCGAGGCCACCGGCAGCCAGAAGCCCGCCACCGTTTGCCCGCAGCCGCCGTGCCCTGGCGGGGGCTCGGCGGAGATGTGGAGGCTGCGAACGCCGCGCTAACCCCGCGTGAGGGGGGGACACGACACACACCCCCCCGGCGCAGGCGCCCGGCCAGCGCTGCCGGGTGGGACGCCAGGCCCCCGCTAGCCCCATCCCAGCTCTCCTCGCCCTGTGCCGGAGCCGCGGGGCCACCGACAGGGATCGTCCCGCTGGCTGCAGCCCTGCGGGGAGCAATTTTTCCCTAATCCCGAAGCAGAAGGAGGACTGTGGCCGCCCCCCGCCCTTGCACCAACGCCCGCGGGCGGGTACTGCCCCGCCTTCCCCCGCGCAGGACCGGTTTCCGTTCCCGATGTTTCCAGGGCGTGATAGAGGGGAGCTGCCCCTCCAACGGCACCTCAGGCTGGGGCCAACCACCCTCCGGGTCCGCCAGCTGGGCACAGGCAGGAAGGGCAGTGATAACAAAGAGCCCATGTATATATACATGCAGTCCTGTAATACTCCGGTAACTTACTCATAATGTTCTAGATACTCCTGCGGTGCTGTTATCTCTGGTCAGTTTGGAAGGGAGGCTTGGGAAGTTACGCCTTTGCACACCGAGGCTGAAGGAGGCTTGTTGGGATTGAACCTCAGCATCCTGGAAAGCATCCAAGGTTCCTCTCAAGGTCAAATGTGAAGCGGCAGATGCACTGTGTTCAAAATGTAGGTCTTCAGCCGTCACACAGCAAGGGACCAAAATGTTTGTACATTTGGTCTCAAATTACAGTTTAGCCTCAAAAATAAGTCTTGAATGGTGCCTGCCACATCTGTTATTCAACTTTTATCTTCTCCATTACAGTCAGCCTAGGCTTTTTTCAGACAAGTAATTCTCCAGTCGGTGGTTGGGTTCCTGACTGGAAGACTGTCCGTCCTAGCCTGAACCCCTAGCCTGACCATCGTGGCCAATGGCATGCTGGGCAGTGACCTGCCTCTTCCACCCAGAGGCACCATGAATGCCTGAAAGAAGGCGATGCCTTGGGTGCAAGAGGTACATATCCTGTGCTTCATCCTGAAGATTTCAAAGTAATTGGTACAATTGCTTTCACCTGTAGTTGGTGGTCTCCTTGGGGTCTGTGAATGACCTCTAAAGGGCTCAAGAGGGACACACTATGGGAGGAAAGCAAGCTTTTTGTCATTTTTTGTAAATTTACTCTGAAGACGGGATGAGAAAAATGTGGTTCTCTATATAAATCAAATTACATGATACATGAGCTGTGTGTCATCAACACACTTGAGAGACATCCATCGGAACGTTCTAGTGAAGCAAGCAAGACTTCTGCTTCTCTTATGGACTATATTGCTTGTGTTACCTGCTGTAACGTGGGTGCTAGCCCTTTGGGAGGCCAGTTGCATTGCAGGCCATTTCTCCTAGAAACTTGGAGAAATAACACCCGAAATTAACACCCAAACTTTGTTTATCTTGACCATTGCACAAAACACGCGTCATCCCTATGCTTATTTACTGCGAGCAGGCAGGCTGGCAGCCGGCAGGGCTTGCCTGGCGCTGGGAGGGGGCAGGGGCTTGCAGAGCCGAAGGACAGGAGCCGCCTGCATGGAGGCAGTGGTGTGACCCAGGTCATGGGACTGCTATGCCAGTCACTGTAAGGGGGGTAAGAGCACGCAGCCAGCCCGGGCTATTGTAACGTTCAATTAGTGCTTACACGGTGCCTTGAATAACTCACATGAAAAGCTGACATTATTATTATTGTTATTATTAAGCTAACAGTATATTCTCCGTGGAACTCATGAAGAGGAGGTGACGCACAAACAGCACATACAGTAGCAACTGCATGTGAACAGTGCCCCAGGAGTTATAAAGAAAAAAATTACCTTAATAATGGCTCCTCTGCTGTGGTGGGATTTTCCTCCCTTTAATTATAGTTGCTGTTTTCATTTGAAATTGATTAAGTGTTTTAGGATGGCAAACAGAACTGGTCTTTAGAAAGAACACTCAAGACAGCCAGCCCCAGCTGGGAACGTAACATTTTTATTTCTTTTAAAGGACTCAGCATTTCTTGCTTCCCAAATGGGAAGAAGAGAACTGGATTTGGTGCTCTCCCTGACACCCCACGATTTTTCTGTCCTAAGGAGAGGGTGGACACCTGTGCCATGGGACTTTGTGGAGAACGTAAGACCTCACCAGAGGGCTACACTGAGGACAATCCACCATCCTGATTTTAATTACCTGACTTATATGGAAGAGGCAAGAAGAACTGGCAAGTGTTGCTATCTGTGGAAGGTACCTACACAGACCTGCAATCTCTAGTCCAGAGGTTGGGGTGCATACAGCTTCTGCAGCGAAGGAGAGAGCACACAATTTTTAAGAGTTATAACACTACTGTGTGATTTATTGAGAGTTAAATTGAAGACCTCCTGCATCTATTATTATCAGCAATCTCTTGGTATTTCTCTTCCATCTTCATTCACGTGGGTCACAACAGCTTCCAGCAGTGCTGCTCAGAAGTAGCCATTGCACAATTTTGGTAGTGTCATAATTACATCGTTTTTCTACCACTTTCACTATGAATTGATACTGTCAAGGCATCAAGAACCTATTACACAACCACATTTTATCATCACAGAGGTGCTTCTGTTGGGAAGGTTGATGCTTTTGCAATTTCCGCTTTAACACTTTTGCTGCCCTCTGGTGTTTTGGATATCCTGAACGAGGAATTGCCTTGGAGAAACATCCATGGTCAGGAGAGGTATAATTGCGGAGCCAGCTTGTACATAATGAGGGTAGAAAAGCAAGGACAGTTGACAGGCACTTTCCAAAGCATCTCCACGAAGATGTTCCTTTGATTTCTCTAGGAAGAGGGAGAAACTGGGAGGCCACAACTGCTAAGTTTTTCCATTGCAGCAGTCCTGTGCTCCCTCCCTAAGGGTGACATGGTCTACGGATGAGAATATGCATGAAGGCTGCTGCCTTCTAGAACTCATCTTGCAGATATTTCCAGCAATTCAATCTTTAGTCATTTCACTCAGCATTTTCTATCAGTTTCAAAACAAACTAACAACAATAGCAACTTTCTTCACTTGGCAAAAAGAAAACAAAACAGAGAAACTGAAGCATTCCTTTCGACCTGTTTCACCCTCCACAGCTGAAGTCAGCCTGGTTTGCTATGGTGGGTTTGCAGGGCCACTACTTGCAGCATAGCTGTAGTTTCTTTTTTTTCCCAGAAAACACCAGTGTGATTATTTTGAAAATCAGGTTTCTTGGGTTATTTTCAGCGTTCCATCATTTACACAATTTAATTGAATAAAGTCTTGCTGAAGTCAGCGGAGTTGTTCCTGGTCAGACTCTGGTCTAGAAAAAAGTAAAATGGAAGGTGTCACATACTAAAAAGTATAGTGACATCTAAAGAAAAGAAGATGAGATAATAAACTAAAATACTTGTAGTCTTATTTTAAAGACAGAAGCATTATCTTGAAAAAAATGGTGCATGACTCTTTCTAATATGACTTCAAAGTGTCTTTGAATTTGAAAAAATCCAGGCTGCCACTGCAATTTTGGCAAAAATGCTTCAAACTAGCATATCCTTACTGAGGCATCACAATGGTATCCAGAAATGTATTTCAGACCACTGGAATGTCTTTGGTCATAATATTGCATCAGAGTTACATAATTATGATCACAACAATGATCTTTTGTCGTTAAAGTTTATGACATTTCATAATTAATGAGGCAATGACATTTCACTGACATAATACATTGAGCTTGTCTTGCAGAATAAAGGTATGTAGAGCTTCTCTTCGGCATACATCCTTATCTAGGGCTATAAAATAGCTTTTTAAAGGGTACCCACCAGGCATGTTAGGTTTCTTTTCTTTACTAAGTATAATGTGCTACAAAATCTACCATTAATACCAAGGCTCTGACTGTTTTTGTTTGTATTAAGGGAAGTACAAACACAGAACAAACAAGGTGGTCTATGCCCTTGAGAGTGTCTTTCTTTTATTGTAATAATTTCCCTTCCGTGTTTGTCACTCTAATAGTGCTCCACTGTGCTGGGGCATGTGAACCTGACCGACAACTGGCAACAAACATATGAAAAGATTATGTAAAAAGAGAAGTGGGCCAGGTTATTTCCATTGCCCAGGATAAATAAAATGCAGAAGCTAAGCAACCAGCATGGAATAATGGCTTTTGAATGTTTTTTTCAATTGTTTGATGACCAAAGGTGGTGATAGTAAAAGCGAATACACACCTGTAATCTAACCACGCCCATTTAAATTTAGCTGAAAGTCATTTTATAGTATGTCGACTCATTTTCAGAGAGAGTGAATCTCTGCAAGGTGTCCTGCGAGGTAAAGCACGTATTCTACCAAAGGCTGCGACTAAGGAGGACTCCAAGAGCCTCTGGAGCTGAGTGCATCTCTGTTAAGCTGCTGTTACTGTTAGCATCAGGATTAGCCGGGTAGGCGCCTTCCTGGGGCAGAACCACATGGAGCTCAGGTGCCTATAGACCAACACTTGGAAATGACACTTTCCCACCAAGAGCATATGATCTGCATAGACGAAATGGACAACAGATAAAGAAAAAATGTCATTTCCCCTGCTTACTATACCTACTTTACTACTGGGATGGCAAAAAAACTACAAGATGAAGTGTCTTGCTCATGGTGGTGATATGGCAAGTCTGTGACAGAGCTGTGAAATACATTTCTGTGTTCTGAGCCCAGGCAGAGTGCTTTAACTGCAAGGCCATCCTTCACACTGCAATTAAGTGATTAATGTTAATCTCACAGCTGGTATAAATAAAGCTATGTACATACTGGGTTTAGTACAGTTTATAGAACAGGCCGCTCTTACATGTGATTTTTCACATCAGGCTGGACTTTCTGTATGATTAATACTTGTAATTTAACATTAGCCCCCCACTTCCAACTGGAGTGTGGACAGAGAGGCAGGTCAAAGAGTCAGCTAGCTTTCTGGTACTCCCAAGGCTTTGTGACTCTTTGCCAGCAGTTTCTGTTGAGACTGTATTACTTCTCACTGCTCCCTGAAACATTGTGCATGCTCACGTATTGTTTTGTTGTTGGGGGTGTTTTAGGCCACGCCTGACAGGAAAGTTTAGCTGTGTAAGATCAGTCAGAAGCTGCCAGCTCCAAAGCAAAAAATAAATGGTAAGTACACTTCAGATATGAGAGCAGAGGTGGGAGGAAGGCATGTCCGCGGTCCATTTGACAGGGGTCTTCATTGCTGTGAAATTATCCTTCCCCTTCTCTGGCCCAGCATCCTCTGTGATCACTGTTGTATGCACAGCTGTAATTTGAAGCTATTGGTCCTCCCAGGGCCCCAGACAGAGCTGGAGGCTGATAAGGAGGCGAAGGGTCTGAGACTGAAGAGGCTACGGATGGGGTGAAATGGAAGCAAGCAGCGGGCAGCAGCAGGGAGGTAGTGCTGGAAACCCCTTGCAATGGTGAGGGAAGGAGATCCACTGATACTGCTGCAGGAAGGCCAGTTGTGTGAAAAAGCCATGCTGGGGCAGGGACAAGCTGCGGAGTCTGCCCTGCGTGTGGGTCCCAAGCTGTCAAGCAGGAGTTGGGAGGACACTTTGTCACCTCCTTGTCCATGTCTAGCAGCTTCACAGCCCCAGGGCACCCCCAACCTGAGGCAGGGCTCTTGGTGGGAGCTCCACATTCAAGCTCTGAATAAGCCAAAACTTGAGGCCAAACTTGTGCCCCTTTTCCCTAGCCTTGCCTGGGATCTTTTCTCTTTGGGATCCCTACAAAAAGGTTGGGGTAATTCTGCCAGCCTGATGGAAGTTGTGGGAAACCAGCCCCCATTCAAGAAATTTCGGAACCCTCCCGTGGGCAGGCCAGAAGACTGAAGGCTGTTGCCCTTGGTCTTACAGCTGCTGGGGTTGCCTCAAGGTGTTCCCACCTGGGCAAGACCTGCCAGTTATTCTCCAGGTGGTGCAGACGCCCTCGCTGGGGACTGGACATCTGCCCCTGTGCTGGGCCGGAGGGATAATCTGTGAGAGCAGGAAGGTAATTCAGCCTCGTTCCTTTTGGCCTGACCTTCACCAGCGTCCTATTGCTTTTTACAGAAGTGCCATAGGATGCGGAGGTGCCCCAGCGGTGCAGCTGTGGGCGACGTGGACACGTGCCCAGCAGGAAGTAGCCTGAGACAATGGAATTCATTGCACACGTATGTTCTTTGTTGATGGCTGTGCTGGAAACAGTGACCCAAATGTGGCAGTTTTGATGTCCCCTCGCTCCAGCCTCTGCTCCCCTCCCCTCACTCGTGAGTGATTAATGCAGAAAGCTACACATCCTTCCCCAGGGAGAAAATGAATAAGGGCCCCCCTCACCTTTCCTCTATATTAATGCGTTACTTCTGAGATCCACCGTGCTCTCATTGCAGTTTGAAATGGAAAGGCTATCGCTTTCCTGGTGTCCCAAGTAATCGCTTCATCTGCTTGTGCCTGCCTGTACCTCTGCCAGGCAAGGGGGTATGCACTGACTCTTTTGAAAACAGGGTGTTAACAGCATTTGTCTACCGCGTACTGAAAAATCAGGAGCTTCTCCCCTCCCCCTTCCCCTTCTCTACTTTGCTTGCTCTGAAAGAAAACAGAAACAAAGTCATGTCTGCAGCACAGTGCGGGTGGTACAGTTATTCCACGGGGAAAACCTGATATATCCACCTATTGTCTGAGCCACTACTAAGAGACCTTAGTGAATGAGCAAGTTACGAAAACAGGTATCCTTCCTTAGAGATTAATGCGATATTTGCGTCTGATATTTCCTGCCATACAGCACAGATTGTTTGTGCCGATGGACAAGTGAGAAATATGCCTTTCCAAAGGGGGGAAGGACTGTTGCAACACACCTTTATTGTCCTCCTCTGGAACAGCATATTAAATTCGTTTTCCATCCATCCCTGTAAATACATTTCCTATAATTGCTACTATGTCAGATGCACTGTAATCCGTCCCCTCCTACGTCAGCTGCATTGTTGTAACCCCCCCCTCCAATGTCAGAAAAACTGTAATCCTCCTCTTATGTTACATAGGAGCTGCATCTCTGACATTTTCAATTGCATTCACACAAAGTCAGGCAGAGCAGGGACAGAGAACAAAACACTAGTTTCCAGATCATGAATGTAATGAGTTCTGTGGTGTTTTGAGTGTGCACAGTAAGGTCAAACACATTTTACACGCTCGGGAGCTGGCTTTCTCCAGTCACAGACCAGACAAAGGTTACTATTGGTGCCGAACATGAGAAACTCAGCAGAATTTTTGCATGGCACTGAATCATATATCATACATTCTTACATACTGGTTCCGCACGTAGGCTGTGATGAAGGGGAAGACAATAAATAACATTTCAGAGAACAAAGGGTTAGCAAAATTCTTGCTTCGTAAGTCCCGACTGATGAAATGACTCCAGTGAAGAAGGAGTGGGGGAGGTGGGTTGGCTTGCAGTTTGTGAGTGGGACACCAAGACAATCTATTTTCAAATATGTATGCGCATGTTACGTTTCAGTCCCAGGGGCTGAGCAAGAGCTTGTGAACAATAACACACAAGGCAAATTTCTTACGTGCAATTCTTGGCACCAGCCAACCCTGAGTTTCCAGGGAAGCAAAGTACAGGGCATATGGCATCTAAATATATGCAATCATGGATGACAAGAAACATGGAAGAACTTTCTGGATGGAGTTGTTTGTTAACATCCTGAAAATATCTTTCAAAAGACAGATACTGACAAGACATCTCAAAACCAGATGGTTCTCCAGTGATTGTTTCAAAAGAGCTTTAAGTTTGTGCTACTGGAGAAGATTGATTGTGACTCCTCAAATAAGAAACCAGATGTTCATGCTTCAGCTAGAACTACTCCTCTCATTACACAGCTGATATAACCAGAGAGCACACAGCTTTGTCCTCATATTCAGCAGGATGTGTTATCTTCAAAAGGTGTTCATGTTGCACGTTCTAGGACAGGTTTTGGGTTGGCTCAGACTGTTTCCTTTCTGCCAATAGCCATCACCTCTCAGAAGATCAGTGACATAGCTTTTCTTTCTCTGATCAATTTATGCTTTTCTCTTTGGCAGATGGTTCCCCAGTCTTGTAGTACCTACTGGGAGAAAACCCTTACAATTAGATCTGCAACTACTAATCTTGGTCGTTAAGACAGACTGTCTTTAAGAGGTGCCTCTTTAGAAGGTATTATGAAAATGTGAGTACAGCAAGGCCATATTCTATAGGTATTTATTTTAAAGAGTAACACTGCTGGATGCATAAAACATAGAGGGTCAGATTAGGAAGAGGCCTAGTTACACAGGAATTCTCACTGCAAGCAAGGGTGAGAAGGTCAGGAACTGAACTCATCTGAAACTTCTGGTCACCTAGATGCCTGCACAGGAGCCGAGCTCTGTGACAGATTCTGATTTTTCCAGCCAGCATGATCGTACTTTGGTAAGTCACTCATGTCAGCAGGGCTTTTTGAGCTGAAAGCCTCTAAATTCTGTCATTCGTAATGGAAGGAGGAAGAGCATGAAGAAAGAGAACAAAATGGGTATTGATTTGCACTGGGTTCCAGTGCAAAACCCTTTCTGGTGTGTCTACCCAGCAGCTGCAGATGGCACATCCTGCCAGGGGTAATGATCTGGGATTGAGATACCTGGTGGTAATAGAGTGTATAGTCTGGAAGGCCTCTGGAGGCATCTTCTTGCTTTGCCGTGTGTGAATAAAACCCGATGTGGTGGCCAAACCTTTCCATAGATTCATTTGTTAATGACAATAAGAGATAATAGGTAAGAAAGTCAATATATTTTCATGTTCATCCCTTTGACAGCATGAAATTGCTCTGGTGGTTTATAATATCAAACGCAGCCTAACCTGGGATTCAAGGCTTTAACCTACTAGTGATATTGGTAAATATTTTCCTCAGTCAAAAAGTAAATTTCTCACCTTTGAAATCAAAGTGATAAGCCATAAAGGGATATGTGCCTTCTCTGTTAGTGCTAGAAGGTACTCCTGATGCTTTTGGGGAAGCAGAATAAGGTGCCTTACAGAACATTCATTGAAATGGATAAACACAAGCTTGCAGTGTAGTATGGACAAAGTACGGGACAGAGCAACACTCATCACCATAAGTAGGATGGGTCTGTGGCGAGAACATCTATTACTGCATCTTCACAAGACAGAAAGGTATTATGGAGGACAGCAGGCTCCTCTGTTTTCAGAATCTCCCTTTTTTTTTGCTGTTTTTTATAAACAGGAGGCTTGTTAAATAACACAGCAGCCACATGAGCGTTTAGCCAGAATGTACTCATGCAACAACCGTTATGAAAAGGAAATATTGGTTTGGGAATCGGGGATTAGAAAAAAATGCCAAGACCAAACCCACAGAATGCGCAATGAGTATTAAAGGCATGAACGGCAGTACGGTTCACCGGGCAATCCAGTGCCGGTCACTGAAGCCATTCACTGAGGAATTTCCAGTGATAATGAACTCCCAAGATTCTGCATCCAGCTTCATAAACAGACAGAAAGATGATTTCTCTTGAACACGTTGTTAATGGTAAATTGTTTGCCCAGCATTAGAAGAGAGCAGAGTGAGGATATGTAGTTCATCACCCCTGAAGAGCCTGGGACTTGGGGTCTCTGCTCACTGCATTTTGATGAAGACCTGGGAATACCTGAAGGTGAATTGAAGGAGGCCACTGGAGCCTGGATGGTGGAAACATAGTGATAGGAAACAGAAATACCAACTGGCACTGCAGGTTAGGGGGTGTCACAGGCTCCTGGGCAGAAAGAAACTTGCAAAAATTTGCTGCCTGTCATCAGAGAGATGGCTAGTGAGGAGAGGTGCTATTTGTGGTGATGAGGGTGCACCTTTTCCTGACAAGTGAGTCAAGGATTCACAAGAACTCAATGGCGTCTGTAGGATGGGCTACTCCAGCTGGAAGCAGCACCCTGAATCACGAGCAGTTCTCTTCACCAAGGGCTTCACTCAGGCCTACCATGTGTGAATAATGCGTGTGTGCAGGCTCACGCCTGCATCTGGAGGAGGAATCCCCTCTAAATCATCTCGCTGCTGCATATGGAGGTAATGTGCCTGACACCTGGGATTACCTATCCCTAGCAGACTGCTGCAGCACAGGACAGGGGGTAAACCATGAGGAGACAGGTGCAGACGCCCCTTGTACGGAGGATTTCCACATTTTGACAGTTCATATTTCCATTTGGAATGAACACTCAGAGGATATGTCCTTGCCAACTGCACTGTCATATCATCATGTCCTGACACAGAGGGACCAGCAGTTCTGCACTGCCCCACCAAATGTCGCTGGAAAGGACAGGGAAACTTTGCAGAAATATCACTCGCGTAGGCTGCTGGCCTTTACAGTCTCATCGGTGAATCGTTTTACATAAAAGCCATTAGTGGACACAGTAAAAACACAGCAAGTCATAAACCAGTCATCCTAATAAACCTAAGGCAAAAAAGGCTGGGTCCTGGCTTGGGGTAATGGTGGCAACTTTTTGTTACTGGAGTAGCATGAGAAAGCTGGAGACTCGTGCCAGATACCCAGCGAGAAATACACTGGAGCAGGAAGCAGCCGAGCCCTCCTGAGGAGGAAAGACAGCCAGGTCATGCCCTGCTCCTGAAGCTGTGGGCACCAGCCATCCCTCCACCAGATTGGAAGGACCAAGGAGGAACAGGCCTAGGCATGCAAGGATGCTCTGCTGCCCGAGCACCTGTCTGCTCCCTCCAGCATCTGGCTTACCTGGCCCTGACCACAGCCTGCCCCGGCAGCAGTGCCTGGTACTTGGCATGCTACTGATTAGTATCTTCCCCTGGCCTGTATTTCTCCCAGCCTGTGCTTGTTACCTGTCCAGGTAGGAAACAACACATGTGCATTTCTCCTACCCTGCAGGCAGAGGGGAGCCACGTATTCCCCAGAGTCAGGATCACCTGGGGCCTCTTTGGCAGCCACAACTTCAGAAAAAATGCAGTGAGATCCACCTGGTGTTTCTGTAGCCTACAGTCCCCAAGACAGACAGGAGGAGATCCTATGTTTGTTTTTCAGAGTGGTTCCTTTGTTCTTGCCCCATATGGGAGTGAAGCTGGCAGGAGAGCAAGATCAAGTGCTCATGGAAGCTGTGAAGAGCAAGCCATCTGCACTGGGTCATCTTGTTTAGATAGGACCATAACTGGTCCACTGGCCACAAGCTTTGCTATAACCTCTGCACTGATATGGTACTAGCATAAGGGATGCCGCACCTGATCAACTCCTGTGTCTGTCCCACTGGTGCTGCCCCACTGCTGGCAGTGCAGCTCAAGGCATCCTTGCCCTAGCAAGAGGACATTTCCCTGTACTCCTAGTTTGCTCCAAAAGTGCATTCCTACCCACAACATGGATGCTTTCCTGGGATGGCAGACCCCCCAAAAAAGGAAGAAAGAAGGAAAAAAAAAGCTTAAAAAAAAGAAAATCATCAGTAACCCCTGCTGGACACAGACACAGATATTCCTCTTTGGCTTCCCACTCACTCAAGTGCCAGCAGTACATATGGCTGGCTGAAGCCCTTGGTGGGGGAATAGCAAGTTAGACTAGAATAAAAATTTAAAAAAAATAAAAAAGAAGTGGAAGAAAGCAAAAATTGCAACATCTCCCCCTCTTTCTGTGTATGTTTCAGTGCTTTATGGAAGCTTGCATTTTCCCCTCCGCCTCAGTTGCAAACTGCCCGTTGTTGCAAGATCTTCCCCTTCATTGCCTTTCTCTGTCTGCCTTCATTTCCCCATCTGTAAAGGATGTAATGGATCGGACCCTCCTGGCAGGAACAGCGTGTCTGTATGGCACAGGGAGAAGCGTGGACATGTGTAAAGCACCACCATGCGCTGTTGGCACAGCCCCTTGTCAGGAAGGTGAGTGGAAAGGCTCCATGGCTGCTCAGGTTTCCTCTGCACAGGAGTCCTGCAGGCACGCTATGACAAAATTGTCGTCTGCCATTTGCCAGCAAGAATGCTCTGCCCAGCAGCAGAGATCTGCTCCGAAGGAGCCCTTTACCAGCAGCCCTGACCCTTTCCTCGCTGCCTGCTCTCTCTGTGGGCTCCATTTAGCTCCTGCCAAGGCCAGCTGTGGGAAGCTCTCTATACCTTGCCAGCTCCTTCTCCCAGAAAGTCCTGGTCCCTTGCCCTCTGCTGCTGGATGTCCTGACAGTAGAGCAGGATGCACGCTGGAGCTGGGAGGGACCCCATGCTCTCCTTCCCGCCTTTTAAAGCCAGCTCTAGATGTCCAGGCAGCCAGGCTGGCTGTGCCTCCCATACTCCATCCTTCCTGGCGCCGGGGGCAGTCTAAGGGGAAGGGTTGCTCCCGGGGTTCCCAAATGGCTCAGCTTCGTCTCCCAGTGGCTTCCCTGGCCGACACAGTTGATTACCCTTGAAAGCCCTCGCAGCTGTCGAGTCTTTCATTCGTTCTGGAGCTAGGATAATTGGTGTGCTCCAGGTCCAAAATAGTTTAAGACAACTGCATCCTGTCCACTTAAAAGTCACCCCGCAGGTTCTCGTGGACAGTCCCCAGCAGCTGCTTAGTGTTTATGTGCAATGTTTAACAGCTGTATTTCAGAAAGGGAGAAGGGACTTCTGTAACGCATACAGTTGTCTCAACTGCCTTGGAAAGAAACAGCACACTGTCTGTCCTGGCCTGACTGAAAATGCCCTCAGCCAGTGCTAACCGTGCCAAAACTGTAATTACCTTGTCTTCCTTGTTCTTCTGGGATAACTGAGAGCTGTTTTTATAGGCGATAATAGCAGTGCTGCTTCTTTCCCTAATAAGCTCATGTGAGCTGCTTCTGACGTCTCCATTTCTTGACTCCCTAAGTACAAGCGAAAGAAATCCCCTACCTGCTCTGTAATTGCATGCTAACTGCTGGGCACAGAGGCAGTATATTTTGCCTGCTTTGAGGCTGATCGGCTTTTGGCTACAGCATCACCTGGTGTTCAGAGGTAATGGAGGACGGTGCACACCACCACCAGAAAACAGATTGTGGTGGTGTGGTCTTCAGTTTCCAAAGCTGCAGTGTCTTTCCGCATAAGCAGCCCCACGCAGTCAGTAGATCAGTGCATCCTTATTATTCATCCTGTGAAAAATATGAAGTGTCTGCAAAATGTGGCTGAGTGTGTACAAAGGATTTGGACAAGTTCCGGTAGTGCTTCGGATACCCCCCACAGAGTGGATGTGGTGAGTCTGGCAGGGTTGACTGCCCACCCACTAGGTTAGATTTTCTGCTCAGTGACCAACATTAAGTTTTGACTTTAATTAATCTATGCACAAGAAGAAAAGAAAAAAAAAAAAAAGAAAGCCTTTTCATCATGGGCATCTTTTTTCTCTCTAACCGCTGTGATCCAGCATTCACCTTCCTCCTCTCCCAGCTCCTGGGGAAAGAGCCTTTATATCAAACAGTCGTGTCAGCACAAAGATGTTTGCCAGGTCAGTAAACAGCAGTTAACATATGAAGCTGCAAACAGGCTCAACTTCTATTTTAACGACTAGAGAGTTTGAACAAAATAGGCAAAGAAAAGTGTGACCCCTCTTCTTCCACCATCAGCCCCAACATCAAAGGCCCTGCTGACTCAAGAGACCGACACAGGTGTCTGTGGATAAGAACATCCTTTTTGTCTCTACACCATGAAGGAGTAAGTCATGAAGGATACTGATTCATAAAGAAGACTTCCTTGACACACAGTCTTTGCATCAGGAACAAATCCCTTGGTCCTAGGTTGTGTGGAAGAGCCAAATGCAGATAGTCACTTACAAGTAACCTGCATTAATTAATGAAGAAGGGCACGTAGCCCTGCTTGTCCATGCTGCTTAACTGCTAGCTCACTCTGGGGGTCTGCTTTGGACTGTGCCAGCTAGCTCTCCCCAACACAGGTCTGCTCGGAAGGGGCCTAGTCCTGCACAGTGGAAAAGTGAGTGAGCAAGTGCTGAATTGGGTCAGCCTCTGGCTTTTTTTTGACTAGTAGAATGTGAGTGCCAGAGACATTTAGCTGCTTTCACGAGCTGAAATCAGTGGGCAACTCCCCAGTTTTCAGTATCTGGCCCCTAGGATCTGCTGCACAGCCCAGAGCATGCACACCAATTCAATGGGCACCGGACAAACAATGTTGACTCCCCCCTCCCTGCACACATGACATTTTTAATGTCTACATTATGTTAAACAGTGAAAATGAATGCTTCCCTAATAATTGCTCTCAGGAAGAAGTAAACATTATAGTCAAGGCGTCCTGCAGAAACACCATGAGTCAGAGGAGTGGTAATTCCAAGACAATCTTGCTGTTAGCTGGGGTCCAAGCTATGAAGAGTTTGTACAGCTCTGCGTAAACAGATCCCAGTAGGACTGTAATTTTGAGTCTATCATCCTTTATTTTCCCTTTTTTCTACAAAGATATGCCTGCTCTGAACCCCAGGCCAGGCTTATTGCATTGCCTGTGTTCACAGGCGTAGAAGTACCCTTTGGATACGTGGCTTGCATCATTAGTCACAGACTTTGATCCTTCTGCTCCCATTTCCTCTGTGGCAAGAGCCCAATCTCTTTCTTTCTGACACCACTCTGCAAGGCTCAGTCCTTTCGCCACTGCACTGAACAGCACTGCAATGTTTTCAATAGCTCATCAGGAATCCAGTGACTTGGCTGCAGAAGGAAATGCCCAGAATATTCCAGTACATATGTGTTAATAACATCCAAACATTGCTGAGCAGTAAAATGCAGCATGGCTAGTGCAATACTCCTGGAGGACTGCAGAGCCCTATCTGGGGGGTAGGTATGTGAAATGGCCACCTCTCTGTGCAGGCTTCACTAATGGGTTGGACAAGTCAGACAGATGGGCTGGGCACCAAGCCTCATGCATTTAATCTGTCTCTTGGATCGGAAACTTCCTGTGCCAGGAGTTGTGTCTCACAGGCAAGAAGTTAAGCATGCCGTTGGCTTTTTGTAAATACCACATTAACAGCTGGCATTTTTAGTGGCCAGAACTTCAAAAGCACAAGCCAAGGAACTGGAGTTCTCTGGGCGTAGGGTGGGGTGGTGGAGATGCACAGGGTCAGGACAAGAGGCAACAGAAATGGGTTGCAGGAGAGATATTCTGATTAGGTACTAGAAAAATCTCTTTCCCTGTGCGGGTTGCCATGCACTGGACCAGGCTGACCAGAGACACTGTGTTATCTGTAGCCTTGGAGATACTCAGACCTCAGCTGGATGAGTCCCTGAGTTGCTTGATCTACGTTGGCTATGCTTTGAGCAGGGGCTGGGACCAGATGTCATCCGAGATCCTGCCTGACCTGACCAAGTCAGTGGTTTTATGACTCTGTGGCCTGTGCTGGCCAAGACACAGTGACTCAAGAAGACATCCCAAGGACGGAGACTGAGCTAAATTCTCCTCTGCTTTATAGAAGATGCAAAAATCATATTGCTCACCTCAGGGACTGTGGGAAGCTACTCTGCATCAGGGATTGTATCTGCTATTGCTTGTCTCTAAGCTACAACTTTATTAAGGCAGGATTTCTCTTCTGGCTGATAGCTTATTCACAAGAAAAACGGTTCCAATCAGCCGTGGAGCATGCAGTTCCTGTTCAGCAGCTGACATTTCAGGAGGGATCACAAAGCCATTGGGACCCAGCAGCAGCCGCATTTTGTGGTCAGGGCGCAGAGCTGAGCTGTGGGAAACCCATCTGCCTCCTTCAAACCAAGTGGTGGAAGTGGGATGTCCCACCACACAAGGAAGTCTCTTAACTCCTAGGTCATCCTCTCTTTGGCTGACTGACTATTTAAAGAGCCTGTGGAAAGTGGAACAACTCCAGCGTGAGGGACTGAGAGCAACCCACCCCCAGAGAGTGCAGAGATGCGGTCAGGATGCTGCGGAGGAGGCTGGAGACCTGGGTTTCCCTCGAGGGGTGAAGCAGTTGGCTCTTCATCACCCACATCCTGAACGAGAGCCCTCAGCCCAGGGCACGGAGGGACCAGCACCCCGGGGCATCCTGCGCTGTGTCCTGCCACTTCTGAGAGGAGTACCCGCAGCGGGAGGAAAACGGGCACCTGGGGGTTTTGCTGAGGATCAGACAAGGGTGTCCATCCCGTGTAAAACTTACTGCTCTGTTCTGCTGCCAGAAGGACAAACCAAACGGTACCCCCAGCAAGAAGGGAACAGGGGCATGGCAATGCCTGACACACCTTAGCCAGAAAGCAAACAAGAGAGAGGGAGGTGAGCAGGATCTATGACTGTGACCCTTGAAGATTTCAGCACCTCTCACTTTATATAGGGAGTAGCTTGCTTTGAATGAATTGCAACACCGTAACAACCTCCTGCTCTCAGTAACAGAGGGGGTGTGTGCGTGCCTGCGGGTTTCAAAATAAAGATCAAGCATTAAACTGGTGAAAATTATATTTTTTTTAAAAAAAAAAAAGATGTAGAAGAAAAGCAATAATATGAGAACCAAGCACAAGCATTTTCACAGGAACTGTCTGCTCTTTCCCTTTGGGTCAGTGTATTTGCCCAGCACATAAACAACGTTGCTCACACAGCTCACAAGGAAATCTGACCGGCAGCGCAGGCTGCCTGGGTGGGGAGATATTTTTATCCTAAGGCCCAAAAGCGGAACAAACAATATTGAGCAGAGAGCATAGGTGAAATGCAAGCTGAAGGAAGCCACCTCTGGGGCAGCGTGGGGAAGATGGGCAAGTTGCTCATCGGGTGAAAGCAAGACCCCTCACAGTCAAAGGAAGCAGCCTGGAGAGATGGGAAGTAGGAGGTGGGAGCAGGGGCCAGAGATGGGGGGAGCGGAAGAAGAGATGAGCCTGAGATGCTCCCATGAGGAGGGGAAGAGTAGGATGAAAGTGGAGCTGAGTTGTGGGCAGAGGTTGCTCAGCCCAGAGGTTTAAATGTCAGGATGAAGGGCTTGACCAAATGTGAAAGGGAAGGGAGTAGGGTGGCAGTGGAGGGAAAGGGCAGTCCCACATGTAGGGAGGGCACTGGCACAGCTGGGCATTTCGGGGGGACCTGCTGCACCCAACACAGGGTGAGTGCAGAGTGAGAGGGGAGGAGAGGTGGCAGTGCAGGGCTCCCAGGGTGGTAGAAGATGTCCTGACATCCCCAAGAGGTACTGGGTGCTGTGACAGTGGGAACACACAGCCCTTTTGGGGACCTCCACAGTAAACAGGAAGGAGGAGATAAAACTGCAGCTGGAGAGGCTGCTTGGTTTCAAGGGAGACTTCCTCTGTCTTAGAAAGACCAAGGCATGCTTGCAGCTAAATGGCTAGGCCTGAGGGAAACTTAGCTTATGGCTGGAGAGGAGAGCCCTGCTGGCCCCTTGCATGCAGGCCCATGCTGGGGAGCATCGTGGCAGAGCCACTCACACCTTGGGCTGGCTTTCTCCGCATGTGCAACTCCTGTCCTGTCCTGTCCCATCCCGTCCCATCCCATGCCATGCCACTTCATCCTATCCCATCCTCAGGATAGGAACAGCAGCCATGGGAATAGTTGGCTCTAGTGAAGCAGCAACAATGCGAAGGAGATGCAGGAAAACAAATTGAAGGCCCACCATAAAAGTGTCAGCGGATAGGGGTGCAAATGCCTGGTGTGATAAATGGTGCTACATGACTCATGGAAGCCTTGCTTTAATGGTTTTGAAGAAGAACTGTCACACGTGGGCTTTCTTTGAGCTCTCATAAAGATTCATTCTCTGACACAGCAGTGGCTGCTGTCAGCATGTCTATCCTGGGCAGCACTGTCAGGGGAGACAGGGCTGCGGGTGCCGTCCTTACTCCGCAATGTAACCTGACCTGGTGGGGGTAAGAGAAGTCCTCCTGCAGCCTTGTCTGCCATACTGCTCTCACCCCCTTCGTCAGCAAGCAGTGATAATGGAGGGGAAGTGCTGGTTTTCCGGCATGGATTATTTTCCTAAGGATTCCTATCCCTTGTGAGTCACTGGAGTTTTTTCTGATGACTGCAAGAAATGAAATCCTAGCACTGAGATATTCAAAAAATGTGTGCAGTGGTCAGAAATGCTGCTTTATCAGCTTTTAGGACACTACTTGATTATAAGACAACTTTGATTAGAGTGGAGCTACAGCTAATATAGAATTTAAAGGCCACATCTTCAAGTGAAACATATGGGAACAGCTTTCTCTGTCCGAAAGATCTGTAGTACCCCAAAACAAAGTGCTAACCTGGTATATGTTTAGCCCACTGTGGGCTTAATTAAATTCTTTTGTCTATGAGAAGCATTTGAGGTTGAGCTCCAGTGCTAGATGAACGTAATCCCACTGTGAGTTTTTGTACATGGAGGCGCTTTGCCCTTTCCCAGAGCTCACCGCAATGGGGTAATGTCGGTCACAGCACAGAGTGCAGCACGATTTCGTAGTGTAGAGTCCCATCCTCCCAGCTTCCCCAGATGTCAGCAGTCAAGCACTTCCATCCCACACTGTTGGAATAGCAGGTCAAGATATTCTCAAACAAATAGACACCAAGTAAAAGCAAAGTTCAGGGTTTTAAAAACCAACAGTTTGTGTGCAGCTGAAGAAATTCTCTGGGTGGTTACTGCATAACTTTAAAATAGCTAGTCTGGGGGAAAGGGCTGCATTTACCTACAAATGCCCATTTTCCTGCAAAGAGAGTGCTTTTTCTGGGCTTTCTTGGAAAGAACCCTCCAGATGGGATCATCCCAACCATCACATGGGAAGGATTTTCAAACCACACTAATGTGCAGTGAGATGGAGACTCTTAAGTGCTGGTTTAAACGAGAAGGTCAAGACTCTGTTTAACTTTCATTAATGTCACTCCAGTCACTTTTGATAGTACTGAATAGCAAAGGGAAAAGGAGAAAGATAAAAACAATCTTAAAAGCTTTTCAAAAATACCACATTCTTAAAGAAAGTGGCATTTGCTTTAAAGTGGCTTTAAAGGGAAAGAAAGCGTGAAAGAACAAACGTTTCTTCACTGATTCCCAAATTATGGGCTGGGCATGGGGACAACTGAGATGTGATTCAGTACTTGTTGGATGTTGAGACCGACTGAGAGTTGCCCTTAGCACTGCTGATGTGGCCAAAAGAGATGGTCAGATACCAGTGGGGAGCATGGGGTGGGAAATGTCCCCTGGCCCCCCTGCACTTCGGGAGCAGCACAGAATAAGCAGAATGAAAGTCAGGCTCTGTATTGCACAGCAAAGCAAAGGGATGGCGAGAAAGGCCGTAGGAAATGGTTCCTGTCCAGAAGGAAGAGAAACAGTTGTCACAAGCTCAGAGACCACAACTGCTTTCTGCAATGCATAAATGTCACGCTGCATTTAAAATACTTGATCAGCCTCGTTCAGCCAGCTCAGCTCTGGCAATAAATGCACTGTACTACTTTTTAATGTTTCCCTCAAATGATCATCTAGCAACAAACACTGTGTTCAGAAAAGCTCCACAGTTGCATTTCAAGATTTATTTTCACTTTTTGGAAAAACAAAACCTCAGAATCAAAACAAAAAGAGACAGAAAGGACTGTGGAAACCTTTCCTAGATAAATGTGAAGTTAGATTATTTTGCTCTTTCCACCCTGGCAGGGCTGTTGGGATGCCACCCGGAGAGGATGGAGGATGTGTGGTCTAATGACTAACAAGGCCAGAGGAGTCCAAGTCCAGACATTGCCAACATACAGAAGCACCTCAGGCAAATCGCTAATTGCCTGTGACTTATTCTCATTTATCTGAGGGGCAGTGGCTCAGTCCCGGGAATGCAGTGAGCATTTAATCAATTAGGGCTCAATTGCTGCTTTGAAATCCTGGCTTCCGAAACATGCGGGGTAATTGCAGAAAGTCCCTTATTCTTCCCATCAGCAGGGACCATGCTGCACTCGCCCACACCGATCAGACCCTTCCCAAGCCTGGCTGGACCCCCCGTCCGTCTGGGTGACCTGCTGATGGTTCATGGCTAGAAGAGATGGTTGTGCTGCCCATCACTAGCTGGAGCTTTCTCTGAACCCTGTCACACAGAGCTGTGAGAGAGGGACCACTTGCAAGCTGAGGACTGTGGCAGTCGTGGCACTGATGAGAGAAGACAACCAGTTTGCAACCCCATCCCCAAAGGGTGGCACTGAAAGGAAGCAGGGGACATGGCTCTGTTCCTGGGAGGAAGGAAGGGACTTGCCTTGGAAATGAAGATGTGGGTGGAGATGAAGGAGGCTGCGGTGACGATCACTGGAAATGTCAGTGGCCTTTAACTAAAGTGGCCTTTAACTAAACCAGTGCAGCCAAAACACTCAGTCAGATGGCGACCCAGAGGCAGCAGTGAGCTCTGCACTGCCCCATGCCCCTGACAGCACCCATCCTCTCAGCTCCCCGGTGCGGGGAGGCAGGACCATCTGTAGGACCCTGGCTGCCATGCCGGGCCGCAGAGGGGTGAGCCTGTGCCCCCCACACAGTGCCCGTGACAGAAAACAGTGCAACCAGCATGCAGCCGCAGGGCTGGAATGGGGTCGTCTGTCAGCTGCATGGAAGGAAGCCAAGTGAAATTTTTTTAGGCATCTCAGATGAGAATAAGGTTAACTATTATTACTAGATAAGGCATTTTCCATCTAAGTAGGACATTTTTAAATGCCCCATTCCCAAACAAGCATTTCTGAGAAGCCTGAGCAAAAGCTCAGGACCATTGGTTCGAGCTCCTCCTGCCTCTGTTTTGACACCCCTGGCCTCACTTCCCCCTTTGCCTTCTTTCAAGGAAGAAAGAAAAAATGTTGAAATTGGAAGGCTGCCAGCAGGACTGAAATTTCATTTTCTAGCAGCCTCGGCGCCCACACCAAACCTTGCGAGCCCCTAGTGCCTGGCGAGGGTGTGACCCACAGGGACAGTCCTGTGGCACCACAGAACTGGTGGCTGCAGCCACCACTGGGTTCTGCTGGGGACGCAGGGGCTCCTGGATGTGGCACCAAGCAGGGTGGCATTTCTACCCACCCATGAAGGGGTGGGAGTCGTGGGGACTGGGAGCGCCTATGGAGGGCACCTTCCTCTCCCTCTGGGGATTGCTCAACCTCAAGGGTGTTAGAAGTGAGCCGATGGATCCAGAGGGGCTCGATCCTTTTTCCCCGCTAGGTTTGTGCTGTTTGCTGTTGAAAGCAATGCCCTCGGCTATGGTTTCCCTTCTTCTGTGGGACTGTTGCCCACCTTCAAAGCTAGCACCCAGGCGCTCGATCTGCTTGGGGCAGCCTCATTTTGAAAAGTGCCCAAGGAGGACTACCCCTCTATCATCTACTACGAAATGTCCTACATGACATTTCGCCATGGCCCACCATGTCCAGATGAGACAGACAGGTTCAGAGCCCATGCTGGTGACTCAGCGCCTTGCTGCAAAATCACTGCAGCTAAAGCTTTTGCTGCGCTCTGCATCGAAGCAAGGAGCCAAACTTGTGACCGAGTTCTCCAGACCCAATAATGTCCACGCTCCACCACGCATGGCCAGGGTCAGCATAAATCAACCTTTCCCAGGAAGCTGTTGAGCCAGAAGAAAATTGTGCCTCCCGAGAGCAGGAATAAAGCCTCACTCCTTGCAGGCGAGGCGAGGTGATGTGGCAGAGCTCAGCTGAAGTGAACACCCTGCTGCTACCAGCAGTTTTATGGCAGTGACAACTCTTAGGCTGTCAGGCAGTGCCGAAACTGCACGAGCCTTTGAAATGCCATAAATGCCAGGGCCGCCTTCTCCACCTTTGCTGGGCAAGATGCATGAATGCAACGACTTCCCATATTGCAGTGCTGTTGTCATGTCAATCCTTGCTCTTGCTGACGTCTGATGAAAAGCTTGTCAGATAACCTCAGGGGTCAGCCTACGGCCAGGGGAGAAAACACCGGCAGGGCGAGTACTTAGTCGCTCCATCACTGCAGCCCTCAGTGTGAGGGAGTGCGTGAGCAGAGAGAAGACAGTTGAGAAATACAAGGTCTCACGGAAAACTGCAATGGCTCCCCAGAGAGTGCACAGCAGGGAAATGCCATCAATTCATGTTTCCTAATGAATTGCATTGACACATGACTGAAAAAAGGAGAATCAGAACAGCACAGAGGCTGTCTGATTACCTTCTCCCCATCTCTCTTCTTCCCCCACTCTCTCTAGCTCGTCCGAGGTCCTGCCTGTTGGGATCCACTTATTTCTCCCTCTTACCAGGCTGTGGCTGCCACTGTTTCTCATGGTGGAAGAGGTACATTTTAAGATGCCATTTACTCCCTGTTAGCTTTAGCAATGAGTCCCCAAGGTACAGAGGAACTTTCTCTGGTAACACCCTTTTTTCCAGCAGCTGAGCCAGGACCCCTTTACAACCACGATGAGTGCCAGGATCCATCAGAGGGCATTCCCCTACTGTGACCATTTTGTGCCATTCCCTCTCCCTCGGCAGACATGTGCCTCACCAGAGCCCAGCACCCAGGCCTGGGGTTGCTCAGGGGAGGGAGGAGCTGTGCTGCGCTACCCTAGTGGGAGAGAGGATGGAGGTAGCTGGGTTGCCTGAAAAACAGCTGGGAGGTTGAACTTCTTCAGAAGGCTGACTTCTCCTGAGAGCTCCAGGCTGGCTCCAACTATTTGCAGCCTCTCGGGCAACCCCCACATGCTCTGAAGTGTCTCCAATGCTGTCTGTTTAAGGGGGATGATGCAGCCCAGGCATTTTTAACATGATCTAGTGAGCAAAGGGGAAAAATAGTACAGTGACAGGCAGCAGTTATTGCTATGAGTACCTCTGACAAAAATGTCCCAGTGTGACTGCAGTTCTTCATTTCTCAATCCCCACCCTCTCTTGTAGCTCTGTGCTAGAAATCCATCTCACCTTTTCTGTTTCTTCTTGAAGGATTATTGGCTGCCTCAGTGGAGAGACGATTTGGGGGATTCTTCTTTTGGAAGAATCCTTTCACTTTTAGGGACATACCACAAGTACAAACATATACATGCCATGCGTATCTGCATGCTACTACCCTTTTCTTTCAGCTGTAAGCTCTCTTCTCACACAGAGTGCCTCTTCCTACAGCTCACCCCACATCCTTTATCCCGACTAACTCTCTCCACAGGGCTTCCCTCTCCCCGCTCTTAGCCTCAGGCTCAAATATGTGGGAGCTCCCCCACACTGTCCCCGCCACTGTCTGCACAGGCCACCGTGTACAGCGTTCCACAGCTTGTCTCCTCGTTTGTGCACGCTGAGATTCACCAGGCTCCAGCGAGACTGAACTGAAATGCCTTTAAAAGCCATTAAGGGGTATATCACTCTACAGCCTGCAGCAGAAACATGGTCTGTGGGGCTAAGGAGCCCAAGTCCTGACTTGTCATCCCCCATGTAGGTAGCAGACAACAGAGAGTTGAAAAAGTGGTTACAAAAAGCCCCCTCACAAACTCCAAGGCAGTGAACTATATTATTTTCCATTGGGAAAGGTGCTGCCAGTCCACTAACCTGGGGAGAGGATGTTTATCACCCATGGTAGAAAGTGTGGCTGCCGCCCCATGCTGAAGGTGTCCTCTCCCAGACGGTGCCCAAAGTCATGTCGTGCCCCCTTGAATAACCTGCCTGGGATGGGCCGAGCTCTGCTGTGATCCCACCAGGAGATACTGTGGGGAGGAGCATGCTGCCCTTGCTGGGAAGAGGCCATGTTCCCACAGTGCCCAAGTCAGCACTATAAAGCTACTCCTCAGGGAAGATTAATAATTTAGAAATAAACTGAAGCTTCTATTGTGTTCTGAGTAGGCTGTCATATTTACTTATCATGACAATGTCTGAGCCCCTTCCGGTAATGCACTCGGCTATCTGATGAACATTTGGTATGTTTGTTCTCTTGTCCTCTGCCCAAAAAGTGAAATGCCAGCCTCCTTGATTGCTTGGACAGCAGGAGGCACTCGCTCAAGTGCTGGACACCATTGATCAGATAACAGATAGTCCTGTTATAGGCATTCAGAGTAGGGTCTAACAGCACAAGGTATTCATGAGCAGGGACCACTCGTGGTCCATTGAAAGCTTAGAAACACATGCCCTTGAAGAAGGGTTGTCAACTGGTTTGGTAGCTCTCCCCGCTATCTGGGGTATTTGTTGAACCCACATAGACCCATGAGACCGATTTAGGCTCTTCAGTTTTCTTCAGTGATTCCTGGAACTGTTGTGGGATAGCTTTTCCTGGACAAGCCTGTGTGCCAGCACCCCTGTCCCAGAGTACACATGTGACTCAGTTCATCCATTACAGTTGAGGTGCCCAGGAGTAGATACTGTGCTTTAAATTCACAGCTGTCACTAATACCAGATAGATTTTCTGTGTGGACAGGCCCCTGTGAAAATCAAGAGTGTCCTGGAAATGTTCACAGTCATCTCATATTGCAGGCAAAGGGGTAATAAGACACACCACAGTTCAGGGGCAAGACGCAAGCTATGAACATAGGCATAGACAGAAGTTAAGAGTGAGACATGCTTACCTTCCTGTTAGCTAAACCAAGGGGCTGCAACTCCTATGGAAAGTGCTTAACGAGAAAGGGAAGAGTGATTGAACTCAATCTGCATTCAGCCTATTTCATGAAACCAGCACATTGAGAGATCCTTTCTGAGAAGCCTTGAAATGGGATGACCCGAAGCCGGACAGTTTACAGGAATACACAGCGTGTAGCACGGTCTCTCCGTTAGCTGAATGGAGGGAACAGCTTAGTCACCATTAGGGGAACCGTTCACGGACAGCTGAAACCTTCACCTCCTGTTGCAACAGATGAGTTGTTTTTTTCTTGCCCACCACTTATGTCACCACTTGTGTGTGGCAGACAACTCTCCCCCACTTCCCAGCAAGCTTTCCGTGTCACTGAGTCACACCATTGCTGTCCCTGCAGGGAGGTGCCCAAAAATCTCGCAGGGAACATTGCAAATACCTTGGCTGAACAGCAGCTGAGGCACAAGGGAGTAGATATTCATGGGGGCTGATATTTGGGTAACACTGCAGCTTCTTACTGAAACTGCAGCTCTTTATGAGAAGCAACAGGGGTCCTCCAAAGGCTTGACTCAGTGGCCGTGAGGTAAATGCCTTTCATCAGAGGCCAGCCGAAAAGTTCCCTGAGATCAAAGGAGACTCACACTGATCCCAGTGGGTTTTTACTCAGGGGTTAAGGGTCTGGGGTTAGGTTTGCAGAGGGATTAAGACGTTACTTCTGTTCATGAGCTAAAGGTGGGTCCATTCTGTGAAATTCTTCCTGGCAGCAGCGCCCTTATATCTAAGGGTTTGAGAATTAAGACTCTGAGTAAAGGGATTTAAACCTACATTTCCCATCCCATCTGACACTGCATAGCACGCTGGGGTCGGAAGAGATGATCTCATTCCCTCCTGCCGAAGCTGTTCCGCTTGACATAGATAAATTAAGTATTGATGCAAGTATTGATTACTGTTGTGCTACGTATTGGAAAACTTATCCTCATCCTTTAGTGGACGTTTTTCCATCTCGCTATAATTAGATGCCCAAACGTATACTCTTCCCCTGAGGAGACAGGGCTGGATTGTCACAATGTCCTATAGGTCAAGACTAGGGCTGGTGGGCAGGGCGGTAGGAGGAGGCACCATTGCCTTGGTAAGCAGAGGGAGAGCACTGCCCAGGACAAGCAGCGGCTGGCAGCGAGAGCAGTGCACCAGCAGAGCCCACACCTGAGGGCTGAGGGCTGCAGGTGCTGGCTTGTGTTTAGAGACTGTGTTTGAAGAGCACAGTGAGCGCAAGGGGGAGGAGATTCTTTGAGAGGGTTGCTGTGCATTGGAAATCACTAGTTGGGACTGGGAAGACCCCAAGTAGGATGTTTCTAAGGAAAAGACTCCTCTGGCACTGTGATTCTTGCTGTGACTTTTCAACAGTGTTTATGAATACGTTATATGAGGCCATATCTGCAACGGGAGTATTTTATCAACCTGGGTTCAACAATATTGGCAAGGCACATGGCTTGTACTGTGCTTTGGGTCAACATAGTAGAGCCACATGCATGTCCCTGAGCAAAGCTGAGCGAACTATTGCAGTGAGCTGGTGGTCACTGTGCTTTTGCTTAGGGAGTTTGCAAACTGTCTTGGTGAGGATCACACCCCTTTATACCCCAGGTTAACCCAGCAGGTCTGTAGTATAGACGTGGTCTGCATTAATCACATCCTCTACCGGCGCACAGACACATTTTGAAAACACCTTAATGCTTTTACATTTTGGAAGCCCTTCACGTGCAGGATGCAAACAAAGTAGAGTCAAAGAGTCCTACAAATATTAAAGCCCCAAAACCAGAGCAGGGCATAACAGTTCCTCCCACTATGAGGTGTGACCTATGTTCTTTTCAGATTTTGCTCCAAATCACAAGGTTAATACAGGTCTTACAGCACAGAGACATTTCCAGTAGAAACTGAGTAGTTTCAGTTAAAGTGATATACGAATACAATGGTTTCATATCTATGAGGCAAAATTAAATGGAAATGTATTTTTGGTCAAAATAGCTGATGGATCTTTTGATCAAAAGAAGATTTTCCAATGAGACTGCAATTAAGGTACACCTACATCAGAGGTGAATCTGCCTGGACCACTCCTAAGACATAGCAGCAATCTGCCCTGTGGTTCTGACCTGGTGTTATTGATGATCTCTGGGGTCTTTGAGGTAAGTCATGGGGCTGTGTACCAATGCCATTCACTGGCATAGAGTGCATTCACTTCAGAAATAAGACGTAAACAATAGGTCAGATAAGAACTGTCACGTTATTCGCAAACAGTGAAAACAAAACTTAAATAGGCCACTTTTTTGTAACATGATGTAAGCTGTCTGTCAATAAAGGCATCCTTGAGTATTTACTGGCACTGAGGGAGACAACCAAAACATTTTGCAGTTTATCAGCCTCTCTGTAGGGTGAATAATTGCACATGGTGGAACTTTTTTCTTTTCTTTTGTTTTCATTCCCGAAATCAACTGAGAAGTGCATGATTTCTCACTGAAAATATCACCAGTTTCTGCAATTCTGTCAGTATCAATAGATTTCAGTGATGCCTTTGATGTGGAGATGTGTTGGTGAAGCAAACGCACCACAGTCTGGTTTTAATGCTTTCAGCGTGTATGCTCTCATTGGAGAAGAGTGGAGAGAGGGATATGAAACAAAAACACAAAAAGTACTTTACATGACACCTTATCCCACCCAGATGCAGAGAAGCACTTAAATTTCACAGTTCCTCTCTGAATGGTGCTTCTGTTAACAGCTTAAAGCAACATTGCCTAAAGTGGCATTTATCTTTGGGGCTATCTATCAGATTCCTTTCTAATTTTGTTACGTGCATGTTCCTTGCTGTTTACGCCATACATGGTTAAAGGGAATCTTTGCTGCTTCTCCACAGGTTACAGCAAGGTCAGGACTGAGCACTGTACATCCTTTCGCTTCCTAAATATTGGACACTTAATCCCAAAGGCTCTGTCACGGAAGTGGAAACGCACCTACAAGGATACCTTCTCTCCAGTCTGCCCGTAAGGAGGTTACCTCTGCACACAAAACCCAGCAGCTGCATGGAAAGCCTTCTCTGGAAGCCTGCCCTGGGATTCTGCAGCATAAGGATGAGTTTACGTAGGATTTCAGGTGGAAATGAGCCAGTTTCTTCCTGCTTTAGGTTTATGTTTAAATCCCTTGGCAAGAAGGGATTTATCCTTGTGCTGACCTATCCTGGGGACTTCTGAGACAGGCAAAGCAACTCAGACCCTAGAGTGACCTGGGTGGTGGTCCCAGCTCTGGCCAGGGCCTGCACAAGGTGTCCTTGTCAACTCACAGCCCTGCTCTAGTTCCCCAAGGTGTACAGAGTTGTCTCTTTCGCTGGACATTTTGAGAACAACCACACAGTACTTACACAGAATTAATTTGCAGCCCATTAAAACTGGAAGGCAAATCTCCTCTGCCTTTGGCTTGCCAGTGGACAAATGTTGGCTTACTTACAGTGGTGGAGGGAGGCGTTATGATTTAGATGTTCAATAGTTTCTTCATTCTGGCCCATCAGACAAAAATTAGGGCCTTGATGAACAACATCGACCATTTCTAGTGCATTACAGGTGTTTGCATGCCAAGGAGCCTACACCTCCCATCCCTCCACTTCCTCCAGGAGGAAGGTCCAAGTGCTATGCAGTGTTAAAGCAGTAGCAGTAAGGTGCCTTAGGAGGCAAGTCCCCATCTGCTGCTTCTGTTTGAGAGGGACAGGCTTAGTAAGCAGAGCCCCAACCAGCCTGGGGAAGCACTTGGCAAAGATGGTGCAAGCCCACCCTTTACACCAGCACACATGGAACTGAGTCTCTGTGGTCTGTTCATCCTCAGTAAACCCGCTGTCCTCTGCCACTGAGAGGCAGAAAAACAAAGAACTGAGCAGGACAAGTGGTAGCTTCCTTCTTTAATGCTTCGATGGGAATTACTTGCACAGAATAAAAACATTTGATGTTGAACGCCACCCCAGACATCTTAACCATGATACACAGATACATGGAGAACCCCTTTTCTAAGGATACCTCTGCATATGCCCCACTGACCATGCAAAAGCTTAGGCTACAATGAACTGTCAGGATCGGAGAACTGAGTCTAGATTTTGGGACAAAAGTTACACTTACGATCCTCCAGTTGAGGAGATGGAGGAATAAACTGTGTTGACAAAAGATCTGAAGAAACACATCAAGAGAAGAGGAAAACACCATGCATGGTCAAAAGCCTGCATGTTCCTCAGTTCTCATAGCTTCTCTACCTCCTTGAGGGAATGCGAGAGCTTGATTGATTTCTCTGACTGCAGGAGAGGAGGCAAATGGGGAACACTATTAATACCTCCGACTCCGATCGGTGAGCAGTCGTGGTTTGCATCTCATGAATTTCAGTAGGAGTCTGACAGAAACAGAAGGCTCCTTTGCTGTTTATGGCACACGAACAGCTGTTCGAGAGGAGAAACATCTCTGCAGCAGATGAGTCTGCTGTAACAGTCATCCCTAGATTTTCGGGAATTTCTGGTGGTTTAATCCGTTCTATACCACAGCTGTCTGCACAAGGCTAAGTGCGAACACACCCCCCTCTATCTCAGACAGACACCTGTAAATCTGATAGAGAAGGCAAAATTAACACCAGGCTAACTGAATTAACTTTAACGAAGTTACTTCTGATTTACACCTGTTTGCCCAGGACAAGAATCAAGACCTGTATGCTGAATCTATTTCACCATGTCATGGTTTTGTAACACTAGAGAAGATTAACGAATATATTTCCATCAATTCCATTTATTCACTCCTGTGCAGTAGGCTCCAAAAATCTTGTAAGAGTCATTGAAATCTGGCAATGGGCAGTTAACAGGCACCAGTGAAATGGGATTACTGTTATTTTACATTTAACAATTAGGAGAACTATTAATCCACACATGTCAGGGGGAGGAATAGCAGCCTTTCTCCTACATGAACAGTCTTGCAGGGTTTTCTCAGCCCTTTAAAATGTCTATATGCACGCTAATGTGCCTATGTGGGTGTGCAATCGTGCCTCCGTGCAGAGTGGGACATACAGTGAGACACGTCTTCATTGAAGACAGGGTCACTTAGGAAGGGGTTGGGGTTTTTTTTAATCTTTCCCTGACCACAGCAAACATTTAAGGGCTGTGAGAACTTCCTTTGCTACTCGTGTGTCTGGTGAGGACACACTTCTGAAACAACAACCACAAGGGAGATTTGCCCCTGCCAACAGCCTTGTCCCACCAGTGCTCCTTCCTACTGCCCCACCGGGGCAGCCTCTGCTGCCACACTTTTTAGTAGCTGGCTTTTGCCACTACATACCCCAGGAAAGCCAAGGCAGCGTTTTACTGCAAAGCCCTGCGTGTGCCTGTGGGTGCACATGTGCATGTGTGCAGCTGAAGCGGACGTCTTTCTGATGGGAACTCGGAGTAGGTTGGGTGCAAAAGCTGCAGGGCCACATGCTCGGGGCTTGTAGGAAGGAGAGCGGTGGGAATCAATAAACAGACCAGGAGGATGAATGCACATGTCCACGCTCCCTGGAAATCCCCAGGCTGCCAGTACAGCCTGCCTAGGGAAGAGTTAAAAGCAGAGCTCTGGAAAGTTTGGCCAGATGACTTCCTGATGGAGTTTATACAAGTATAGTGTGCACAAGGACGTATGTGCCTACGTGCCACTTCTCCCGAAGCAGCCTGAGCCGAGCAGAGAAAGGAAAAAAAATAATACAAACATCACAGATGGATCCAGGCTGAAAACAAGCGCCTGATGAATGTGCAGGGTCATCACACCCCTCTCATTACAAACCCAACAGACAAATCTGTATGATGCCTCCTCTGCTATGTAGCCCCCTTGCCGCAGAGCAAGATCACAGAGGGCAGAGGCGGGGGTGAGGCAGGGCAGGGGGGAGGCAGAAGAGGACATTAGCATGAGGAATTCACAGTATCCCAAAACAGCTGCCAGTTGTTCAGCTCTTAGGACGTCCCCAGCAGTCAGAGAGATAATACAGTCATGTGCAGTCACTGGGATGCCAGGGTGATGCAGGGGTGATGCAGAGGTGATGCAGGGTAATGACAGGGAGATTCCGGGGAGATACCGGGGTGATGTCAGGGTGATGCCTGTAGGTGCAGTCAGGAGCTGTGATGGTATATAGGTTCATACACATGAGTTGGTGTCCTAAGACCCAGCCTGGATAAAAATATCAATGAAACACTAACACAAGCTTGTTATCATGGATTGTACAAACTTGTGCAGGACATTGGCACTCAAACTGTTCCCTCTTCCCTGCTAGCTGTACATGTGCTCTGTAGATGGCAAGCCCTCAAGGTTACCTTTAATACACTAATATGCATGTCTTACCGTAGAGTTGTGATAGCTAGAGCTGCTAACCATGAGAGAAATGGTCTTCCATAAGCACAGGAACTCTCTTCTCCCTCCTGTGATTTCTTCCAGGGAAGAATTTGCAAAGATGACTAATGATGGTTTTGATCTTCTTCTAGCTGGCTACCATGCACCCCTTTCAGCCTGGGCCATACCTAGTACTCTCTGTAGCAGCAGGAATTAGCTGTTGTAGCCAAGTGAACAGTAGTTTGTGCAGTGATTTACAACAGATTTATCTCCTCCAACTTTGGGTTAGAGTTAACACTTCAGTATTGCAGCTATATGGAAGTGGAGGTATCTCCTAAGACATCTCAGCATGTGTATGAATAGGGGAGCACAGAGCTGGCACAGGACCAAGGCAACACTTGAGATTATCAGCTTCAACTGCTTTGAGACTGTGAGCCTTTAATGTGCCATGTGCTGAGTAGCAGCCCTTGCTAGCTTCCCAAAAGAGAGGAGTCGGGGCAAGGGGTTAGGGACAAATCAAGGACTATGTTCAGTGGCCTGACTGATAGACTGTCCTGCTCTAGACAGTCAGTAAGAAGACAAACTCCATATTATTCACATTCAGCAATAGATCAACCTTGCTCTTAATTATGTCATTTCTCTAGAGCACATTTGCCGCCTCCTCCTTCAGAGCAGGGTAAGAGGGCACCACCTATGAAAGGATTAAGCACCAGTCCCTTTAGCTCTCAGTCCCTTTAGGGATGCTTAGTCAGTGAACCCGTGCTTCTCATTACATACTTTCAACCTGCTGTCATTTGATAATCTTGTGGAAGGGTTTACAAGTTTGTGCTGTCTCAGAAATTTCTGCTTGCTCATTGCAGCTGTACTCAGAGGGGATGCTCTGTGCACAATAAGTCTCTCAGTGAGACCATGGCTAATTGCATCAGGAGGTCAAAAGGAAGGTCTTCTAAAGTGCTACCGTTGCAAACCTCGCCTGCGTTCCCAGAGTCAAACCAGGTTGCTTACAGATCCATCATTAGCACCAATAACTAAAAGGTTGCAGATAGAACTTCCACAATGTGAAGCAAAAATAAAAAAAAAGAAAACAATTCTTTTCCTGATAGCTGTGCTGACTTTGGAAAGAAAGACACATAAATAGTAGAAATTTGCCATCTAAGTAAAGTGTACATTTTATTCATTGATTTTTTTATATCAGAATGCTAACACTGAATCCTATTATTTGACTGCCTGGTTTCCAAAAATCATGTTGTTTCGTTCAGCTGGCCCCTACACCATTTTTTGTATTGAGCCCACAAGTGTATCTTTAACTGGAGCAATTACAAATCCTAAATTCTTGGGTGCAATTCTCTGGAAGGCAGTTTTGACTTTTTACTTACTCTGTTCCTTTTCTGGATACTTCCATTTTTACATTTCTATCAAAGATCTGTGTCATTTCCATCTTGTTTCTCTAATGCTCAAAGCAAAAGAAAACTCTTGTGTTACAGTCTGAAGTGCAGGTAGGGGAATTAGGAGGAAGATATGTTTCATACTGGACCAGTAGCAAGAGGTCTGCTGAAGATGAGAAGCCAGGGAGTTGATTTTTGCAGCGGCAGATTCAGAGCTGATTTTCCACCTCTTTGCATTTCACCCTCTCTACAGACTAGCATAGGCTCAAGCCAGGATGATTAGGATTAGAATGAAGTGAGATAGTGGAAAAGAAGTGATTTCATCTTAATGCAAACATTTCACACTGGATTGTCTCCCGCTTGAGCTGATGTGTTAAAGAACAGGGATGTTTACCAGTGTGTGGCAAACTTAATTTACACTGCGTATACAGCCTGCATTGCACTGTAACCAGAAGTGTCCCTGCTCCTGGATTGCTGCCTGAAACCCAGTCAGAGAGCACAGAGCATGGTTCAGACTCCCTACCTGAATGACAGACGTCTAATGCCAGCCATTACAGTGGTTTCCCTGTTTGGGTGGGAAGGACGAGCAGCATCAAACAATGGGTGGATTCATACCAGATTTATTCCAAAACCTAAGAATCAAATCCATCTTTCCTAAGAAACAAGCTCCCTTTTCAAAAAGAAGAGTAATTTAAGGTCAAATACTTTCATCCTAAGCAACATGAAATGAAGAATAGCAAAATTTTGTTGGCATCCTGTGTGGTTTACCAGTGGTCCCTCAGTTCAGGGGAGGAATGCAACGTCCTGCCTGCACAATGCAAAGGCCAGCAAGCCCTGTCGCAACACCGCATGGCAGCAGAATGACATCAGGTCACATTACATGGGAGCGTGCCACGCAGAAAAGGTCATACCCTGGGCTCCATCCCAGCCTGCCCCACTTGGAAACTGGGTTTTTGTACCTGGCACTAGCTGCCTTGTTCTGGAAAACACCCGCTCCAGGCTCAGCTTCCCACAGGGCTGTGGGTAGATGCCACCCGAGCCCCGGACAGCAGCTGATCCCTGGCAGGAAAGCTCTGAGCAAGCACAGGCAGTAGAGAAAAATAAAGGAGTCAAAAAGGAGGGCTCGTTTCTTAGAAAGAGAACACAACGGGTCACTCTGGGTCTGGCCAGCTGGTACAGGGTGTTTCACAGACACCAGACCTACATGAACTGAAGTGACTGCCAAGAGCTGCCCAGAAATGAGCTTGACCCTCTTAGGACAACCACAGCTGACAGCCTCACTTGCAGGACAGCTTCTCCCTCTCTTTATTCCTTTTGGGGTATTTCCTGAGCCACTGCAAGCTAAACGTAGACCCACAGGGGCTGACAGATACCAGCAATGCCTGGCAACGCCCCCACGGATATAACCAGTCACATCTGTGTCCTCCCCCCCAGTATGAATTGCCATGTGTCACTGGGTTATAAAGCAGCAATTTGTGCCCTTGCAGGTGCCGGCTCTTGGTAAGATGGCTCCGTGGCCCTTGCCAGTCCGTTAACCCCTTTGCAACAGCAGTGAGGCTGGTTTCTTTCCAGCCCCATGAACCCCTGGGGAATGGTGGGCAATGTGGTCCCCAAAGCGTGGCTGCAGGGTGTAGGCCAGCTTTGCCAACCCAGAACGGTCTTGCACAGTCTTGAAGTGAAAACCAATCTTCTTAGGCAGGAACTGTGCTTGATTTTGCATGAGATATCCAGGCACCTTCAACACCTGCGGCAGTGACTGCTGCTGGGAGCTGAGCTGGTGTCCCCCAGTGGTGCTGCACTGTGCCTTGCTCTCCCACCCATCTAACCATCGGTACCTAGAGTGCGTTTCCATCCTCAGAGGGACTCTGCCCTGCCTAATTTGTTAGTTTTGTACCATCAGAGTCTTACTAAGGGATTGCATCCAAGCTAGGCTCTTGACTTTCCCCATTTATTAAAATGCCTACCAGTTTGGATGCTTGTGGACCTGATGGTCTCGCTGCTGCAGCAGGTTAAAAAGGGAAGCACATCCTAAATTCTCCTAGTTTTGGGGACATAACAGGGCTCATGTGACTTGTGATGAGGTCTGGAACATCCAAGGAGTGGTTCAGTGCTCACGCTGTAACACTCAAAGCCTGGCTTAGGGCAGGAAAAGGAAATGTAGACACTAAACCACTTGCGCTCCCCATCCTTAAAAATGCCCCACAGTTTTCTTCCCCACACAAGGTGCAGCACAGTCATTTGCATCTGTTAGCCAGCGAGGGAGAAAGGGAGGAATATCTCACAAGGGCATGTTTCTCACCCATTTGGCACCCATGCAAATGGTGATGCCCTGGCAGAGTGCCAGGCTCAGTGACTAAGCCCTCAAAGAAACAATGTCAGGTGCTGGGACCCTAAAATGAATAGAATAGAATAGAATAGAATAGAATAGAATAGAATAGAATAGAATAGAATAGAATAGAATAGAATAGAATAGAATAGAATAGAATAGAATAGAATAGAATAGAATAATAATTTCAGTTGAAAGGGACCTACACGATCATCTAGTCCAACTGCCTGACCACTTCAGGGCTGACCAAAAGTTCAAGTATAGAATCATAGAACATAGAATGGTTTGTGTTGGAAGGGACCTTTAAAGATCATCTAGTCCAACCCCCCCCTTCAATGAGCAGGGACAACTTCAACTAGATCAGGTTGCTCAGAGCCCCATCCAAACTGACCTTGCATATTTCCAGGAATGGGGCATCTACCAATTCTCTGGGCAATCTGTTCCGGTGTTTCACCACCCTCATCGTAAAAAATGTCTTCCTTATATCTAGTCTGAATCTACCCTCTTTTAGTTTAAAACTGTTACTCTTGTCCTGTCACAACAGGCCCCACTAAAAAGTCTGTCCCCATCTTTCTTACAAACTCCCTTTAAGTACAAAAGGCCACAATAAGGTCTCCGCAGAACCTTCGCTTGTCCAGGTTGAACAACTCCAACTCTCTCAGCCTTTCCTCATAGGAGAGGTGTTCCTTCCCTCTCATCATTTTTGTGTCCTTCCTCTGGACCCCCTTGAGCAGGTCCATGTCTTTCCTGTGCTGAGGGCTCCTAAGCTGGATGCAGTACTCCAGGTGGGGTCTCACAAGAGCTGAGTAGAGGGACAGAATCATTTCACTCGAGGTGTTATTAAGGGCATTGTCCAAATGCCTCTTAAACACTGACAGGCATGGGAGATTGACCAACTCTCTAGGAAGCCTCTTCCAAGCTTCCTAGGTATCAGCTCTGTATGGGCCACCAACTCTAGCCCCTGCTTTCACACACAGCACCTTTCACATCCTTTTTCATCCCTTCCTGGTGCTGCTGCTGTGGCCAGCATAGCACCTACACCCCAGAATCCCAAATACATTTGCCTTCCCCATACTGGACATTTATATGGGATACTTGGCTCAAAGCTTAGGCTGCTCAAGATGGGCTGCAGATGAAGTCCTGTCCCTACTGAAGTCAATGGCAGTTTTACCTTTGGTTTCTATGGGGAGTTAATTTTGTCCTATACAGTGATGACTTGATGTTTGGCAGCGACATTAGCCAGAAGCCACAGCCATTCTTGTCCCCATCCTGGTCTGACAAGCAACTTGCCATGTGACTCAGTCACACCACTTTTTCATGCCTCAGTTTCCCCCTCTATATCTAAAAGGAAGCTCAAGTTGAAAATGCACCTTCCTCTTCTTTATGAAGTTCTTTGATACAGAGATCTAAAGCACAACATAAGAGCTAACACTGACCTTCACTTGCCTTTACCGTGTCCAGACCTATTTAGTGCCTATTTATGGCAACCTGGTCATTAGCACTATAAGAACAAATTCAGCACAAAGAAAGCTTTAAACCACTGAAGTGGGGTGTGCCAGTCTGTCAGAACAGCTATTGTACAATACTTTCCTCCTTGCCCTATCAAAAGACAAAAGCTGCATTTGATGATTGAAGACACAGAAACCAGAATAGTAACGGGAGCTCCTCCTGCAAAAAAAGGAATTCCGTATTTCCTAAACCCCACATTTCTCCTTTCCTCCTTGGACCTCTCCACAAGGGGACTGGAGCAGGACTCTTCCCGCCAGCTTCCAGCTCACCTCTTGCAGCCCCTCAAGTCAGTCCTGGGCTAAGCTATTCCAGCAGTGTCAGAAGAGCTTGTGATTTGTACATTTTTCTGTCATTCTGTTTTCAGATAAACAATGGAGCAGGCAGCTGATGTGAGATGTGGACAGTCTTTGTCAGACAGGGAGCTGCTGCCACTTGCTGGCATCTTGTCATGTACAAGTGAAAAAGGTCTTTCCTTCTGCATTTCTTCCCATGGAAGGTTTCAAGGGTGAAAATACATTGAAAGGGGGTGATGCACCTCCTTCTGAGCCTGGAGGAATTTTGTATGTATGGTTTCAGGTTCCCTCATAGCTCTCTTAGCACTCATGGGCCTTACTGTTTATTGCATGTTTGCTTTTATTTTCTCTCTGTCCCTCTTCCTGGAGCAGGGCTGCTCAGCTCTAGCTCTAGAGCCAGGGGAAGACCAGATGCCTTTGCCTCACTGAACCTCAGAGACAATGAGAACCCTGAGTTAACCAGATCTTTCATGACTCTCCCTCTGAACTAAAATCAAGCTGGAACAGGATATTCATGTTCAGATGTGAACAACTGTGAGATTGCCTCAGAGAGAAAAGGCTCTAAGATTCCTATTGTGAAAACATAATGTCCTGGTGGGTTTAATTTTAATGAAAACAATTGTGGTAGTGGCTTGATATCCCTTGAAAACACATGCACAGGCACCCACTGTATGTACGTTATATATATATTTTGTCACTCCATCATTTCTTGTTTTTCATTCAATTCCATTTCAAAATGCCCATCTGGCCTATGTTGCTGGCAACATAGCAAACTAACTCCAGTCTTGATCAGTCCTAGGGATGTACCCACAACTCTGTGTAAACAGCGCTGTGGAAGACATGTGTTTAGTAATACTTTCCAGCTTGGATATGATGGAAATGGAAATCCATACCCTCCTCAAAGAGGCACTAGGTTGGGCAAGTAGATGCAGCAAGGAGGGATATATAAAAATGGAAAATAAGATTAGATCTTACAAAACGAGCACTTTACTTCAGGTGTCAGACCATGTGGATGCTGTCCAAACAGACCTCTTCTGGCACCCACATTTCCTGGGAGAAGAGGCTTAGAGATATTTTATGGTTGACACAAATAAGCTGTAAGGAGGGGATTCATTCCTCCCAGAAAGTGCACCACAAAATGACTGGGGACCACCTTTCTGCCTAGGAGGTGAAACCATGCTGTGGATCTTGTAAATGCAAGGCATACCCATCCTGAGAAAGCTCTGTTGACCTGGAGACTAGATAAAGCTTAATTAATGAAGTCCAGTTATGCTTTCTAGGTTAAATTCTCGACACACAGATAAAAATTTTTATGGAAAGTCACAGGTTTACTCCAGCAGAAGTCATGGGAAGAGAGAGCATTTTAACCACTAACTCAAAGGGGTCTTTGTACAAAACAAACCTTATTAGTGAGTTGTTATCTGGTCCATGCTTCACAGCCTCCTTTGCTTGGCAGACCAAGAGTATCACCTAGGAAAAGCCCCAGAAAAAATCTCTCAAGCATACCCTTTTATGACCCCAAATACCCATTTTCTACATTCATTTGCAAATGTTCTGCAACATGTTGGAGTTGGCCTTTTATCCTTGGGAAAATTTCAATTCATTTACATGTTGACAGGGTCACAATGACTTTGCAAATGTCTTATCAGAAACCTTCAGGTCACAGTGACATATAGGTAGGTATTAATGGCAGTCTCATTCACAAAAATCTTACCAAAGCCTTACAAGCAGATTCTGATCAAACAAATTAAAGCGTCATGAGCCCTTCTTGACTTTCACCTGGTTTACAAACAAAACACCATCTTCTGGTTCAGAGCAAATAATTCCTGTTTCTGTTACACTGATCAAGTTCCCAATAAACCCGGAGTCCAATTCTTTCTGAAGCCTTTTTAGGAGTCTAATTCCTGCCTGGTTATACCAATACAGCTACCCAAAACTTTTGTATGATCAAGTGACAGCCAAATGGAAAAAAAAATAGACTGAAATGGGGATGGTGACTGAGGAAGAGAATAATACTAAGCAGTAGGGATGACTGCCTCAAGCTTCCCAAAACACCTCTGGAAACAGGACTAAATAACAAAAAAGTACCTTGAAGTTTGAAATACCTTAAGATCATGAACCAAAGTAGGCAACATGAAGGAGAGGAAGGGAGCTACCCGTAACCGAAGGCAGAAGCAACTTGTTGAACCCTTCTCCAGAGAAAGCAAAGCCCACAACCTAGGGCTGAGGATAGCAAGGAAAAATGCAGCAGAAAGATGAGCAAAGTGAGAAGCTGGGGCCAGGAAATGTCCAGAGCTATGGCCACAACATCAGTGGGAGCAAGGCCAAAATGACAGCCAAATGAAACCCGTCATGGATTCTCCAAGAGCAAATCATGCTTGACAAACCTGATTGCCTTCTATGACAAAGTGACCTGCTCAGTTGATGTGGGGTGAGTGGTGGACATTGTCTACCTGGATTTCTCCAAGGCTTCCGATATGGTTCCCCACAACCTCCTCCTAGAGAAATGGATATGTTACGGTCTAGACAAGTGGTCTGTGAGGTGGGTGGGGAACTGGCTGACAGGCCACACCCAGAGGGTGGTGGTAAATAGCTCCTTTTCAAACTGGCAACCTGTCACAAGTGGGGTCCCCCAGGGATCGATATTGGGCCCAACGCTGTTCAATATCTTCATAAGTCATCTGGATAATGGGATGAAGCTTGATGACAACACCAAACTGAGTGGGGAAGTGGACACCTTGGAAGGGAGAGTCACCCTGCAGGAAGACCTGGAAGACTGGGCTAACAAGAGCCTTATGAAATTCAGCAAGGACAAGTGTAAGGTCTTGCACCTGGGAAAACAATCCAGGAGTGCAGCACAGACTGGGATCTACCTGGCTGGGGAGCAGCTCTGTGGAAAAGGCCCTGGGGGTCCTGGTGGACAACAAGCTCAATAGGAGTGAACAGTGTGCTGCAGCGGCAAAGAAAGCCCAGGGGATGCTGGGTTGTATCAACAAGGGCATCACCAGCAGAGATAAGGAAGTCATTATCCCACTCTACTCAGCGCTTGTCAGGCCACACCTGGAATACTGTGTTCAGTTTTGGTCTCCGCTATACAAAAAAGATGTGGACAGGCTGGAGAGGGTCCAGAGAAGGGCCACAAAGACAATCAAAGGCCTGGGAAGCCTTCCTTGTGAGGAAAGGCTGAGTCAATTGGGTTTGCTCAGCCTCGAGAAGAGAGGCTTAGGGAAGGCCTTGTTCCAGTATTTAAAGGGTGGCTACAAAGAAGATGGAGACTCCCTTTTTAGAAGGAGTCACATGGAAAAGACAAGGGTTAATGGGTACAAGTTACTCCTGGGGAGATTCCAATTGGACTCAAGAGGAAAAATTTTCCACAATGAGAACAATCAGCCACTGGAATAATGTCCCCAGGGAAGTGGTGGATTCTCTAACATTGGACACTTTTAAGATTCAGCTGGACAGGGTGCTGGGCCATCTTGTCTAGACCATGCTTTTGCCAAGAAAGTTTGGACAAGATGATCCTTGAGGTCCCTTCCAACCTGGTATTCTATGATTCTATGATTCTATGACATTAAATCTGCCGAAGCATCATGAAAATAGAATTCCCCTGGCTGAAATACCATGAGCCTAAGGGTCAGCTACAGGCCAGCTACTGCAACTGAGTCAGGCAGTTCCCAGGGGGAACATGTTCCAGCACATCCAGCAGCCCTCACTTTGGTTACACCTCCTGTTATTGTGTCCAGTGCTATATCAAACCATCCAATGAGTCTGCAGCACCTTTCAGCAGGACAAGAGGGCCCCTGGAAGAGCACAGCTCATGCGGCGCAAGTCAGGGGGCATGAGTTAGTACCTGGCAAACTACCCCTGCTCTAACTCTGCTGCATTTGCAGCCAAGAAGCTGAGTGCGTCCCTCCCAGCACAGCAAGGACAGGTATCCTGAGGAGAAGGAGCAGCTGAGAAGAGGAAGGCATTCAAAATGACCCAAGGAAGCTGTTCATGCTGCCTGTGGGGCTGGCCAAGGGAGCAGAAAGGGTAAATGGGAAGAAGAAATAATGATCAGTTAAAATATTTGTATTACACATGGAAGACAAGAGAATGGAAAAGGAGATAAATTATAGCATGCTAAGTTTGCAAATAGTAATTTCCATGTTTCCTCTATAACATACACACGCTTCTTTATGCCCATTTTCCTATGGAAACAAAGCATTCTGTTCCCCTCCACCCAACTTTAATAACTTTTGAACTTATTGGCCAATTTTGATTAAATTTACTGAGAGGCAGTAATAGCAAAGATTATTTCATTCCCTTAAGAGTTGCCCTGGCCAGAATTTATCCTATTTGAGAGACCAGTATAAACTCACCATTTACCAAGCAACAGAAAATCCATGGGTGCACATGCCTCTGTAGGGGTGAGAAAGAAAGAGGATGAGAGAGGTGTTCAAACACCAGTAGCAGCTCTGGTCAAGCTCATATGGTCTTAGACATCAAGGCCAGTCAAGCACTAGACACACTGTCTCTTGCTGGTAATGTTTTTGGGAGATGTGTGACTTGAAATGTCACAAAACACACTCTCCTTTTGCTCACATGTGCATCACAGATTTCAAATTACGCCCTCAGGTAGGGTTGGTGCTTGTGCTAAGGTTGGGGGGAGCACTGCCCTAACCTCTAACCACCCACCTGCTGGCACCTGACTGCCCTTCCTACCTGGGAGCAGAGCCCTTTCCTGCCTCCAAAGCACAAGCATGAAGCTCACACCTACAAGGCGAGTGGGAGGCCAGTCGACACGGGTGCTCTCCTTCAGTTTTTTGGCTGTATATAGGCAGTGCTAAAAACCAACCTGCATAAACCACCGGAATAGGAACGGAAAGCGTAACAGAATGATCATATGCCTGGTAGGAGGCCAAATGCTGACAGTGAAGAAGCAAGCCTATACGGGCTTGTTAACCTACTAAAATAACATAACTCCTTCCCCACCGGCACATTCATACATGACTTCTGCCACAACAGGTCAGTAAAGATTTATTTACCAGGTCTGCGGTACAAAGGGTAGGAAATGCTAGCTGGAGAAAAATGCAGTAAACAGCAGCACACTGTTGTGCTGGTGGTAAGCATAAGTGCTTCGGTGCTTCTCCTCCTGCTGAAACCTCCGATGGTGGCTATAAATCTTTTGCTGCCACTTGCAGTGGGTATTTACTAATTACAGCATCAGCACGTCTTGTACAAGTCTGTGGGTCCTCGGGATAGCCTAGCAAAGGGGCAGAAATAGTTTTTCAATGAAGGCAGGTTCAAGGAATGAATGTCTCAGCACTGATCTCTCTGCTGCTCTGGCAGCAGCACTAGGAAACTAAGGATCACAATACAGAGAACAAGGATGTTAATTCTGCCTAAATAACAGACTGCGTTTCCTCTACCCGGCTGTTCTGGGGAGCTAATTACACAGATTCCAAAATCAAAGAAATATAAAACAGTCTGCAAATGATTGCAATGTTGATGTGTTGGCAGTCCAAACCATGACATATGGTCCTTCAGTATGCCATCCTAGAGAACAGGCTCACGAGCAATGCTAGTTACGCAAAATAATGTCGTAAATAACAGAAAGAGGCTGATTTTAGAAATGTACTTGAGGTGGCCTCTCTGCTTAGCCCCACAAGAAGACAGTCAGTGTTTCACAGAGCTGCTGCCAGCCTGGTGATAGGTTCCCAAATGTACCTCCCTTGAGGGGGAAGGAAGGTGAATCATATCCAGACAGGATCCTGGCTCAGTCAATACCCACACACAAACTTTGCTAAAACAGCGCTAAGGTTGCAAAGTCAAGATTTCAGCACTAATGCTTGCTGAGCACCGCGTGCATTTGTGTGTGCCACCAGCCCTGTTTTGGGAGCACCCCGCGGCGGTGTGCCAGCCCTCGTGCCACTTATCAGCAGGATTCAGACCTCAAAGTTCACCACCTGGACCCCTGCCATGGACCTCATGGAGTGAGGGATGCCTGCATGGACCGTCTGTAGGCCAGGAGGGGAGAGGGGTGAGACACGAGCACCCCAAGGACTTTCAGACACCCTCACCCACAGCAGCCACATGGAGGTTCAGCAATCTGCAGTCCCAGCCGAGGAGGTGAGCATTGCTCCTGGTGGCACTGGGCTTGGGCCATTCCCCAAAAAGTGAGACCCTTCCTCTCTCCAACTCCTTCACGCTGCCCTGCCTGAGCTCTTCCTCTTCCTCCACCCTGGCAGCGCCTCACTTCATACCTTTGCAATCTGACCCACTGCCATCACCCCACCTCAGCCCCTGGTCAGCCCTGCAGTTTGTCCTCTGTCCCCCATGGACACCCCAGCACTAGCCCAGCTGGCACGCCTCGCCTTGAGCAGAAACCCTGAGGACCAGACCAGTGCCCCTCCCTGGCAAGTGCAGAAGTGAATTTCCCTGTGCAAAGGTTAAGGACAGAACTGATTTATTTTCTCTTTACCCTTGGGGCTACAAAGTTCAGTTGCACAGAGCCGCATCCCCACATTGAGCAGCTTGGGACATTGAGATCAAGATTGTAGCCCAGAAGAGAGGTAACCGGGGCTCCCCTGCCTGCATCTTCAACACACCCTCCTCCTGCCCCATCAGGACTGCAGGGTGGTAGGGAAAAGGCAAGGGGGAGTGTGACCCACTGCACCACTCCTTCCTTAAGATCATTTTGCTGCTTGTAGTCCTGGGCAATGGATTATTTTTACATGCCCAACACCTGCTCTGGATATAAGTCATTTGCTGTGGAGTTTATTATTCCAGGAAAGGCTGAAGGGGCACAGTGCCATTGCACTTGCCTGCTTCACTGTACAGTGAAATCCCAGCCTCTGGTGTGCCGAGGGCCCCAGGCTGCCTCCCTCTCACCCTGCCTGTGTTTGGCCTTCAAACGGGCAAATATAACTCCAGTAACGGCACAGTGAAAAGCTCGGAGAGGCTATGGGAGCCTTGTGCCTCTTGGGAAGGAGGCAGCAGATAAACAGGATTAGGGAATTTTGCATAGCTCAACCTGCCAATTTCTGCAAAAAGGAAATGTAGGCAGTGCCTGCAGCCCTGATTCAGAGGAGAAGCCTTTGAAATGCCTGCCAGACAAAATGTGTTAAGATACAAGCTGCTTTTCCTCCGTAACAGGGTGCAGTAGAGGGAACAGCCCTCCTCTGTGGAGCCCATCCTGTGCCAGGCACAGTTTGTGGTGCGTAGCCGGACGGTGAGAGTCCTGGGAGCCAGGCAAAGCAGGCCTGATCCTGCGTCACAGGCTCCAGCTACTGACGGGATTCAAACAGGGAGGTCAGCTGCAAGATATTCTGTTACGGACCAAACTGAAAAATTATCACTAAGAATTGGTTTTCTAGGAAAATCTTGATTTTTTTTTTTCACATTTTTTTTTGTTTTTGAAAAGAGCAGACTTGAAACGTAAATATTTGAAATGTGGTAGGAAGAGGCTGGATTTAGGGTTTTCTTTGGAGAAAGTATTTGGATTTTCAGGTGAAAATGCTTAGATTCAAACTTTCCGTCAGAAATGCAGCTATTCCATACTGTGGAATAGGTGTCAGAACACCTAGTCCCACAGCATCAGGCATACTCTGCTGTGGTTAGGGCTTTGCCCTCTGGGAATGTGATATTAGAGGGGCCACCCTAGCATTGCATTACTCTGTGCTCAGGAGTCTCGCACCCCGAGGAGGAGAGGACATGCCCGTATCTTGCCTCTGCTCTGGGACAGGGGAGCCACCAGTGTCTCTCCCCAAGAGCAGAGCCCCAGCATCCTCTCCCCACTCCTGGTCATGGCACCAGAGGATGAACACTGATTTTCAAGTGAGCTCTCTGTGTGCAAGCGTACAGTGAAGTCCACAAGGGCTCTGCTCATTAAACCCAAGGAATATACTGGGAGAAAGGGCAGGAGCACTGTAAAAATAAATTGCTGCTGTGTGATCAGCTCTATGGTGGTCCAGCCCCACTTGTACGGTGTCACTGGACTGCCGTGTTAGTAATACTTGATGTTATCACTAGTGGCAGTGCCTTTTTGCCCCTCAGGTTTGGCTGGGGATGGTGCCTTGAAAGCACAGAGCCAGGTTTGGGCAGTTTAGTGGAGCTGGAGAGAGGGGGGAGAAGAAAATCAGAGCAGAAACCACCTAAGGTGTCCATAAGCCACCTGAGCACTTCTTGTGGCACACCTATAGGGGTGCTCTGACAGGGACAAGGACCTCCAATGAAACAACAGTAGCACCCATCATCCTGGTCAAAGGACAAACAGGTCTTCCTCCTGTCTCTGCCACGGAGCCAGAAATCTTCAGCAAAGAGCTGAGGTAGGCATGTGGGGACAGAAATTGACACAAAACGATGGAGCTGGTCTGGAGCACGGCAAAGCCCAACCCAGGGTTTTCAAGGCAGGACTGACCCATCTCTCAGAAACATGGATGAAGGGATGCACACACGAGATCTGCAGCAGTACGTGTGTCCCCTGGGGTGGGAATGAGGTGACCAGTGTGGGTGGTTGTCATGTAAGGTGGTGGAGATTTCTTGAGTGCCCAGGGTGCTCATACAGGATTTGGCCGTGTCTCTACAAGTGAGGGGAGCGGGGCAACCCTTGGGCAGCTGCTGGCAGCAGAGAGTGAGGCTGGTGTACCCCAGAGAGCTCCAGGTTGGGGCAGCTAGTCCCATCTTTGCAAGAAGATTGTCTGCAGGCTTTGCACCTACAGGGCCAAATCAAAGCCCAGCACACATAAACACCAAAAAAGAAAAGCTGCACTCCTGGTGTATTTAGTTCTAAGCAAGTCCAGCTAAAATGAAGAAAACTCTAAGCTTTTGGTTCATTTTTTTTTTAATTATTTATTTGCAGGTAGTGATTCTGAAAAGATTTTTTTCAGAGTTGGTCTGGAGAGCCTTTTGTTAAAACTTACTTTTCTCCTGCACAAGTGGCACTCACCACTAGTGAGTTATATGAGCAAAGAATTAAGTGAGGCATCATGTCTGGTTTCCCTGCATCTGATCTGAATTTTCTTTCTTTCACATTGTATGATATTCGTTCTCTCCCTCAGGGTACTCTTGTCCTTGGATGAGATTTTAGTGTTGCTCCTAAATCCTGTTTGGATGGACTTCCAGCAAGCCCCAGACAGCTGAAAGCTTGGTTGCACAGAATGTGAGATAGGACCGTTTGGTACATGGTGCATGGAGCAGGCATGGCGAGAAGCTGCTTCTTCATACAAGCTCTCACATGTGGTGGGCAGGTTTCCAAAGCAGCCCACCCCTTCCCTGCTCTCCTGGGCCTGGAGGGCTGCAGGTACCCTGTTTTGTTGGCCCACTTCACAGAGCCCCATGTCCAGCCACATCACCCACCTTCATGACCCAGCCATCGCAGCGTGTTCAGGCAGGCCCTGCTGGCTCCCAGGAGCCAGCAAGCACACTGCTGAATTGGCAGAGGTTGGCAACACCCAGAGGTAATGTCCAGGGCTGGGAGGAAGGTGGAAGACCTGGGGTGGAGGAAGGGATGGTGGCCCGACAGTGCAGTTTGATGACATGCCTATGGAAATCCTGGCAGCAGCTGTGCTTGCTAGCAGGCCAAGGGATGGCCATGCTGGTCAGCAAGCTGAGCTGTGTCCTGTGCTGTCCTGAGCACCAGTGCAGTTGGATGCTAAATGTTGATAAAGATTGGACCTGAAGCTTTACCCTGGATCGCACCCTGAGAAGAAACTCAACTCCTTCTCCTAGTCTTTCTCTCTCAGGTATACTGTATATCAAGCTACACCTGTGCAGAGATTGCTTAGGACATTAGAGACAGGCAAGAGAAGCCATAAGTAAAGAAAAATTGTCAAAGAAAACTTAAAAAAATTCAAATATCCCATAGCAGTCTGAAGTAATATCTTGGCTGTTATAAGAGGTGAAATTAAACAGGTCAGTCTGTAGAGCTGTGCCATCTTATGCCAGATAAAAAGAGTTAGCTTTTCATCTGCTAGACTATTTCATCATTTGCTTTTCCAAGAATCCATCTCTCTGCTAGTAATGATGTCAAATAAATCTTCACTAAAATGTAAAAATGTTTATGATTATCCTTACTGATCCATTCCTTTATTAAATGAGGACAATAGGATGATGCCCTGATATTTGCTAATGGGTTACTCCCATCTAACCTTTTCTTGTTCATCCAGATCATCTGTTTTCATTTCATCATACAATAGTTGCCAATAAAATTAAGTCAATTAAATTAAAGGTCTATTATGTTCTTTGAAATCAGGCTGAGACCTTTTTTCTTTCCTCAGTCAATGCTCTGAGAAGATTTTTGATAGGGCAGCTGGGAAATCTGGAGCAGATTCTCATCTACTGTAAATTGGTTTAGCTTTTCAGAAATCAATAGAGTGGCATCAACTTACCCCAGTTGAGGGCCTGAACCCTGATGTGTATGAATAAGCCTCAAGCCTGTATTTGCGCCAAAATTTAGATCTGGAACTACTCCCTCATGCAACTCAAAGACCTTATCTACTTATCAAAGTGTTAGCAGTTACCTATGACATAAGTTCTGTAGTTAGTTATAGCATTAGCAGCCAGGCATACTGTGCAGTTACACTGTGATCTCTTCCCTATGTAAATACTCCTATTCCAGTATAAAAATGACCTTTTAGATTTAACTTTAAATGTGAGTTATTCCCAAGAGGCATAAGTGAAATCAATAAAAGACTCTAATGTCACGTAGTAGTGTCTACATGAAACTGCCTGCTTTGGTTTTCTGATATAAAACATTTTTACTGCATTTTCTTCCACTGTAGACAAGACCTTAATATCTCATTCAGTGATTATTTAAATAAAAAGGCAAACAGAGGAGGAACGTTCTACATCCTAAGCTCTAGCCTTGAAATGCCATTCAAGTATCTTAAGAATTAGTAGTGGATATTACAACTACAAATGGTCTTAGTTTGTGGACAACACATTCACTTTGCAACATCTTTGAAAGCGACTTCTCACTTCTGGGCCAGGCTTCCAGTAAATTTTTGCTGAAATCAGCTGCTTCTTAGCAAAGGCCATTTAGCTATTTCATCCTAATGAAAAGGCTAAGGCTGATAAGGCAGGGTGCCCACAGTTTATTCCCCTGCTGTACTGTGGGACAAATGCTTTGTGAAGAGCTGAACATGCCTTCCAGACAGGATGTGTAAGTGAGGGGAGTTCAACCGCTTGGAATATCCCTGGCGTGACTCACCAGCTGGTGTGGTCCCCAGTGCTGTCTCATCTTCTATTCACCCCCAGTGCCTCTGACACATCTGATAAAAACACAACAGGGGAACGGCCTCTCATGTGGTGGAGCAGGACAGATTCCTCCAGTCAGTCAGTGGAAAATGCTATGTTGCAGTCAGGGGCTCCAACCCATCCAAGGCAACACCTTGGGGCAAGACGTCTCATAGGAGACACAGAAATTTGCTTGTACCTCCTAAGCAGTTACAACTGATAGGTAAGCCATTAGTGGCACTGTGGACATGGCTTGGTAGGGTTTGGGGGTTGTAGTATGAGGCTGGGCTCACAGTCACCAGGAAAACTTGGACTGCAGCCTTCAGCAGCAGAACGTGTGGCCTGCCTGGTGAAAACCCTGCACTGTGGCAATCACAGCAGGGTGTGGGGATGAGGGAGCTCCTTCTCCAGGCACAGATGATAACCACTTGTGCAAAAGGCCACATGCTGGCACATGGTCATGGGAGAGAGGAGAAGCTGCCAGAGCAGCTGGGAACTACCTTGAAGAGGCTTCCCAAAAGGTGTTGGGCTGCAGTCCCATAGATTCCTGGTGGAGTGAGGGACACCAACTGTGACTGGCCAAGTGGTTTCCTTCAGTCTCATGTCATAAGGTGGGGATGAGACCTGCCTCTCTACAGCCCCACATGTCAGGCCCTGAGAAGACAAAAGGTTTCATATCTGTCTTAGTGGCCTAAGATATTCTGATTAACCCTTTAAATGGCACAGAGAAGTGAGTTTGCTCACATCACTCCAGGATACATTTTCTTTTTTGTGTTTTAGTGTCTTCCCCCTAACAATAAAGAAGGACTACAGATCTTCTCTGTAAAATTGCTATAGGGCTAGTAACAAATTCACAAATAAACCTAACCAAGACACTATCATCTAGCTCAGGTCACAGTCTTGGATGCTTTTTTTCAACTTGAAAGTGGTGAACCTCCCTTAATACTCCCTCTGAACGCTGTCAGAAGTCATCTGTAAACTCTTAGTTCATCATATCAGCACTGCTATTAAATCTGAATCTCCAGCCCTCCGTTAGCAAACATTCTGAAGAGCTGGTACACAACTAGAAACTGTTTTAAAGGTCTTCTTGCAGACTTGATGGCAAAGTTAGCATGATCCCCACCAAGCCTAGACAAACTCTTCTGTGAAAGGAAGGCAAATAAAGACCTGGAAGAGCTCCTTCACAGAGATTGAGAGGAGAGAAAATGTTTACCCAAAAACCTTAAAGCAAACTTGGGAATTAACACTGAACAGCTTTGTGTGTATTTCCAAGTGAGAGACTTCGTAAGCAAAGCTTTATTTAACTCTCTGCTGTCACAAATTCAAACAGTGAAGCAGATCCTAACCCTAATTAACTCAAAATGTTTGACATTTTCTAAAAGCTTTGAAGCACAGAAGGGCTCCCTATCAGCCAGACCTGCAGTGCAGGCCAGAAGTTTCCCTATTCAAACTTCAAAGTTTTTTATTGCATCAGGCATTGTATAAACTACATGAAACCTCACACAAGATCCAGCAAGGTATTTTGCTTCTAGAGTGTGTTTTTCTAGGATAAAAGCTTTAAAGTGATCTGCACATTTCCAACTGTAAACAGAAAATCCCAACTTCTTTTCAGACCCAAGGCACATGAAAATCAATACAAGAGATAGGGTCACAGCATCAAAAGGCAAGGCAAAAATGTCCCTTGCATGGTGTTGCAAGGACCCCAGGATGAGATCAGGGTCAGACCTTCCCCTGAGCTGATTTCCTCTCTGCTACTGAGCAAGGGATGGACTGGAGTTATCCCAAAGTTTCTTGCCACAGCAGTCCCTACTCAGGCTAGAGACTGGCTAATGATAGAAAGTTTAACACTCTCATTCCTCAAAGGATCTTATCATTCATTTATGAGTTTCCAACTCTGACCAGTCTCTGAAACTATGCAAACAAGACTTGGTTGCTTGTTGCCTGTTAATGACCCTGGTGCGTGCAGTTTCATCAGCTCTGTGTAGAGTTAATTTTTGCTGAACAATCACAGCTAAGCTGCAGGAAACCCACATGTCATCAATTTCAAAAATCATAAAGGAGATTCACACCCCTCCTGTAATTGTCGAATTAATAGAGTTACATTGGGGTAGAAGAGGAGTAAATGAAAAGAACACTTGCTTGGCACTCTATGTGCTTTATCAGGAAAACATCACTTCCGACATATCAGGCAGATTCTCTGTTCACTGAGACCTTTGTAACACAACAGTAATTTTGATGAAATTCTTGGGTAATGATTACATCAGGAGAGTTACACTACTGAACAAACTACAGCAGTTTCCATCTGTGGTGCACGTTAAATATCAGTGATGATGACTTCCATGGGATTATCCCTGTGTAGACGTGAAGCAATAGAGCTCAGATGCCTGAAATTTTGTCAAGGCTTTTTGTCATAGCTTTACAGTTACTTCCAGTTACCTACTCGAAAACATCTTGAGGTGTTTTACAACGTTACAGCTTACATAGCAAACATTGGTAGTCACAGTGGTGCCACAGGTAACTACTGCTTCTCATCGTGTGAAGCCTGAGAGCCACAGCCAGGAGAGCTTGGTGTCAGTGAGAGAGAAAGGGAAGGGGATGCCTATACCTGATGTGCTCATGGAAGGAACAAGGTTTGACTAACAGAAGCAGCAGCAGAATGTCTTTTCCATCTCCAGATATGTATCATGTCTATGATTCACTGATTCACTCACAATGGTAGGTTTTAACAAGAAGTAGAAGAATAAAAGTACAAACTTGCTGAACAAGATAATCTGAGTTTGTATATAGCAAACTTTGCAATCCAGCTACCTTTTCCTTAAAGAAAGATCTTTCTTGAGATAAAGGTGGGCCAACGAGAGTTAATGCTCCCTTTGACCAAAACTGAAGTGTTGCTGCAATAAGGATTAGCCTGGGGACTGTACCATGCTCAAGGTAGGCCAGGGCAGCATGCTTGGTCACGGGGCTGCCCGAAGGGTTTGCAAACAAGGGACATCTGGACTGCTAAGTCACACATGCGGAGAGAGCCTCTGCTGCAAGCGATGGCCAGATGGCAAAAGCATACAAGAAAAGCGTGTCCCATGTGCCTCTCATACAGCATGTGGGATTTGACAGTATAATACAGGAAATCTGTATTGGAATGGGTGGCTGAGAGGCTTAGCCATGACTGATGGTCAAGGAGCATTCATTGCTGAAAACAGCAGAGGTGTGTGGTTCCTGTGCAGGATGGGGCAAGCAGCAGCAGCTCCCACCCATGGCACTCATGCACTCTGGAGAGGCCTGTCCACCACTCAGGCAGCACTTCACGTTTGCTGAGGAAAGATGCTGCAAGGTAGCCCTGGTCTCTCCACTGGGCTCTCTTCAGGCCAGACCTGCCAAAGAGGTCAGCTGCCTATTTTAAGAGGTCTGCCTTGGCTGGCCTCCTCTCCTGGCTGTTGAGGCTCAGTCTGGGCTCTGCTGCATCTGTCTGTGGGCACCTCTGCATGGGGAGGGGAGCACTCTGCCTGAAGGCTTTCCCCTGGAAGAGTGGAAAACCACCAGCAGCTCTCTGCAGGAAAGCACAACTGTTGTAAGAGAAAAGAATGATGAGACAATGCATGGATTGGGGTGGGTGGCAGTGAGAGGGAAGAGCAGTCATTTAATAGCCTGATTTATTGAGGAGGGGTTATTTACAACAATATCCACAGTGCAGTGATGGACCTGCAGCTTTTGTGGGGGTGATGTGTGTGACCCCAGCTCTAACAGCCAGGGGGTTCCTGTGTCACAGGTTCTGGCTTTCCTTTCCTGCCAGGTAGACTGGACACCTGGAGTGCTTTTTTCCCCCTCCTCTTGTTTGCTAATGGAAGAGAAATTCCCCTGCATTAATTTGGGAGCAAACCAAGAGAACAAAAAGCAAATATTGCAAGACTTACAAAATCACAAGAGCTGGCAGCACTGCGTAGATTGGTCTGTACATTACTCATTCTAGAATAATTGGGAGAGACTTAACCAGCCCACTGGCAGACACAGGGACACATGGTGCCTTGTAAAACTCAGAGCAGAGAACAAAGTGAAAAGGTAGTGTAGCCCAACTCCCTGCAGACGCATAATTGGAGCGTGAGTGTCTTGCGGATCTAGTCTCTCTCTGCAAATGCCCTTGTTCCCTGCTGTGTCCCCAGATCCCTGAAGATTTTAGAACAAACAGGTACTCCTTGAGCCTTTTATCAGACTTCAGGGGAAACAAAGTCCATATGACAAGAGCATGAACTAAGAAAAAGGGCTTATTAACTCCAGGCAGTCGCCAAGTCCATGTGTCTAGACAGCATCCAGTAAATATTCCCTGTGCCATGTGGGCAGACCAGCTTTGATTCCCACTGCCTCTAGCATTTCAGTGGCAAGCAGCATTTTGTGGTGTAAACTTGTCCTTAGTTCACTCACAGTTCTCTACGGGTCTCTTGGGACTTGTTTGATATAACATGATATTCTCAATGTCACCACAGTAAGGACCTGTGAGCCACATCCTGTGTTCTTCATGCATTTGATACTTTCAGGGCTACAGAAATATCCACTCTAAGGCTAACATCTCAAAGAAAAAGTTAAAGATGCCCTTTCAGAAAAATATCGTGGTTGGACGCTTCGAGTCTTCTCTCAGATCTGGAGCTTCAAAACCAGCTCCCTGTACTGAGTCATGGTTTAAAGGAGAGCAACAGTTTGCCTTTTGTTTCTAGACAGCCATTTATTAAAAATGCCAGGACAAGTAACTTTCCAGGGAATCACGCTAGCCACATTTCTGCCTGCTGAAGGACAGATGTCTTAACCAGCCACCAGACAGACCTTTCCCCACAGAAGCACAGCAAGCCTAATATCCTGCGGCATCTAGGTCTCCCCTCTTTCACTCCAGTGTGGATTAGGAAGCATTGAAAGAGGCTTGACTGATATAAAAGTGTAGGAAACAAGATATTCTTAGACACAGGGGTTCTGGTAATACAGTGCCTCTGCAGGACAGAAATAAGACTATTTCTTTTGACAAGAACCAGCAGCAACAGAACCATTGACACTGGCAAAACCGGCCATGGCAAAGGAGTGAGAACCATCTGACAAAGCTAAGTAGATACACTACAACAACCAAGATAATCCCAACAATGTGGTGGGTAAACAGAACAGGTTTTTCTCTGCCTATACATACACACACGCACATCTATATATACACATGCACACATGCAAGTATATATATTCAAGGTAGAAACATTATTCAGACAGAGGTCTCATTTTAAGCTGATGATGCCCATTAGTGCAAGGCGTAGCCAGCGATTTGGAAGCACTTGGAAGCTTTTCCTCTTGTGAGTGTAGGGCTGCTAAATTGCATTGTAGAGGCAGCAATGCTTCTCTCTTAGGGGAACTGTGCTGCACAGCCCCAGAAGGCAGGCTGGTGCCTCCACTTCCCCATGTGCCTTTCATTGCAAGTCAGAGCTAGGCTGCAAGTAGGATTTGCTGCCTTATCACCTCCTGCCCCTTTCACTGGAGTTTACATCAGCCTGAATCTGGCCTGACTCATTTAAACAAAGCCATCAAAGAAAATGTCACTGTGTTTTCCTAAGGACAAATGGATTTAGAGAGCCTAACATAGCAAATGGCAATGTAAAACTGACTTGCTTTACAAGTACAATCTTGCTGATGTAAACCAAAAGACAGATGCCAAGGGAAAGTTTAATAGTCACCTGGAAAAAACATTAACTTGAGTTACATCTATTTTCTAATGGCATATTGTGTATGTAACAAAACACCCACAAATAATTTTGGGACCAGGGATGTTCCCCCTCCTAATTGTTTTCATCATGGGGGCCGCCAGGGCTCTTACGTGCACTTTCGACTGCCGCTGTGAAATATGTGTTCTCTGTTTGTTCTTGTTCTGCCTCTGCAGGAAATCAGAGACTCTGGCTTCCTGTAGGCTGCAGATGCTTTATTCTTTGTATTCCCCAAATAGGAAGTCCTGGGGTCATTCTGCCAAATATATGGAAACTTAATTTCATTTCAACACAGGATTAATCACTAGGAAGTGTCAGGACATTGATGGCTTGATAACAAGACAGTTACAGCAGAAACCTTTTATGGGCACCAGGGCTAAAGCATTTGGCAACAAACATGAAGCTGTAAGTCTCTGCATCAAATGGGGAAGGAAGGCTACCTGATGAGAATTAATGCCGGCAATTGTAATAGCAGTGGTTTTTTAATGCCCTGTAAACCTTACCAAACTTTTAAGCCTTTTTATATTTTAAGAGGAAGGTAGATTGTTTTTGATGACTAACCCCTGTTTTTGATGACTAAGCTCTATGTTTTTTCTCTACAAATCGTAACAGTCTGTGGTGAACGTCCTCTCACTTACCACAGCCCAGCAATGGCACACCCCTGCTCAGTTGAAGGAAAGGCTTCTGATTTGCACCCTTGGAAGTCACAGATCCGTCCCCTGATGCCACTGCATGTCAGAGAGGGTGCAGATTTCTCAGGCTAATGGATACAGTGGGAACACTGGAAAAAACAATTGCTGAATTTAAGCCCATAAGCAATTAAAATGGAGTTTCACCAAGTGTGCTCAGACTTTCTGTTTAAAGCACTGTTTAAACATAGCCAATGCCACACTGCTGGGAGGTTAGCAACTATTATTATTGCCATTGTAAAAGCTGGGAAAAAGGAGGTGCAAAGGTTGAGAGCTTGGTCTGTGTTCATAGAGTTGGGATCTTTGTCAGCACTCAGGGATTGACAGCATCAATCTTTATGCAGTGTCCAGCTTTTGCTCAGGGCTCAAGATGATAGCTTGCAGAAGTGTTGCATTACCTAGGATCCAGTTTTAACTGATCAAATGCCAACAGCATGACCTTCATAACAGCTCTTCCTGTATTCCCTTCTGTGTGGACTAGCTGTTACAGACCCCGTCTCTTGTACTGCACCCTGCTCAGCTCATTAGACGTTTTTACACTTTCTGCGGTCTAGCTTTAGGGACAAGTACAACAGTTTTATCATGACACTGGGCTGTGTTCATCTTAGCTGCAATTGAGACAGAAATGCAGCTCTGCAAGGCATTAGCATGTTTTATGGCAAGCAGCTAAAGACAAGACAGGGTTGTGCAAAACATTTCATGAATACAATGTCATCTCCTGTCTTAGAGGAAGAGATCTGTCTAAATCATAGGACTTTGTGAAGACAGTATGCTTCTAAAAACATATTCAGTTTAGCATTTTCTACAAGGAGTAAACAGGGAGGGAGGAATCTCCTTTACAGATAGCAAGAACCCCTTCACAGAGACCAGCAGGCATGAGATGCCCTGCCCAAACTGCTCTTGCGTGGTGTACAAATGGAGCTATCACCTCTTCCCTTCTCTAAAACACACTGCAGCAACTTAGTATTTCAGTTTCTACCCTTTTGAGCTTGTGTGAAATCTGCTACGGAAAAGCAGTTAAACCAGCCCACTGTGCTTCACATGCCTCCTCCATCTCCACCATCTGAAGCCGGAGATGAGAAAAACCAGGTGCGTAGAGGGATGCCCTCTGCATGCTGCATGGGATCACCCAGCTGCCATCACCCTTCCCACACAGCAAAGCTGAGATGCTCACCAAGGTCTTGAGCAACGCCTCAGGCCATTTCATCTGGCGAATCCAACACTACAAAAATGTTCCTTGATGAGCAAGACTAAAATATCAACATTGTGCCCTGGGAATAAACTGTTGGATGCACAACTGGTGGAGGGGGGAAACCTTGGGGCAGCAGTGCCCCACTCTTCTGTCTGAACCCAGCTCAGCAAAGCTCCCCCCTCCTTGTAATCAATCCACTTCTCATTCAGTGATGTACTGTGGACATTCATGTAAATCCAATAATAAGCCATTGGATCTGAGCATGAGTTTAATATTAAACTCACAGTTAAACATTCTGCTGAATAGAAATGGAGCCAAAAATTGGCTTATGTGCTTTGCTGAATAGGAATGGCTTGCTGCAGTTCAGCGTTGGTGGAGAAGGGATTTTACTCTGTGAAGATGATTCACTTCACTCAAGCCCAGACAACCCCAAGCTCCGCAAGCCAGATCCCACCCTGCTTGTAAAGGAGACTTGAGAACACGAGAGGCTGGAATCGAGCAGTGATGCATATGATGACTGCCAGAAGACACCCAGGATGTGAAAATAACAAACGCAAAAAGGTTCGCTGCAGAGCTTCACTCCCTGGGGGGTCTACATGAATCTGCAGAAACGCTGCATGAATAAAGCAGTGACCTTACCTAACTGACATACAGCAATTGAGTCAAACCACTGGCACTTCAGTCGGCTTCACCTAGGAGTACTTGTCTACACTACAAAGCCTTTACTAGCAGCTAAACTGGCTGATTTATGTCAGTAGCGTCCCCTAAAGCAGACTAAACTTATATTTGGAAGGGGGTCATTTGGAAGATTTATCTTAATGTCCTCCATCAATAAAATAAGCTGTGTTCTTCAGCTGGTCTAAATTCTGCTTACTCAGTGGGTTTTTCTGACCAACCTGGTTTGGGAAATAATCTCTTTTCCCCAGAAAAACTTCAGAACATCAGCTTGATGGAGAAGAGCAATGCAGCAGCAAACACACATAAAGAGGGCAGCCTAGGAGAAAAGAAGTATAAAGATGACAAGAGGCAGGAAATTTGGGATTAAAAAAAGGCAAGGAAAGGCTTCCCAATGGCAAATCATTTTTGTTACAGACAAAACCCAAAGGAAAAAAAGCTAAACAGCTTATCACAGAAAGAGTCATGCTAAAAGCCTGTCACAGAGAGAGTTTACATTAGGGGACAAACAAAAGACATCAAGAAAGGCATAAAATGTTGCCCTGAAGGACATGTCCTTTTCAGAAATGGCCAGGCTCTGGAGGAGAGAGCAATTGGGCATGAGAAGGAAGCCAAGAGACCTAGATTAAAGGATCCTGCTGAAATTTGTTGATACCTCTGTTGCAGTATTTAAATTCTGAACTGGAATAGCCCCCAAAAAAGTGAATAACAGCATTTCTTCAATTGAAGGGTTTTACCAGAAGCCCTGTGAAGATTTAGGGTGTGCACATATGTAGCCCAGAGCATGAGCTGGATACAGCCCCCCCAGCGGTGGGTGCAAGTGGGCTCTAGCTGGCCTCCATGCCAACCAGTTCAAGCTGTGGCAAGCAGGGATCTCCTGAGCACAGAAGCTGGCACCAGTGAGGTGCCTCCAGGGCCAGACCAAGACCCTGGGGGAGGCTGTTCCTGCAATGTCACCAACATCTTTGTGCAGCTGTGCAGAGCTGGGATCAGGGAAAGGGGCGAGGTGTCCAGCAGGGGATATACTGAGAATAAGATGGCCAGTAAGCAAGAATTGTATTTCTCAGAAAAAAAAAAAAAAAAAAAAAAGAAGGATTTCGACACTTGTTCCCCACTCCATGCCAGAGCAGGAACTCAATTTTGGATGGCCCCCACATGGGGAGAGGAGGGAGGAGAAGGGAGCAGGGGAAAGGGCAAGGGTAGAATGTGGAGAAAGACAGAGAGGAGCGCCTCGGCAGCAGGCAGCTTGGGCTGGGGTAAAGCCAGTATGCCTGAGGTCAGACGTGAGGAGCACTTAATCCTCAGCATGGCCATTCATTTCCTCACAGTTTAAAAAAATACATATATTTACAGGACCTCTCAGGGAAGGGAAGATCTGTGAATCAGTGTCTGACTATTAGTTGCTGACCCAGATGAAGGCATTAGCAACTTGGAGCGCCCTGTTCACGTCGGCTCCCCAGGCATCCTGTTAACTGTGTGCCATTAGAGCTAACCTCACCTGACCTTGCATCCCTGTCATGTTGACATAGCACTAGTAATGTCCCTCATGGACCTGAGCTCACCTCGGGGGCTTTCTCTTTCTGCCTTGAAAGTCTTCTTTCAAGGTCCTCAGCTTGTTGAAGTGTAAAAATCTTTCAGTTTCATGATAGTAAATTCTTCAAAAGGACACGCTTTCTGTCTACGCTGCACTATCCTTGGAGCTTGTCGCAGCAACCAAGTTTCTACCCTAAGGTGCCTTTGATGATATCATTGCTCTGCAGAGCACCCCAAAATATATACTGCCAGTTTCCAGGAACTATGGATTGCCAAAGGAAACCTTGAAACTGCCCATGTCCTGCTATTAAAGAGGCACTCCTTTACCCCTGCAAGCTGCCATCAGGCTCTGCAGAGCTTCTCCCAGGATGAAGGGTCACAGCTGATTTCAGCCTCTGTCAGGGAGGCCTCTCCTGTACACCACAGCCCTGGCCCTGGCCCAGAGAGGGGTGGTGTTCAGCCAGTGCAGCCGCCGCAACTTCCCTGAGTTCCTCATCCCTGCAACAAGGGAAACCCTCGGAGGAGAAGGGCCATTCAGAGCCCTTGGGAATTAGGCAAGTCCTAATTTTCCTTGATGACATCTTCCAAGCTGCCAGCCAAAGGCATTCCTGGGAGGTGAGGACCAGCAGGTCAGCCCAGCCCAGGGAAGCATGGCCACAGGGTAAGGTGACTCTCGAGTCTGTGAAAGCGATGGAGAAACTTCACAATTCGAGTGGTTTCTGGTGAGAATTAGGCACCCAGAGGCACATTTGTAAAGGCATCCAGCAGGGTTTTCAAAAGATCCCAATCTCCCAACGTATTTATTTCAATGGAAGTTGGGCACCGAGGGGCTTCCCAAAGTCCCATTGCTCCCCCTGCCACACAGAGCTCATTGCATATTTGGCCTTCGAGAGCTGCTGGCATCACCTACCAGCAGGCTTCTGGCCCCGAAGGCTGTGGCTCTGTCGCCATCAGCATCAGCTCTCCATGCTAGCAGGTCACCTGGCAGGACAAAGCTGAGCCTTAGCAGTCACTCCCACACAGTTGCCTCCCCATGGAATTAGTCACATCACATGGCCAATGTCTGTGCAGCTTTACTCTGTCATCCTGGCCTCGCGCCAGTTTCAGGAGGACGTGTAGCACCTGATCTAGCACGAAAGATGATTTAATAATGTTAACTCATCCAAAACCACATTGTCTGGTGAATAAGAAGCAGCAAGGGGATTCAAAATAACAGATCACTGTTTTGTGCTGTATGGTTGCAACGGATTTGGGTCAGTGCTAGGTGCCCTGAAAGTTGTTTTACTATCTCGTTGAGCCACAGCCTTGGGAAATTTGAATAACATTTCCAGAAGTACCTAAGTGTCCTGATAAATTTTACTGCCAAAATTTAATTTCCTTAATTTTCTCTTTTTCCTCCCACTTTCTCCCCTTATTCTCATTATTGTTTCAGGAGCAAAGAACTGATGTCAGTGCCACGAATAGCTCTGAATTCATTTGCTTACAGTTTTGGGTAGGGAGATGACTTTTTTTTCATCAGAAGGTTTTATCGCATTTATTTTCTCCTCCTTTCTTCTACCTATGCCTGACCTCTTCCTCCCTGCACTAGCATTTCAAGACTCCTCCTCAGCTGCTTTCGTAATGGAGGCATCACTACTGAGTCACCCCTTCACACTCAGCTTGTTGCTAATCCTCCTCTTGCTGTTTCCTTCACAAGGGTTGTTCACTTCTTCTTCCTCACATCCAGCCCCAGCAGTTCGTGGTTTGGGCATTTCCACCCTCTGTCGCTCCTGTTACCTGTTACCCCTCTGAATTTTCTCTCTCTCCTTTCTATGGAGTCTGCACTATTGAAGATAGCAGCCACTCCTTTCCCCTACCTGCTGTTTATTTGAATGCCATCCTCAGGTGTCCTCCCAAACTTCTGGCCTTTGCCCTCCCCCTTTGAAAGTAGCTACCTCACCCTCATCTTTATAGTCACTGCGGATGCAGCAGGGACAGGCTTGGCAACCTTTCATTTTGATCATTTTCCATGGGAAATAGATCTCCCCATTTTGGTTTTTGCTTTTGTTTCTCTGCTCAGGCCACCAGAGCCCTGAGACCTCCTCTTCCTCCTTCTCCTCCTCCTTGTTCTCCTCCTCCTCCTTCAGAGGCAGCTCCAAAAGAAGGAGGCCTGGCTGCTCTTGGAGGCTGGTGACACAATGTCAAAGCCTCTCCAAAAGCCCCTCTATGCCTTGTGCTGTTGAGGCTGACTCAGGAGACAGCCATAAGCAGAGCTCCTGTGTGAGGCGTGGGAATGGGGAATAGAGGAGACCTCCCTGGTGCTCCCAGACACACTGCTCAGGTCTGTGGGCAGCAGCCTCCCTTCTCTCCAGCAATGCAGCTCAGGTAGGGTAAAAACCGCTGCCCCTCACACCATGGTGTAATCAAAAGAATTGTTATTTGCAGTGTTACATACGCTATTTAGCACATTGCAATGACTCTATGGGCAGGTCACTTGTACTTAACCAAAAACCTTGGTTTTCCCACCTCTCCAAGAAAGGAGAGGACATCACAGTCCTTCAGTCCTCCAGGTCCTTCCCCCTCCCCTCCTCTCCCTGCAGCCCTCTACTTGTGAGTCTGTCAATAGGGCTGCGGACCCTGAGGGTTTCTTCCTCCTCAGGCTCCCTCTGCTCAGGTGTCTGGGAGCTCAGAAATACATAGGATGCACATCACAGAAGGAGGAAATCATACTGACTGTCTTCCAGAGAGGAGCTGGGGCTCCTTGGAAAAGTTTGAGTCCCAAATCAGAAGCTGGTTGTTATTACCACAGATGAAACACACTTCAGAGGAGTGGGCTATGGCCAGAGACAGTGATTGATAGACAACAGCTACAACAGAGGAGGCTGCATGCTTTTTTACATCAGGGTCAGGAGCTTTCATGCCATGTCCTCAGGGAAGGACTGAGACCACCGTCGAGATCAGACCCTTTCTTGGTCAAGCAGCAGCTCTGCCCTCCAGCACGGTTAAAGCCTCTGGAGCTGGAGAGACTCCCTGTGCATGAGCACAACAAAACAGTCTGTCACACCACTAAGCGTGCCTGTACCAGCATCTTCTCGGTTGTCATGGGAGAAGTCCAGTGTGCAAAATGGAGGTAGAAGATGGATAGGGAACAAGACGCACTCCTCTTCCAGATCACCAAAAGACCTTTCTTTCAGGGGTATATGAATATAGTCCATGTAGCCAGGACATCAGCTGGCAAAACTCAGTCACCCAAGTAAAAGGGAAAGTTATAGGATGTTTTGCCAACAAAAAAAAAAGGAGGAAAAAATAGGTTCGAGAGGCAACAAATAAATCAACCGATAACAGCAACAACCTTTCAGCAACTTGCTGGATTCAGTAGTTTTTAGTGCCATTTTTATTAGCCATATAGGATGGAGATTATATGATCCTATCCAGGTAACCCTGTTAAACCAGAAAAAGATACTACAGCAAAACAGCCTTTTCTGTGGTTTAATTATATGGCCTTGATCCAAACTCCACTGAAGTCAATAAGAATCCTTGCCACTAACTTTAAAGACTTTGTACGACTGAATACTCCCAGCAGGGCTTTAATAGGGAAAAAAGACTGAAGTTTAAGTGGCAAAATGCAGGATATAATCTGTATAGCAGGAAAGCTGCTGAAATACTTCCATGGCATAGGCAAATGTCATTGATGGGAAAAAGGAGATTCTGACCTAATGGAAGAGTTTTAGGGTTTGCATCTTCATTTTTTGTTTATGGACTTAAGGAATGCTTTGGGATTTACATTAATAAACTGGTGTCTAACTATAAAATGTACACTGTCAGAGGGCCAAAATGCATGTCTGTGTAACTGGGAGAGGTAGTGTATGTTGACACCCAGAGCTTGCTTTCTTATACTGTGCCAAATCTTGATTACATTGAAGTGAATAGAAACACTTCCACAGACTTCAGCAGGACAGTGATTTAACTCATTCTCTGGAAAGGGCTGGCACTGTGGAAGGAGCACTATTGCACACCCTGGACTGACTGTCACTTCGCAGAGTCCTTTTTATAGATGTTTCTTGTTTATAAGCAAAAGTACTTACATTAACATTGCAAAAACAAATGGTCTAATGTTGTTACATTTTAAGAGCACATTAACTTGAAAGAGCAGCCAAGTTTGTTGACTAAAATGATTTACACAACTCTAAGGCCACTAAACAAGTATTTCTCAATGTCTCATCAGCAGCTCAAGGGAGCAGAAGCTAAAAATGCCACAGTTCAACAAACAGTTCTGTGTTCCTACTGTTGATAAGTACATCATGTTTCTTTGCAAATAAAAGACTGTTGGGGGTTGCTTTAAGAAGGAAACCAAAACCAAAAAAACAAGCCAACAAACAAACCATAAATAAATAAATAACACAAATTATTTCTAAGTACGTACTGTGCTCTTTCCCTCCTTGTATTTCCCCCATTACAACAGCCCCAATAAATCATCTGTAATATTCCCAGGATTCACTAATTACCTTCAAACAGGCTGCTGGCTGGCCAAGAGGCAACCCCTAGTGTGGCTGTTTCAATGCAAGAGCCCTTTGCTTGGCAGGGACAGGAAAGTCCGGGTGTCAGTAAATTCCATTTACACAAGCTGATTATCCAAGGTGCCCAGGTTGCCTGAGAGATGCTGAATGTCCTCCACCAGCAAATATTTTGATGGGACATGAGCGTGTTCAGCATCACAGACATGGTAAGCACCTCACAGGGGCCAGCCCTAAGAGCACAAGCCTATGCATGGCCATGGGGTCTTATGCGTAATTCCATTTGCAGATGCATCCCCTGATCTGTCAAGCTGCAATGAGAATAGGTCCATGTCAAAGGTTGTCATTGATTAAGAGCTCAGTCAGGATCTCTAGTCAGCTCACCAAAGGGAAGTGTCCAGGTGCCTTGCCAAGGAAGCAGTATAAAGTGGAGAAGGTTCCTTAACAAAGCAGGCAAGGAAGTGGTAAAACGAGCAGCTGGAAACCAAATTCAGGAAAACATTATGCTAGCAGATGTCTCATACTGACAGCAATTAGTCAAGGGATTCATTATTAAGGCACACCGTGCAATCCCCGTTACTCAATGCCTTTACATCTAGACTGGCAAAACTTTCATAAGAGATACTGTTCAACCAAGAGCTGTTGTGCTTGATTTTAGGAACTGGCAGATAAAATTCAAAGTCCTCCATCATACAAAGGTCAAGCAAGGTGCTCACAAAGGATTTAAAAACACTGAAGACTACGAATGCAATCATTTAAAAGATTCGAAAAGCTTTTGTCTCTGTCAAAAATGTCAGAGAAGCAGAATGGGAGAGTGTGCTCTGCAGCTGGACTGCAGGCAGGGAAAATACCAAGAAGCACTACACTGCTTTGTCTGTTTTGGTAATTTCTATGGCCGTGGTTGCCAAACAACAGAGGTCCTCACTGATGTGTTGACTCCAGCAGGCCTAGTGAAGCATCAACATGGCCAGCTTTCACAGCTACAGAAAGAGATGAGAACCAGTGTTTCATGTCATCCAGCCACATAAAACATAAATATGTCCTAATGGAGGCATGCAAAGTATTTGCCTTACTTCCTTTGCTAAGCCAGCTGAGAATATGTTTTGCTGTTGCAGTAAAAATGGTCAAACTGCCAAACGTCACATTTGGGGCATATATCTTCCATTGTATATAGTCTGTCTTTTCTCTTGGTTTTCCTTCTTTTCTCTGTAAGGTAGCAAGAAAGCTTCATTGTAAGTAGACAGATGTCTTGCAGACTTGATTCTCACTCAGGTCCTATATCCTTACCATGCATATTCATTACACAGATCTATTCTGCCATAAGAAGATGGCTGGTCTTTTGCCTGAATGATCATTTGCCAGAAATGATTTTAAATAGAGGAGACAATGAGCCTGTTACTTAGAAATGTTTTCTGATAATTATGTTCTGTCACCCTGAGCCAAAATGATATCACATCTGTGCTCAAACAGTTCCTACACAGATGCTATCTGAGACCCGTTTTCCCTCTGAACATTTGGTGAACAGTGCAAGACAGAGCAGGCAAACACCACTTTGAGTAATATTGGCAGTATCTCCACGATGCAGGGAAAAGTCCATGAGCTGAACTCTCTTTACATAAACACCAATAGGGGATAAGTCAGTATTCTTGAAATTGGTATGTCACCTTATTTCAACATCAGACTAAAGCTTGATGTGAAAGTTCAGTCAGAGCTGAATCTGGCTCCATGATTTATACTGTTTATTTAACTTAGGAGCCAGCAGGATAGTAAAATATCTCATATATCTCTTTAATCTGGACAGTTTATATCCAAAATTACATTTAATTGTTGGAGGATGAGAAGGAGGGAGAGTCACACTTCGGACCAGGTTTTATTGGGTGCATTGGGAACTGCCTCTTGGACACCTGTCCTGGGGAACAGAACCCGGAGAGCAGCTCCAGACTGGGGACAAACTCTGGCCTTGGAGACCAGAGGAGAGTCAGGAGAGGAGCTCAGAGGGAAAAACAAGCACTTGGGATTTCCCCCAAAAATGTATGCTACAGGGCAGGAGGCTCAAATGAGAAAGACACAGGCCAAGCTTGGCACAGCAGACAGCTCAACTGAACACACTGTCCTGGGAGGGGATGAGAATGGCTTCTCAATTTCCCCTCCTGCTCCTCCCTCCATGCTGAAGGACACCATGGGATACTGCAAGGGATACAGTCCAAATCCAGGGGGCCAGGCTTTGAAAATGTGAGAACATGTCCCCCACTATGGGCTGTGAAACAGGGTCCTGCCACTGCAACTGGCGGGACTGACCCCTGCTTCCAGGGAGGCTTCTGAGGGGTGGGTGGGCACGGGGGACACTGAACACCCCAGTCATTCAGCATCTAGTTATTGAGCCACACACAGCCCCTGATGTAACGGTTTCTGCTGTTCTGGATTCATTAATGACTGGGCTGAAAGCTGCTTCAGCAAGGAATTGTATCCAAATCATCTTCAGTTCAGGGGGTGAGTGAAGAAAATCTCAACAATTTAAAAATGTCTCCTCTGGGACACATAACTATGAATTTGGATTTTTAAATATCAATTTGCATGTTATCTATAATATAAACATACATTTGCAAACATAAGTATATAAAACTCGAGAGACTTTTTTAAAAGACATTTAAGTGCAGTAGAAAGTTGTCCCACTTCCCTTCAGGCAGGCCCCTGAAATGCCTCACATGTTGAGATGGTATTCCCTGCATTTCTCCGCAGAGATCTCGAGAAGGTAGAAGAGGTTTGTGCTCGCTTGAGGGCCGGAGCCCCTTGGGAACTGCCAAGGGACTCATGCTGCCAAGGGACTCGTGCTGCCCGCCTCATGCAGGCTCAGCAGGGAGTGGACCGAGGTGAGGACAGATGACCCCACAGCAGGAGTGTTCCTGTGTTTTCTATAGAACAAGTGAGGCTGTTACCCACAGGGTGCTGCACCTGAAGCACCTGGGTGCAATATCAGGGTTGGCATGTCTCAAAACTGCCACAGGTCCCAACAAGATCTGCTGTGGGTGGCACAGGCACAATGATACGCTTGGACAAAAACCACATCCACCCACAACTGCTGTGCTGAATGGTCCAGTTCGTTGGGATGGTGACAAGACCTAATGAGGCCCGAGGCTTTGCTTTATCTGTTTGCTTGGTCTTGGTTAGCCAGTGCTAAGATCTCCTCCAGGACACCGTGACAAATAACTTGTCTAACGGCTCCCCCTGAAAATCCAGGATTTTCTGTGTCCTGAAAACAGTCATCGCCGGATGCTCTAGGAGGCAGACCTAAGTGACTCAAACTGTGAGCAAATGCCAGAAAGGGGATGATTTCACTGCATTATTGAACATATATTTGACAGAAAAGCCTAGCAACAGGGACCCTGTCTGCAGGCTGACTCCCAACAATCAGCTACTGCTGTAGCTCCCTGTCATTCAACTGCACTACTGCAAATGCACGAATAAATAAATAATCTCCTACAGCATTTGTGCAATAAGCAGAATATTAGCATGTGGCTCTCAAGATGACCTTTATCAAAGGAAGCAGCATTTATACTGGAGAAACTTATCTAAAAATAAATGATTATCACTCATGTATACATAGAAATACCAAGGGCAAGATACGACTTTCTATAATGTGAAATGACTCATTTTCCCTCTGAAGTTTTAGTGAGTGTCGAAGATATGTACTTCTAAGAGTGAATCACTCCAAATGGCCACTGGGTGACTAGCTGAGTTTGAACTAATCTTGGGGAGGAGAGCTGACGTAAGAGCCAAGGGCGGTGGGACTTGGAATGCATCGGCTATTTGCAGGGCAAGGATGGCAGACATTAGCACTCAGTTGTCACTAGTAAATCTCAAATTGCTTTGACAGGTGGCAGATTGCAAGACCTGAATGGCTACAGCTTCCAGGGGAACACTTCTTTTCATGGAAAGTGGGATGAGGCCATGGGAACGGCCTATATTTCTTCTTTATATATCTGTGTGCATGCACACGCACACACACATATATATAGCTATAAAAAATAAAGCACCTCTTTTATGGATCAGTAAACTAACTTGAACCCTCATTTATACTTGCTAGCTCAACCCCAAAGCAAGAGGTCAAGCTTTCTGGAAGCATAGCTGGATTACCAGCCTCCAGAACAAGCCCAAAAAAGTTTTGGTAAGTTATCCACAAACTTCATAAGCATGAGAGAATTCAGAAGCTCTGCAGATACTCACGGGGGAGTGAGGAGCCTCTTCTCGTTGGCTTCAAACCAATCCTGGGACAATCAGTGACCACAGTATGATGTCTAAAGTGTTTTTTTCAGTTACCCCAGTGAGGTTTGTCTTTTGTGTCATTCCCAGGTGTTCACGTCAGCACGGGTGCTGATCGACACCCCAGGAGATGCCCTGGGGAAGGGCGGCATCCCCTGTCCTCATGGATGCAGCCAGCCTTGCCAGCATATTAGCTGTGACAGCACCAAGGGAAGAGCTTTCTTCTCTCTTCCCAGTGGCATAGATGGAAATTAAGGCTGTCAGGACAGAGCAGGCATGGCTGCAATGTGCTAACTGGGTACACAACAAATTCCTGACTCACTTAGGAGAGCCTCTGCCATGGCACAGGCGTTACATATATATAAATATCAGCTTCATATTGGAGATATCTCCTGAGGAGGGAAGTGAAAGAGAAGCAAGCCATGACTTTACAGATTAACTCACATCTTTTTGCAGTCTTCCTTTAAACAGTGATTAGAGCAGCCTGACTACTGAGGAGGGAAAGATCCCCAGAAGGTTCTGTCTTTTGGAGGAACTTAGAAGCTTCCATATGCAATGTAAGTATAACTGTACTTGGTGATAACACATGCCAGCCATCAACATGTCACACAGTTAAAATGGGCTGAAACAGCAATGTACCAATGCCTCGGAAATGGCTGCACACGCAAACTCATCCTCTACAATCAGCTACATATAGCTCCCTGTGTACAGCCCAGTGCCTGATGCATGTGCAAGTTCCTTACACTCAGTGAACTCAGTTGCTGAACCAGGGTCCCACACAGGCTTTACACCTTGCTAAGGGACTGGCAGTCTTTTATTTTCCACTCCCAGAGGGAGCAGTCAACACAGCTTGCCCTGCATTTTACAGGGAAGTTCATGAAAACTAGTTACACTGGAGTGCAAGTTTTGCTGTGGGCTATAAGAAAAAATGAAAATCAAGCCAAACCAAGGCAAACTTGTTATGAAGAGATGTTTCCTCAGAGGACGGAGCTGTCAAGCAGGTGATTTTTCAGACAACAGGAGAAACCTCTTTTGAATAACACAGTCTGCCAGAAAGGATGAAATCCTGGAAGGCTTTTGAAAATGAGAGGGAAATGTGGATAATTCCAGTACTGCCAGAGAGATTTTGTGTGACCTTGGAACAGTTGTTTTATCCCCTGCTTTGAACCATAACTTCTCCCTTCCTCCAAAGGCAAAGAGATGACAGGAACGCCTGCAGTTCCTCCCACTCTATAAGGGCATCAGTAAGTCTAACACACCGGAGAGGTAGGGATTTTAAGCAGATTAATTATTTACTACAAACATTCTTTTCCACTTTGCTAATTATTCACATACCTACTTGGATGGCTATAAATTTGCTCATGATTATTAAATAAGAGAGGGATGCAGCTGTACTTCATCCTGTATGCAAACTCTTTGCACAACAAGGATGGAGTCAGCCCTTGTCCCACTGCAAGAGCTGTGCAGCTGCACATCCACAGCCAGCTGTTGCTATGGGAGGGAAAAGGGTCGGTATCTCTTAGCCAGCCTCACACAGGAGTAAAACAGGAGTGCAAACCACTCCTTTTTTTGCTGCTATGGAGTTATTCAGTTGCACTTCCAAGTCCCATGGTACCCAATGGCCAAAGCCACAAAGAAATGCCAAGCTAACCCTATGAACCCTTCCAAATATTGATATATTTGCATTTTACCTTCTTGAGAACAGTCTCAAAAAAACATACAAACTCCTCAAGTAAGTAGAGTCCTCAAGAGCTAGTAACTCATACGATTCCAAATGAAATTAAGGTTTCTGGGTCCTTTTGGGAAGAATTTAAACCGCTCTGCTCTTACAGTGATGCAGCTTATCTAGAGGGAAAGATACAATATAAAAACACAGATGAGCTGGTTTCAAATCCCACTGCATCCCAGCTTTCCTCTGTGATTTCAGACAAACTGGGTAAGCATTAACTACAGTTTCCATTTTCCACCAGAGGACATTTGAAGGACTGTTATACCAATGACTGAGAAGAGCTCATAAACTACACAGATGAAATCTATAATCATTTGCACAGGTGAGGCAGGAGACTTCAACATAACATGCTTATTTAACAGAGCCAGCTTTCCTCTCTTATAACAGGCAGTAGTTGATACCTGAAGAACAGAGTCTTGCACGAAGAATTTTGCTAAGTATATTCCATTTCCAGTGGCTGAAATTCTCCTTTGGAGAATAATTAAGTATGCAATATATGGTCTAAAACAGCCAGGAAAGAGATTGAAAATATAGAAAATTGAAAGGAAATTATTTCAAACTGGAGTACTCTGACTCTGGAAAGTAAGTTATAAATGCTTTTGAGAACCTGCATTTATTACTTGCAATAAATAACTTTTCTTACAAACATGTCTTTGTGTGAGAGACAGATTAGCAGCGCAAGTGGAGCATATTTCTGCTGTGCAGAAGTTACTTATTTTAGAATAATGGACGTCACAAATTGGCCCTGCATAGCAACACTCATTGGAAAAAGATCACAGTTCCACTTAACACAAAAGTGCAATCTTGAAGCCCATTGAAACTGAAGTCTCTTCACAGGGCAAACACTGAAGTAGCTCCTCATTTGCGTAAAGCCGGACAATTGCTCCACTTCCATACACAAAAAATTGCTTAGATATCTGCTATGCATGGGGAAAAGCTCATTAATCACATTACAACAAGTGAACATCCCAAGGTTAAATTCTGCTGCTGTGGAGTACTTCAGTGTTTTATAAAGTCATCTAAATGGCATTTATATCTGCAAATCTTCATGGTGTGGTGAAGATTTGGAGCTTACCTTTAAACTCGAGGTACTTCTTTTTCCCTGTAAGAAAAGCACAGTTCTGAAAAACAAATTTAGATACATAAGGTCTGATTCTCCACTACATTAAGCTTGTTTTACAGCTGTGTCACTGCAGTGAAAATCAATGGAGTGGCACTGGTGAAAAAAACCAACATTATGACGAGAACTAGACCAGGCTCTTTAAAGGGCTGTTCATGCAGCCATTACCTCAGGTTTTCTTCAAGTCCATTTGCTGGCTGCTACGTGGCAGTAGGATGCAGGAAAAAAAGGCCATGAGATGGCAAACCTTTCCACCCTTGTTTGCTTGTTTTATGGCATTCCTATCTTTCTGCCTTTGCATCATAACTCTGCTTTCCTTCAAGGAAAAGAAAACAAAGAGACCTAGATTTATCCTCACTAAGCGAGCTGCCTTTCCTTACAGTTTTTTCTGTGAGAAGCAATTACACCTGAATTTGTTCCAGTGCTTCTTACCGCCTAGGAGGATGTCTGGAAGCACGGGCTGGAAGCCAGCATAGCTCTAAATGGGACCAAGGGAACGGTGCTGATTTACACCCACCAAAGATCTGTCTCATGAGGTTTGCTATCACCAGGCATGTTATTTCACTTCTGGAGTCTCCACTGGCAGACACTAAGTTTCCCTTCAGAGGCCAGCCAAAACTGCTCAAAATCTTGCAGACCACTTCAAAGCCACCTTGAAATCGCTTGTGAGCAAAGGGGGGGCAGCTTCTCTGCTTGTCACCAGTCACATGCATCCCTCCCAGTGCCTGCTGCCTCCCACCCAGCCCACACCAGCTCTCACCCACACTCCTCCAGGATGCCCCGTGCAGGGCTGGATCCAGCCCCACCACCTCGGCCCAGACAGAGTCAGCTGATAAGGCACACACGCTGGGGTTTCTCCTCATTCTTCATATCAAAAGCTGCTCTTAGGTGTCTGGGGCCCTGTTTAAATTTGCTACGTACTCCCTGCCTGAGATTAGGGAAGACAGTTGAGCCCTTGATGTCTCAGTTGCCCATCTCCAATGCTGACACCACGGCTTGTGCTCTCATCCACCCTCTGTCCAGTGCATCAGCTTTTGGGGACAGAGGTTTTTTTATGTGATCCACCCCAGTAGGATCTGCCCTATCCCACTTCACTGTGTGGAACTCCACTCAGAGCTTAAAAAGCAAAGGTGGGTTGCATGCCTGTGCCTGCATTCCCTTTCTCAGATCAGACACTTTTCCAGAGTTTGGGTATAATGAGGCCAAGTGGCCAGAGAGCAGGCTGGGTGCTAGGACTGCTCAGTGTCAACAAGCTGAGTTGCTGGCTGCGGAGGAGGCTGGAGCAAGGCAGCTGGCAGCAAGGAATTAGCAGAGTCAAGGGATAATATGAGCTAAAGAAGGTGTGTATGAGTACAAACTTGCTTAAAGGAGGGGGGCCACACCTGGGGACATGGCTTTGGAGAATTAAGAAGGGAAAGGAGATAGGATGACTGAGGAAAATCCTGGGGAAGAGTCAAGAGCCATGTAGGCACAGAGCAGCACAACACACCAGCTTGAATTTTTCACACCTCTCTGATTTAGCCAAGAAACGTTATCCTTCTTAAGCACTTGGTGTCACACGGCTGCAGTGTTCTTTTGCCCAGGGCAAAGCACTCTAAATCGATTTGCCACCTCCTGGATGCATGGCCCCACAGCTGAGGCTGCACCCAGCTGCGGCAGCCCTGGGGAAGGGGCAGCCCTAGGGAAGGGGAAGCAGGGATCCTTGCACAGCAGGGTGGCTCTCTGATCACATCTCCTGTAGGCGCTGCTGCAGCTGCAATGTATACTGGCAGAGTTAAATCACCCTTCATTAGATTAACAACTGATTCAAAGGCCACACAGCTGTCATATCATCCGTCCCATTCCTGGGGTCAGACTGTTTTAATTTTAGCAGCCCCACATACCTTCGGGGCTACATACAAAGTTAGAAGTGGGGGATTTCCAAGTGAAAGCCATGGGTAGCCAGATCCACCCAGAGCTTCTTCATTTTGGAGATGACACAGCTAACTGGACATCAGCAACTGGAAGACACAGATAGCTCCACGAGGTGGCTGCGAGTCATCTGCCTGGGGTTTCTGATTTGGTTTCCCTATGTCTGGAGGTAAAAGTGAAATGTCATGACTCCCAGTAAAATGACAAAGCACAAAGGTGAACTGCAGGGATTCAGCCAGTGACAAAGTAATGAATGAGGTAGGGAGGAAACTCTGCCTGCAGGACTCTTCTGTTAATCTGCAGAATTACCCCTCCTGACAATATGCACACATTGTTCACTGACAACAGAGCAGGCTTGAGATTTTCTGCAATGTCTAACAAAGTATGAGATTCAGCACTAGTTTGAGGGGGCGTGGGGCCACGTAAAGGAATGAGGTGAATAAGTGACATATCAGGAATAAAACAAGGTAAAAAGTTAGCTTTGTCAGTGGTGTAGCCAGAAGGAAACACAGGTAAACACAGCTCACCCATTTCTAATTCAGACACTTCCTTCCTTCATGTATGAGGAAGCAGACAGACAAGTGAGTTTACCCACCTCCTTCCTTACCAGCTCCCACCAAGCTACACTGTATTATAATAGTTGAGCAGCCAGCTCCAGCACTGACCTTTAAAGCACTATACAATCCTTTGTAAACCCCCTGTAAATAAAAGAGCCTTCTATCCTAAGGACAGGTAGCTGGAGACACCCGGGCTATGTCCATAATAGTGTATCAGACATGCCCAGGTCTGTCCTCTGGCACTAAGGCCAGCCAGCATGAGATACTCCACTTCTAGACTATTGAACTTTCTTATCTGCCAAAACAAGGCAGTTTCATCTTAAATGTCTACCAAGAATAGTCTCCAGGCCCTACTGTCTTCCAAGCCATGCCTGGGAAACATCTGAAGGTCCACAGACATGCTTTGGACATCCTAACAATTTAACAGTATAGATGACTCAGTCTTAATGTCTGGGAATGTGCCCTGGCAACATTTAATTAAGTAGCAGAGAAGTAGCTTGAGGTGCTGAAGTACTGCAACTCCAGCTAAAACTAGGGGACAGTTTCAGGCAGCCACTGGCAGCTCGCCCTTCAGTGGTTTGAGCTGAGCACCAGCATCCGAGGCAACAAGCACAAAGCAGCTTTCTAAAGCCTCTTCATTGTGATTGACTCACTTGAGTAACAGAAGACAGTAACAGAAGACGTGTCAAGAACACTGCGCCAGAGCATGTCTTGGATGTCTCTTATCTCCTACCGGAGAATGACATGGGAATGAAACATCCTTTCTCTCATCCCCATTGCACCCTAGTTCCCACACAAAGGAAACCTGAGTGCACAAGCTGAGCTAGACCCATGCCACAGCTTGTGGAAAATGCAGATGCAGCTGCAGTGATCCAGAGGAAGAATTGGGAAACATCCTCCTAAGAGCTCTACCTCTCCTCTGCCTTTTGCCCCAACTTTCTGGACAGTCTTCTTCTGTAGCTATGTCATGGAAATCAACCCTGAGCTTAACTGCACAAATGACAGCATGCAACTCGCTAATTAACGACAGACATGTCAGTCTGCTTGCACGGAGCTGCACACATGCCGTGCATTTTTAACATCGCTTAGTACACAGTGGTGATGAAACGTGATAAAGAATGCCACATGTTTAGCACTGATACGATGCCCAGACAGGTCTGAGTGCCTTTGGCAGACAAGGGAGAGGGTGAGCTCCTTTTCTTTGCCATCACAATAACCCAGCAGTCTCACTAGAATCGTATCTGCAAGATCTTGGAACTAAGCAGGATGTCCTGTTCATAAATCAAATCCCAGCAGACCTCTCCCTTGACAGGCTTTTCCCTTCCTGGACTGGACTTTCTGGAAACTTAACATTTAAGATTCTAATCCTGCAAACATTTGTACACATGTTTTCCTACCTAGAGGCCCCATTATTGAAGCTAAACCTATGCACGAATGTTGACAAGATGAGCCTGTGCTTAGAGAGAGATTTTGTAATGTTTCTTTTCAGTAAGTTACCTATTTCTAAATGAGTATCTGTATTTTTCCACATGACCTTATAACTCTGGGGCAAAAAGAGAATGGTATACACCCACAGAGTGACATTGTAATCAGTTGTCTTAGCAGCCTTGCCCTACACCAGATTTGGGATGTGCCCTATGGAGTACCTCAGATATCGCTGAAGTCCGTTGCCCTTCCCTCCCTATTATTTAGGCAATAATAGCTGATGGGGAGGGTATTTCCTGAGAGTCATCTGGAGAAAATGAGGTCTCTGCCTTAGGCCCATAATTCAGTGAAGAATGTACCGCCAGGAAGTAAGTCCCACCCTGTCCCCCTACGCTGGGCCCATCGTTGTTATAGCAAGCCAGCAAGTGGCTGCTTGGTTTGGGGTTTTCAGGTGTAAAAATCCATCAAACCTACATTTGTGTTTTTCTTCAGTGAGCTATTTCTCAGGTTTCCAGAGTGACTGGTGATTTCAGAGACACAGAAGGCTGCTCCCTTTCCAAAGGGAAATTTTGCCCCACAGGGTCAATCAATCATGGGATGTCAGGCTGCAAAAGGGGAGATATACAATAGACAACATGTGCAATATACAATAGACAAGATACACAATCAATATATGATTGCAGTCACGTGTCATGTATTGATTGCTGCAGCCATCACAAGACACACAGGAAGGCTTCACAAGCAGCAAGGGGCTGCACTCTGCATTTGAAAAATTTCTGCTTTATACAGGGACAAATTTACTGATCCAACTACATACTCAGAGCCACTGGTCCAAGCCATAAACTGCCATCCATAAGCTGGGTTTATGGCTATATTGAATTCCCAGAAAGCTGCACAGCAATCAGAGCACACAGAGGACTCTGCTGCAATTATTTTATACCAGCATTTCTTTGACTGATATGTTCTTTGCTTTTTATGAAACCTTTTCTTGCTTAAAATTGTTAAGATTGCAGGAATTATTCTTCTCAGCAGTTGTATATATGTACATATACACGTATGCATATACATATATAGGTATATATTTTCTTTTTTCCGAACAGAGAAATACAAAAAAACCTCACAGGGATTTTAAAAACCTTGGATTCAAACCTGGAAAAATGCCAGTAGTTGATATGCTGGGGAGAGTTTTGTTATCTTTATTAATGTGAACTGTGAGAGAAAATATTTTTTCAGATCTGTACCTGTACGACTACAAAGACTGTAGCACAGCGCCGGCAGCCTGCAGAACTCATTGCCACAGGACAGCAACGTGTTCTCAGGCTGGGTAGGATTAATGTGGAGTATTTGGAGCCACGGGATATTCTCTAAAATTACTTGTTGCTGCTGCAAATTAGCACACTTCTCCTAACTTTACCAGAGAGCTGTTGCCATCAGCTGAGGTTTCAGCAGCAAAGGTTCCTGTGGGCATAGTAACACCAGGATTAACAAGCTATGGTTTCACAATACAAAGCCATCAGTAGCAACACTGGCTCAGGTAATTAGCATTGCCCTCCCTTCCTGTCCCCTGTGTCATTCCCTCACACTACCTAGCACCATTGTCTGTGGGGCCCCGTTTTGAACTGGCTTATGGAATGGATCCAGCAGAATTAACAAAAAACCACAACAAAGAATCCTTGGGTTTTGACCCAGCTCAGGTGTCCCACCTGCTTAACAGCACTGGTCCAAAGAAGGCGGGCAACACAACAGAAGGCAGGTGAGCCCCAGTGCGAGGCAGAGGTGAAGAGCCGAGGGCACCCACCGCTGAAGCCAGCAGTGCTGCCAAAGACACAGCAGTGCAAACGCAGTCTGGCTGAGCTCCCCCGCTCTCCAAGGACGGGACAACTGTATATGATGCCTCTCCTAAATGCCCTTCCAGCCTGCAACTGCCTGTGTTTCAGGGATTTCCTGAGCCAGCTGTGGTGTCTATAACTCTTCTGGTGATGCTCAGTGGATTTTTCCCCACAAACTCATCAGACCTCCTCCTGGATCCACACAAGCTTCCTTAGCATCTACAATACCCCCATAAAGGAGACAGCTGCTCCATGTCATGGTCCAGGTCATGGGACAGCACCACCCTGCCATGTGATGGAGGAAGGCCCAGGCAGGGTGTGTGCCTCCCAGCAGGACTCAGCAAGGCCCTGCTGAGGGCAATGTGGCACAGACCATGGGTCAGGCTGACCTCTCACATCAGGCACCATGGTAAGGGCTGTTATGGGGCAGGAGAGATGCTGCAGTGCCTTCTCCTGCCAGAGCATGAGGTAGTGGTCAAGGAACATTTGGTGAAGGCCAAAGGCCAGCTCATGCTTCAGAGTACAAATCAAAGCAAATAACAGGGCTCAGGAAGAAATGTCTCTTCCCCCTCCTCCTCCTAAGAAATGTACCTATTCCCCAGACTTCCAGCATTTTCTTTGAGAGCATCTGTGGTGTTCCCTGCTGGAGACAGGATTCTGGCTTATGGGTTGTGATTTTGCCTGATACAGCTGCCGCTGTCTTTGCACAGTCCCTGCCACAGTGGAAACAACCTGCCTCTGGAAGATGCACTTCTTGCTGTTTCTTTAGAGCTGATGGATTGAACATTTTGGGTGGGAATGTCTGGATTACTGCTGATGTGAGTTATGGCAGAGTGTCAGGTCATTAAGCATCCAGAAGGTTTTGACATCTTGCACCTGCCACTTGGACAGCAAATCCTGACATTTCACATTTCCACCAGACAAAACTTTAAGCCCTTTATAGAAGCTGAATTTTCAAAGACACCAAATCCCTTAGCATGACAAAACTTACAGTATTTCTATATTCACTTTAGTTTATCTCTCTTTATTTGAAATTGCATCTACACCCTAGTATGGCTGAAACTCTGGATGTACAAATCAATTGAAACTGAGTCACTGTGCTTGATAAAAGCAAACAGACGTCATCATAACGGGAGTGAAGCCCCACTTCAAGCCTCTACCGCCTTGCTGAGTTACAAGATTAATTAAAGGAATGTATAAAACTGTAATGAATGAAGCAACCATTAAACAAGTTGCTAATATTTAAAGAAACCTGGCCAAAAAAAAAAAACCTAGCTAGTGGACTAATGCTTACATTGTAAATTTATGGAATGAACAAACAAATATTTTAAGCAAGCAAAAAAAAAAATGCACATACTTTCAGCAAACGTTGACATCTTCTTACACTGGGGAAATTCTTGTCATGCTTAACCCAAGTGTGACACAATGCCTTATAATACTTATCCATTACTGAAGCTTATCTGGGCTTGTTGGTAGCCTGGTGTTCCTGTAGCACACAAAGAAATGTGTATTTCACCCCATTTATCTTGGACACCAAGCTTATTTAATCCACCTGCCACCTTAGGAGGTCCAACTGCCTGTATAGTCAGCATAAACCAAGAAATGCTTTCAATGACTCACTTGGGGCTACAGTCAGTCTTTGGAAAGCTGACAAATCTATCAACCCAGATGCCTAAAGTAGGGCAGGGTGCGTATTTTCTAAATATCCATCTCAGGAGCTGAGGGTTTGGTCCCCCACTTACACAAAATGTTTCACAAATGGGAAAGCCATTGTAAGTGACTTCCCTCAAATCTTACCAAAAAATTACCCAGAAAGAAGTCAGGGTTTCTTTTAAATGTGACTCTGTGCTGCCCCACAAGCAGATGTTCTTGGTACTGCTGGAGAGTGTATCCTGTGCTGAGAATGGGGGAGAGGAAGGGTAGATGGTGACAGAGAAGGACAAAGCTTCTTATTCAAGGAATCCTAACACAATACTATGCCCTGTTTTCATGCACCCATGCAAGGTGAAAAAGCAGAAGAGGTCTTGACTAAGACCACCTCCACGGGCCATTAAGAGTGTGCCAGTGCTCCCAGCTGCATTCATGGTGGTGACACCCTACCTTGTTGGAACAGACCAATACAGGCCACAGGAGGTTTTCCTGGCAGAACCATGCTGTGCCCTGAAGCTGTGGTGACACCACACTTCAGAGATCCTCTTCAGGGCAGCTGAAAGACCACCTAAAGGGAAGCCTTTTTCTAGACCAAATTAAAATGTACTATGACCACAAAATACTTGTAGCAAAGAGCCAGGCAGATGCTGATGTTCCAGCAGTGGTTGAGCTGGGTGGCCTCTCCCCATCACACCACATAGCAAAGGCACCCCACAAGGCAGAGCTGATGGTGACACAGGAGGGCAGGGGGCTTACAGTCCCCTTGCCCACATTCCTCTTGTTCCCCTCATCTAATGTCTAGCAAAGGGAATATCTATGTGTCTTTCTACTGATTTTCCAGCCCTAATGCCCATTTGTGGCCATGGGTTCAGGCTTGCCTTCACAAGCAAAACACTGGCAAAACCCGAAGTCAGCTTGAAGCGTAGTTATTGACAGAACAGGTCTGATTCAAGTGATAAAGGTTTCACCTGTTTCTGCCTTTTTTGGTTTGGAGAACATTTACATCAGGTTACATTAGTGGGCCTGTGTCTTTTCTACTAATGTGGAGAAGGGATAACTCTTCCCACTTACCCCAGTTCCTTTTATTTAGAATAGCAGCTAAAAAGTATTAGTTATCCTCAGAGCAAAAACCACTGCTATCAAAGCTCAGCAGCAGAACCTGAAGTTCTTTGGTTAGGCCTTTAGTCCTGGTCTGCAGCGCAAGAATTTAAAGATATTGGTAAGTCAAACAGATGTGCACATGGGGAACAATGAGGAGATAGGGAACAGAGTAGAGAAGATAAACAATCATGTTATACTCTTCTCACTTTCAACAGCCGCACATTTTCTAGCCACAGAATGTAATTTTCATGCTCTCTCTAGACATAACTGCTCTTCAGGACCTACTTTGTGTGTTAAACAAATATGACATTTACAGATTGTTTTCTCTCACTATTTATTTGCTATGTCCTGAGCTAATGACCTTAAAAATTGCTCTCTCTGATGGCATTAGTGTGAGATGATTTCCAAAAAGCATGAAATTGCAATAAACTGTCAAGTCTGCACAGGTGCATTAGAGATTAAGAGATCAGCCACAGAGCCATTAAGATCTATGGCAAAATGCCCAATGGGACCAAGATCAAACCTTCAGAGTGTTTTTAAAAATGTCATCATTAGTAGAGAGATGCCTTGCCTGGCAATCCCAGGAGTTCAGCACAATGCTGGATTTTAACCATACTCTTCTGCAGTGCTCCTCTGAGATGGCAGCTGCTGGAATTTCTTATTCATCTCAAAATAGATGAAGCAAATATTAATTCTGCTGGAGCAAAGATCAATGGAACATCCCCACTGAGATGTTGGTATATACTGTGGAAACCAAATTCTTCCTAACCTGCAGGAAGAGGGCATCTTATAGGTGCAAGAAGCCCATTTGCACTCATTGGACAGGGACATATTTTTACCTACTATGAAAAACTCTAAGGAGCCAGCTCTTGTGAAAAATCACACAAGCCATCAAAAGGTGGGTTTTAGATCAATAACTGTCTCCTCTGCAGTCACACAAATTTTGTCCTTACCGCACTACTTTTCCACACAGAAGGACTCCGGCCTGGGAAGCTTCTGCTAGACGGTGTGGCCAAGGGCAAAGGTTATGTTCTGAGCTGCCTGTCTGCACAGAGAAGGTGTGGAAAGAAATCAAGTCAGTGTTCAAAATCTCCCACTGCTTTCCCCGATCTTTTCCTGGAAGCACAGACAAGTTTCCTTTTAACTGCCTGGGAAAAAGCTCTAGAGCATCTCAGCCCAAAGACCCACAAGTCATGCTCCAGGCATACATGGCCAAACGCAGAAACATTGGTACTGCAGGGAGGCAGGCAGAGATTTGCTTAGCAATGCTCAGGCATGGGGTTGACTCTGCATACATGATAGGTAAAGAGCAGAGCATTTGTAACAGCTTGGGAATGCTTTTCAGTGCTTCTCACTGGAAAAATGACATCAGCAATGCTGAGGTTACATTTTGCTTCAGTTCTCTATTGGTAAACTCCCATTTCTGTCTTTTTGTACTGTTGCTTTTGCTCCATATTGTCAGTCCTACCCCAAAGGAAAACAAAGAGAGAAGGAATAAAAATTAATCTAACTTTTTTTTCAAACTTTCCATATCGCTTCTCCCAAGAGAAAACCTGGGATGTTCACCGAAACCCATACCCTGTATTATCCTGTTGAGCACGTACTTTCAGTTAGTTCTTCAAATATTTCTGTAAGATAAAAAAGTCAAGCAGGAGGCGGGAAATGACTAGATCTGAGGGAACATATGCTTAGCAAGCTGACTCACCCCTGAATCCAAACAGCTGCCTGCAGACAGCTCCTCTGCTGCTTAACTGCAAATTAGCTCTGGCCTTGTACAGAAAATCTGTTAACCAATACATAATAGGTGCTACTTCTGTAACACTTTATTGTTGCTGATGTTGTACTTATCCCCTTCCACCATGGTGTGGGCACCTGAAGCCCTGCAGTTGATAGCATTATCTGCATGATACTGAAGGTGCTTTCTGCATGCCCGTTCACACAAGGCCAAATCAGACAAGCATCAGGTCTAGCACTGCTGACAAGAGCCAGCTATATCCCAGCTGCTACAGTAGTTTCCAGCCTTTTTCAATACAAATGCCCATATGCATTTTCTAGTGCTTAATGCCCAGGAGAGGAAAGAGGGCAGAACAAAGGAAGGTGCCTATCTTTGTGGAAAGGAGTGAAAAGGGCAAGAAATGGAAAAAGATTCCAACCATCAGTCACAGACAGCTAGGAGACATTCTGCCCTGTCTCTGTTGTTGCATCCTTGGCCTTGGCTGCTATTCTGAACTCAAGGACAGTGAGATTTTCAAAGGTGAAAAACAAAGCATCCCCTGCAGGGCAGAGGAAGGAAGGGAACCACAGTGAGCCCTTGGGAGATGGTCAGGATAAACAGAAAGTCACGGCACCTACCTGTCTGCCTCCCTTCCTCTCTCTGCAGGTTGTGGCCATGAAGCAGACAGAAGGAGGCACCCTGCCACAGCTGGGCAGCTCCTGGTGCCCTAGTTTGGTTGCTCAAGACAAGCCAGATAACTACGCAGCACTCTGGACACTGCTGCTGCTGTTCTCCCTTCTCAATTCTGCTCAATACCCTGCAGCCATCCCATGCTCATTGCTGATACAGAGAAGCTGAAATATCAGCCTGCTTGTTTAAGACAGGATTTGCAGCCCCTCAGGGATAGCATCACTGCAGCTACCCTGCTGTCAGTTTACCAGATACGTCGTCCAAAGCTACCAACAGGCTCAGCGTTATGGGAAGGCTGCTCTAAGACCTTGTGAAATGAAGGAAGGAATTTTTTGAGACCTGAAAGGGAGATGAGGGTTGCAGGGGCAGCACTAACACATGCCGTGCTTGGCTAAAGATCTGGGAGATGTGCTGATCCGCAGCCAGAACGATGCCATAGACCCAATCAGCTTCCCCAGGCTCCCGCTAGCAGCAGGAACAAAACACATGGGACATTTTCCAGTTTCCAAGACACACTCCATGTCTTAGGTTGCCTGCTTCCCAACCGTATCTTTTACTTTCCAAGGAAGTTGAGCTCTTCAAGAATGAACAGATTCAATATTCAAAAAGCATCCTGCCCTGACTCCCCCAGGGGAGGGAAGGGAGCCAGGTCTGGCTGTGCTGCGGCATGAACAAGTGCACACCCGGGCCTCCTCAAAGCCTGGCCCACAAACAGCAGCGCACCACTGCCACAGGCAATGCACCCACAGACAGTAGTTTCAGCTTCTGGAAGATAAGCTCCCCAGGGAACAGACCTACCTCTTTGCCCTGCCCCAAAGGACAAGCTTTTGTTGGCGACCTGCTTCTTCCTCCCCAGTCTAATTTCCTTTCTCACTTCCTCTGTAAACAGAATCTCCTTCTTTCTACGTCACTGTGCTTAAGGGTTGAATCCTTGGAAGCAAGTTTCTTTTTTCTCTTCCTCTTGTTGCCAGAATGCCCTTTGTCCTTTTGTCTTCCCTCAAAGTATCCAGAAAGGATTGTTTCATTCTCATTTAGGACCTTAGGATCCTCATTTAGGATCTTAGCAGTCTCCCACCTGGAGGCACAGAGGAGCACAGGGCTGGAGTAGTTCTCCCTCCCACAACTTATGGTGGTGAGAGCAGGAACACCAGTTTTAGCCCTCCCTGCAATATAGGAGCTGCTCTTCTTGGCACCCACATTCAGCTTTCACAGCATGAGCCCAAGAGAGCTCACACTGCCCAAATTCAGTGTTGTGTGCAAGCTGGGCGGCAGATAGGCACGAGCAGCATGTCCAAGGCCTTCTTTTCCACCAAGTTCTCTGTAACCTAGAAAGAGCAACATCTCCTGGGCCGCAAAGGACTCATAGGACTTTGCAAAGATGGGTCCTCTTAGCAGCTTGCATGGGTGTCACTCATCACCCATGGGAGGACTATCAGGTCAGCAGAGGGATCATGTCACAGCCACTCAGGTGAGCCGGGAGCCAGCTGGAGGCTGGGAGCAGTAGCCTGCGTAACCTCGACACCTCAGGCTCCCTCTTCTCCTTCCCTCCACCAGCCATTACTTGGACTGCAGTACCAGCCAAGGAAGATGACAGCCCCCTTGTGTCTGCCAGACACTTTAGATACTTATCCCAAAGACTTTTGCAACCCAAATAAAAGTGGACAGACTAAGGCAGAAAGGAGGGGAGTTACGTGAAAAGAGAACCGAACACAAGTTTAATTCGGAGGACTGAACCCTCCAGCATACTCCCTCTGATATCAGGAATGCTCCAACAGAAGCTCAGCCCCTCAGCAAATTTAGTCCAAGTGGCTTACCTGGGCACACAGGAGATCTGTGACTGCAGAAGGAACTAAATCCACATCCCCTGAGTCCCAGATAAGCCCAGCAGCTACGCTCTACCTAGTCTTGAAGGGCTGCATCTCAGGCCCCAGAGGGAACCACAGGGACAGCATCTCCTGGACACCAGTGGAGCACAAGCTGTATGATCTTCTTGTGCCCAAAGAAATTGAAATGCAGGTCTAAGAAACTGCAATTTAGTAGCAGCAGAGCACTTCAATGGAAGTGCTCAGTTTGTGTGGTAATGTTTCATTTTTTGTGGCATTATAGCAGTGCCTTAGAAATATTTTCCAGTCCTTTCCTCTGTGCTCCTATTGTGAAGCCTTATCAGTGAGAAGGTGGCCAGTGGGCCACCCCCTGCTGTACACAGCCTATACAGTAGAAACTACCTATTGCTACCGAACACTCCATTATAATTAAAAATTAATGTCAAATGCACTTTCTCCTTTTCTCCATCCTGAAAAATGTGTTATCATTCCGGGGCCAAAGGCTTGTGGGATACCAAGCACTTTCCGTTACAGGCTCAATACATCGCTCAAAAGCTGCCTCCTCTGTGACAGCTTCCACATCAGTTTCACTGCTCTCAAGTTTGTAATCTGCCCTTGAAGCCCCCCCTCTCCCTAGGCCACTTACAGCAGCAGTATTGCTTTTAGCAGCTCAGCTTTTCAGGTGACTTTAAGATCCCCAGAGGCAGTCCCTTTTTTTCTGACTCTGTTCCAGGTTGCCATCGGTGCTCCTGAAACGACTCCAGCACCTTTTGGTCCCCTGCCATTTACAGCCAAGAGGGTACCTCCTTTCCCTTGGCTTCCTTACCCGAGATCTGTCTGCTGCTAGATTAGCTGCCTGGGCACTGGAGACACTGGCTGTGTCTGACAAGCAATCTCTGAAGGTTTCCGGGGCAGTATTACACACTGTCAGCATTGTTAAAGCTGAATAGCTCGGCGGCAGATCAGGGCTGCACAGGACATCATTGCTAGAGAGGCTTCCTGAAGGGGCTTCCTTAGTGGAACCAGGGTGACTCACTCCACTCAGCTGCTCTTGTTTCAAAGACATTAAGCTTCTGCTGCAACAGGGTAGTAATGATGTTCATGAAAATCACTCCGAAGGAATAAACAGTTACTGCAATAAAAAGAAGAGAAAGGATACGTTTGGGAAGAACAGCAGTCACTATCGGTAGCTTCTTGCTGATGAACGATTTCCGAGCCCATGGAGAGCTCTGTGTCTCTTTGTGTCAGGCACAGGATAAAGCATGCACTGCATTTTCCAAAATGCAGCTGCACCCAGCCAAGCTGTGAAATAAAAAAAACAGTCACAAGAGCACGTGTATTTCTGTATGTGCATGCTGGGGATCTTGCAAGCACTATGGCAAGCCTACAAGTGCAACGCAGAGGTAACCACCTGCCCATCTGCAGCACCAGGGTTGTGACTATGGGTCCATTATGCATTACAGATCCCCCAGAAGTCCTCTGTTTTCCCTGTGAGCAGCTCTGCCCTCACATCTCCAGTGCCAACAAGGTCTGCTGGGGCAGGCAGGGGACCCATGGGGAGGCCAGCAGGAGTCTTTGCTCACCAGCGCTTCGGTTTGCAGTGTCTGTCTGCCCTTCAGGTTGGCCACCCTGTCCTTCGCCCCAGGTTCGTTACTCAGAAAAGGCATCCTACATAATGCTAGCACCACTTTCTGGCACAGGCAAGGCCCTGGTCCTTTCAGCCACCCCCACCAAAGTAAGGTAGCCCAGGAGACTCATTCAGGATCACATGCACCAGTGCCCCTCACCTGGGCAGAAACACTCAGAGCATTGACCAAATCCCAGGCATGTCTGCCCCTACTCCGCTCGGCCACTCTGCCCTGCCCTGCCCATTGCCTTCTCAGAGACTCTACTCTCTCTTATCGCTGGCACCCAGCCTGCTTTCAAGCAGCGGGGTCCAGCCACAGCCTGGTATGGTGTCAGGAGTGACTGGCTGCTGACTGTAGGCTTCCTGGGCTCTGCTGGGCCAATTAAGGCTGTCTTAACCCTCTTTCATGGCCATTCATGCTGTGCAGGCAACAAAGCCGGCTGACACCTGCTCTGCTTGGCCCCGAGGTGCTGTCAGCTGTGTTTAAAAGTCTGAGGAGGCAGGTGAAGACAGAGCGAGGCCCAGTGGGTCTGTGGAGCCATGTCTGCCAGCTCCTTGTCGCCATGCCACAGCCTCCTCCTGGCCTGCTGCAGGGCTAAGGTAGCATCTCAGCTCTGCTCCCCACCAGCAGGTTGGCTCTGTGGAAACCTTCCTTTTAGCAGAAACTGCCTTTCACCCACCCACCCAAAATCAGTCTCTTTCCCATTAACTGCACCCCTTGTGCCAGGCCAGTAAAGCCCCACTGGGAGCTTTGCAGCTCTGTTGGCAGGAATGGCATTGCCTCACGGGGTCCCAGGCCTCCCTGCCTTCAGCACCCCAGTGCTCTGCTCCCTGCTTAGACCAGCCTGAAGATCCATCCCCCATGTTTCTGTTTCCTGGCCATCATCATGGCATCACCTCATAGATCTTCCACCTCTAATTAAATGTTCTAGCACATACCTAGGAGTACAGACACAGATCCAGACTCCCATCACAGTGGCTTGGAGGACTTCTTACCCTAGAAGGAGGCCCTGACTCTCCTTGGGCTTTGAATGCTCACCACCCTCATCCCCATGCCAGCAGCAACTGGAGCCCACAGGCTGAGAAAATGGCAGAAGCCCTCCTGAAGACCTATCCTTGTGCTGCACTGAAGGCTCCAACGAGCCCTGCAACAGCTGTAAGAACACCAGGAACCATAGTAGCAAGTCCTCTGGTAAAGCTGCAGTACACTGGTAAGCAGTGAGGGGCTGGTTGCATTAGTCAGCTTTTGCACATGCCATGGATAAGCTGAAGTGCCCTTGCAATTGATTCTGGACACCACAGGTCCTGCTCAGAAGGAAGGGGTGCAGACCCAAGAACGGGGCTTTTTTCCCCACATTCTCCATTTTGTGCTAATACAGGGTGACTGCTGCACTTTATTTGACACTGGCGGCGATACAGCTACAGAAGAAAGGAGGCATTTATTTCTCTGCAGAGAGCTTCAAACAGCTCACTTGCTTTTCTAACACCCAACCCATTCCCCTGCCTCAGTTCAAAGCAAGACCCAGGTTGCATGAAAGCCACTTATGCAGCTCAGTTGGACCTGACCTTCCCCATCCACCTGGCAGAACCATGCAGGTTGCACAACATCTTGCCCTTCCCCAGCCCTTGCTGAGGCCCACAACAGCCATGCCCTCAGTGATTGCTGCCTCATATGACTGCAGCCCAACAGCACAGAAAATGAAAACCACATGCATTCAAAAAGACTGAGCACCTGGCATCAGAAATGCTTTAACTGCAGTCACACCCACAGTAAAAATTATAGTCCTATAAATTACATGCAGAACTATAATTTGGTCAAAGTCTTTTTAAGGTTTCCGACCAAACAAGTTATAGGTTGTAAAGGTCATTGTAAAGCACTGGAGAGGTTAAAATCTGTATGACCTCAAGAGTTTTCTAATGACTTTTTATCAGCTGTAACTTGTAATTCACGTATATGAGAAGCAACTAGCAGTTGCAAAAGTTCCTGCATACAAATCAGGACAATTACCTACATAACAACACAGACATGGCCAGATGCAGCTGCAGATTAGAAGCTATGAGGGGAAGGGAAGGGGCAGCCATGCTTTGCATATCCCTTAACTTCTTGGGTTGGGATAACAGAGGAAACAGAAGTTCCTTATTCCTCACTCAAACTCCTTTCTCCTCACCTCCAGCATCCTTGCAGGACTGAAAACAGCAGAGGAGATGAATCATACAACATTTGCAAGACTTGTAAAATCTTATCAATTCTGAAGTCCAATTTGTGCTAATCAGTGCATTATCACAAGTGCAAATGTTAACTCAAAGGAGCAGCTAAACAACTGGTGCAACCAGCTGAAATTGAATCATCTGAAAGTTCACTCATGGCCGTATGACCAAATCGCCACCCTCTCCCATTCTTCCTCCTACTTACTTCCCTCTCTTAAACAACCGTAACAGGATGATGTGTCTTTAACTCTACTTCACCACCTTTGTCATCAGCTCCTGGGAGTGGGCCAGCACTGGCATGCAACCAAACACCAGCTTCCCTCAGGAACTGAGCAGCTGGTTACCGTTCTCATCCAGGACCTCACAGTCCCCTTCAGAGATGCCAGGCCACTCACGGTGCCATGCCTGCCACTCAGCACGGGGCACAGAGCTGCTGGGCAAGGTCTATCTTCAGACCGGGCCTTACTTTCTTCTGCTGAGGTTTTCCAGTTTCTTTTCAGCCAGCTCATAGTCCAGGCCAAACATCAACCTAAGATACCACACAAAAAACTGTGTGGACAGTCCATTACATAGCTAAATTTCTTGAGTTACAGGAAATACATTTAGGGGATCCTCATTTATTTTTCCTTTGCATCTAATTGATCATCAGCATCAAATATGAAAAGCCAGTATTTCCCAGGAGCGTCAGCAAACCGACGTCATTTCATCAGCTCTGTACGCAGTATGTAAAACTGATAGGAGTAAAGTTCAATTTTAATTGTGCAGCTGATACTCTGAAGTAAATAGGTGCTTTCTTCTATGGATTTTTAAAACAGATTTTTCATCTTTTGAGATGACTTAGCATGAGCCAAATTTTGCTTTCAGTTATATGGGTATAAATCTGGAGTAACTCTGATAATATCAAAGCAACACCAAACTCACATTTTCTTCTTCACTGAAACTCTGAGATTGTGCAACAGAGGAAATGGCAACAACGGATTAACTCTGGACTTTGAACAGGGCTAGTGAAACTAGTGCTTTGACTGTGTGAACTGCCTTTTCTCCTGCAAGCTAGTAATGCAGTTAATCAATTACTACACAGAAGAATCACCAACTTTTCAACAGGATCCAGAAAAAGCAACATTTGAAAGCTGGTGTTTTCCAAAGCATACGCTGAGCTCTTGATTTTAAACCAGTAAAACTTCCTAATGGCCCACAGTGTCAGACTGAAGGAAAACTTCACAGCAAAGTAAAACCAGAGATTTATAATGCATATGTTAACCAGTCTTTAACTGCAGCAGCACCCTGTAGTGTCATATTGTGTTCTGTATATCACCCATTGTTCAACTTTGTAAATAAAGCTTTGACACGCTCCAAGTTTTTGGAGAAGCACCTGTTATTTAGAGACTTCCTTTCATTCATAAACTGTCGAAAAAACATGTGTTTCAAGGCAGAGGAAGATTCAAGAAGGTCCACAGTTACTTAACAGCCTATTTTCTGTCACTATCTACATGAAGACAAATTAAAACTTTAAACACTTTTCTCCTCCAAACAGGGATTTCTCAAACTTAGCAACAAATGGGAAAACTTGCTCTGTATCTGTTATTGCAAAATAGACACCAAAAGGTAGGATCCATCTCACCTAATTTTAGCCATCTAAACAGTGGGCACCTTGTCTCAGCAAGTCACTGGAGTTTGCTCTACAGCTGATGGCATGAGACTCCCATCAATTAGCATGAAGAAGGAAACAACAAAGAAGGCACTGATGCTGCTCACTGGAGAGTCCAGATCATTAGTTTATGATTGATAGACACCAAAGTCTGGGAGAATCCCGCCATGACATGTCCAGCAGTACGCATGGGGTATAGCAGATGCCTGTATGGAAAGCTGCAGGCTTCACTCCCACAGCAAAAAGGTTCAACAAATTGCAACACGGCCCTAGACTTGTAGAGGAGCAGGAAGAGGGAGCTGGTCCCTGGCTCCATCAAATTGGGGGACTGGGGAGTAAAGGAACTTGAAAAACAGCAAAAAGATGTAACAGCTCATAATGCAATCTGCAACTAGTAATGTTGAACTTATTTTACTAGAATATTTAAGTATGAGAAATGAAATTTCTTATACTCTGAAATGTTAAGGGGTCAGGCTTATCCCTGGCTTCTATCCACTTCCCTTGCTTCAGCACAATTAGACTTCAGTGACCTTTTTTTTTTTCCAAACAGAAAATATTATGAATTTGCTTCCCTGTGATAACAAGTTCTCCTCAAATGTTGTTTTTTTCTTTTCCATAAACCCAAATAAATAATTAAAACTATAGCATTAATTGCAAACACCTAGACAAAGTAAATTTAAGAAAACATAAAGACTTTGTTAGGGGCCTATTTATCACAGGTTCTCTCTGAAGCTTCTGAAATTTTGGTCTCTGGTATTTTTGAAGATACACTGTTTCACAGATGGTGTTACTTTTTCTTATTTATCAATCTTGCATAATGAAACACAATACAAAAAAAAGACTTTCTCAAGATCGGTGGAGCATTGATGGCTTGATTCTGAAGAAACAGTCCTGGTGAGCTACACCTGAAAATAAAAGTCATCTGGAAGACATTCAGACTTACCATCAGATCTGAGCAGCTTGCTGGGGAAAAACTGTAGTGTCTCGAATCACGTATTTTAGCATGGCTTTCAAGTGCTGCCCAAGCCAGTGGACACAACTAAAATGAACAGCCCTGGCTGTTTTGTTTCCTGATTTCATGTGGAAATGAGGTGCAATTGCATTGCCAGTCTCTCTCATAACATTTCAATCTGTCAGTCAGCTCCCAGCAAACTGGATAGACGGAGACTTCTGAAAGATAATGAAGCTCCCTCAAGCTCCACGACCAGCTAGGGTAATGGCCAAAAAGACCTAAATTCAAGCCTTCAGGAGGGCAAAGCCAGCAGAGCAGCATACACCCTCCTTGGTGGCCGTTAAACAGCCCATGGCCACAGCTTACCAACCTGGCCATGAGCACCTGTGTCGCACTCAGCTCATGCACTCCATGCTGCCCCTTGGGTGGACTTGGTTTCAGGGGGAAGGGCTGGGAAGGACAGGGATATTTTCAAAAAAATCTCACATCCACAGGACATGGGGCTTCACCAGCTCTTCTGCTCACAGAACTACTTTTTTCTTTTTGTTATTTACTGGCTTCCAAAAGTTTGATGAAAGAGCAGATACCCATTAAACAGAAAGTGGATGCCCTTTAGTGTTTCTTAAAATTGAACACTTTTATGAATTGATATTTCAGGAAATTACCGATTATCATTTTGATCCCTCTAGGATTAAACTCTAGGAGGTTTAACTAGGATAGCAAGATAAGAAAACAAATCCAAGGAAAGTATGCTTTAAAGAAGATTTAAAGCCTCCCAAAAATCTGCACATGGTAAATTCAATGTAGTGTTGAACCAGACACAGCAGAACCCCATGCAACCCTTTCACGTATGTGAGATCTGTATCTTAATCTTCTTTTTAGACAGTCCCAAATTAGACTGCTACCATTTGTAGCATTTGAGCCAATTACTTCAAGTAGTTTTGGGCTGATTTATTACATTTCTAACTCTGAACATTCACCATTCTGCAAATGGCCTAGTGGGAGATGACCTGTACCTTAACTCTTCTATTTTACAGTGGTTTTCCTCTATTGTCAATCACAGTATTTAAATCCTATGAAGTCAGAATCCTTTGTGTTTTCTATACATTTGGATTAGAATTCCACATTGTATTTTGTTAATACGCTGGGTTCACAGCTGAGGTACCATAACTTTAGTATGGAAAAAGTTGCTACCACAGCATTGCATTTCTCATTTGCTATTCCCTTCAATAGCATCACCTAACTGGCTGTGTTTCTCTCAAGACAGAAATGGATGCTATTTTTTTCTAAAAAATATGTAAATTCTATCAGTACAAAGCACACAGATGTTTGTATTTACCACTGAGGTAAGCAAGCTGTACACAGAAGCTCTAACAAACACCACACTTGTGAAGGAATGCAATGCTCATGACAGAGAAGCCTCTTCATTTTAGCCTCTTCAGCGCACAACTAGGTATCAAGGTATCAAGGACAACAGTAATTCATTCCCTTTTTTCAGGGCTTTTGAAAAAACAAAGGTTCAGCTTCTAGTATGCCTGTCAGCCACAAACCAGGTCGACTTGCAGTTCGAGTGAATGTGAAAGCAAATTTTGAAAGCAGAATCCATTACACAGTACAGAATTTAAGTTTTCTTTTATTAGAATAGAAAAAGAGAGGTGAGAAAGAACAACAATAAGGCTGGAACTTTGGACGCATTCTGACAGAGAAGAGTTATGAAAAGCAACAAAGTTTTCCTCACAGCACAGTAATTCTTAAGGATGGACCAAAAGGATTATTTACCACTGCAATATATTATCAATGAATGACTACTTTACTCCCTATATATGGCAAATAGACAACATAACCTGGATCATTTTGGAAACCCATTATCAACAAAATCCTATTCAAAGAAATTAAGTCTGCCCCATCTCTACCAGATTATCTAAGACTATATTTGGGCAGCTAAAACCCAACACTTTTCCCAAGTACTATTTTAGTCAGGTTACCTAATTTCCAAAAAGGATTTTGTCAGAGGAACTTAGGCAGAGGTTTTTTCACTCAAGTCCATCTCCAACAATACTTGCAGCATAAAAATATAGGAAAGACGTAAGCAGTTGGTGTCCTAGAGCTCTTCTATGCTTCATACTCAAGTATTTTAAGATCTTCAAGTAGTTCTTTTGCAAGTGCTTGCAGATCTGCATTGCGGCTCTTTGACAGTGCAATGATACGCTGAAATGGCAAAGTATCACGCATCTCAGAGGCTGACTTGGCTAATACTTCTGGCTCCAGAATCACAGACTGGAGGAGCCTCAGAGCATGAAGACAAACTTCTGTATCTGGGTCTAGAAGTAGGGGAGGAAAAAATCCAATGCTTGTTAGAAGTGAGCTCAAAAAAAGTATCATTAAAGTTCCACAGCACCATCCCTCACGACCCACCAGGCAGACAGGGCATAACTGAAGTTTCATAATTCACAGCTGCCATTTGGTGCTGGCTGGCTGGCTCTAGAAGGAACCTGAAAACAACGCCGTTGCCCTCCTCAGCAGCTTGTGCTCAGCAGTGTTTGGAAGGGGGAGATAACCAGGAACCCTTCTCTCACTTTTCAAATGTTGAAAACATTACAAATCAGGGATTTTATCAACTTGAATTTATCCAGTCAGTATCCAAGACGTACTGTTGGATGCAATCCGATTTAAGAGCAGAATAAGCTATATCCCATGAGTATTCAGATTTAAAAAACAAACAGACCAACTAATCAAATCTGCAGTAAATCACCAAGCTTTTCTTTAATTTCTTTTTATATAAGCCTTCAGATTTCTTCAAAGCTCAGTAAAATATTAATCTTTATAAAACTTTCTGGTAACCACGCATCAACCTTCCAAGTATTTAATTCAGTCTACACAAAATTGAAATGGGTACTGAAGCTAAGCTATGCTGCTTAGGAATGCATCAGAGAAATGTAGCAAAGACCTTTGACTGACTTAAGCTAGGAAGACATATAACAACTCTACTGTTAAGAACACAGGATGCATTTTTAATTACTGGAACATTAGGAGCATTATATTTTAAATGTTCACAACAGTCCATTTGCATTTATGCAAATATATAAAGCTATTGTTTATAGCTTTATAAAAAGCATCTAGTAGAAAGCCCCATTTTTGCACTTCTCTATTCTGCATCTTCCAAATGAAAACGTGTAAGGTATTTTTATGGCTGAAGTAGTTATTTGTTTCATGTGCCATGCATTTTTTATGTGTTTTTCATTGGCATACCTAGTCTTCAGCAAGCTTTTGATAAAGCGTTGTGCAGAAATGTTGAGAAAAATTAATTCAGATCACTTTGTGCTCAAAATCACCAGAGAGACTAAAATCTCACTGAAGGAGCATAAATGCAGTGCAGTGATAAACCACACTGTAATGAGTTTGAAGGAAGCATTTGGAGGGCTGAGGCAAGTTCTCTCCTTTCCTGGCTTATTTAATACCTAACACCAGTGACCTGAAAAAGGACTAAGGAGAATTATTCATTAAAGCATAAGGGGATATGTTGTAAGCACCTGGGGGAGAAAGCAGACTGTGATGGACAGTGAAGAAGACTACAGCTTTAAGCACAAAACTGACTGTCAAAATGGGAATTTCCAAGTAATTCCCCCTAGCACATGGCTGAAGTACAATATTAAAGATTGTGACATCTGATCTACCCCCACAAGCCAGGCACTCTCTCTCTCTTCCTCCATTTTCCATCATAAACAAGATATGCAGGTCTTTTCTACCATACCTTTGTCCCTATTTAAAGTGTAAACCTCTTAGGAAAGGAATTCTACTTTCTCCCAGAAAACTAGCAGAGTGGAGTATAATCTGAGGACACAGGAATTGTCCAAAACCAAACAATAACATACTTTTTATGTGCAACAAGAATCTTAGCTACTGGGCATACTGGAAAACTTTAGGCATTCAAATCAGCATTTGAAAAAGAAACACTGAATAGTGCTGCACACCCTGCAGAAGTGGCCATACCCACAGCACAGCCACTCCTATTGCTGTCACCCAGGCTAAAGGCTCTAAGGAGTCTCTTTCCATCATCATCTCCAGCAGTATCTGCACATGCAATTTTCTGAGTGATGAGCAGTCATAACTCATGGAGAAATGCTGCAACTCAGCCTCACAGACAGCAAGACTTTATGTCCAACTTCTTGGGCAGCAATACTTCAGTGAATCCTTTTGAAAAAACCTGGGTGGAAGTTTTAGTTTTCAGATTTATTCTGACCGAATAAAAATATGACTAAAAACCTTGAATTCATCCTCCCATTCCTTCCATTTCTGTCTTCATGCCTGCCAGAGGTTAATTCCTTTTTTTTTTTCCAGATATAATGTTCAAACTCTGCACATATCACCTGCCCCCCTTCTCTGATTATTCTACGTTTATTCACTGAAAATAGCAGCAACAAACCATAGCCCAAATACATAAGAAGAAAAAAAGCTTTTGGGAGTGAAATCTATGCAGTTCATTACTGCATCTTCCTCCGTGTGACATTATTCCTCCATGAAATAAAGCCATTAATACTTTTAATGGCTTGTAGTACTGCTGGGAAGCTTCATATATGTAAGACATTTTAAATCCCTGGATGAAAAGTGCTTTGTTATTAATACTGTTACAGGCATCTATGTTACTATCACCTGCAAGTGTTTAAAGGCTGTAGAAAGTAAAGAATCGATCAGGGATGAAGCATTATCAGGGGAGCTAACAAAATTAGGATCTGTAGGAGATCAGAAAATTACTTCCAGCTTGACGAGCAAGAACATTTTCCAGTAAGAGCAAGGAGGTTCTAGGAAGAATCTCCAGCAGCAGCCAGGGAAGCTCAACAGCTTGAGTCACTCAAATGAAGAACAGATTAGGCATTCAGGCATACAGCAAAGGAAGGAAATGATCCTGCACCAGAAGATGACTTAATACACATTTAACCTCTGATTGCCATTGTTTTGCATGCATTTTGAGACACTTTGAGTTAAATAAATGCATATGCCTTAAAATACACTCCCTTAGGATTACACACGGGTTTGAGAATACTACTTATTACGGATAATCATGTTTTCTAAGTGGATTTAAAAAAAATACCCTAGAGGTCTTTCTCTTGTCTCTCCAATATCATTAGGGATTTTTTCTAAAAACCCTCTCTAAAGAATACTCAGAAGAAATGTAAGGAATCTTCATTATTCAGCATTATAGTTATTGCAATAGCTTCCAGATTTAGTCATTTCTACACTAGCCGAGTAACACTTTGTTTGTACAAGATCAAAAAAAGCCTTTAGTTGTAATCAAATCAGTGCATCATATCCTCCCAACAACTAGCACATACTTCTCTTCAACTAAAATTTCAAAACTACAATCACTATTTCTGGGGAGTAAGGCAAGAAATCAAGCTGCTTGCCTCAGCTGGGGATCAGAAGCATAGCGTAAGCCTACCACCATCATAAAATGCTGATGCAATTTTAACAAGGTGTTGAAACTGCTGGAGTTTGCTGACGTTCTGCTAGCTGCCAGCACTACCATTTGATGTCACTGGCTTTCAGTTACTGACAAAAGCAACTGATAACGTGGACAGATTTTAGTCACATCTGTCATTAGCACCATGCTCTCAGATGAACTGTTCCCTATAGCAGGGTTTAAGTAATTGCATTACATCAATGCTAAACAGCTTATCTACAACTGGCTCTGAGCTGTGTGAACTCTATTTACCCATACCATTCCCTGGCCACCTGAATGCAAGATTTATGACCGGCAAGCTGTTTACAGCTATGTCTACGTACAAGAGCAATATTTCAAAAGCTTCTTACCATGGTCGTAAATGTCATTCAATTCAATTACTGCCTGATTCTAACAGGAAGAGGCGACCTGCCACTCCCCCTTTCCTTTTTATGAACCTGTCAGACTACTGACGTTCATAGCATGTCTAACGGAGAGAGCCAGGGCCACTGCTTGCCCCATCTCTTTGCATTGCCAGTGCTGGCGGAGCTGAGCCAGTATCTGCAGCAGCACATTTTCGTAATGCTGATAGGTCTGAGGAGACAAGAAGTGTTGCAATAAAGATGGTATGTGGGAAAGGATCAGGAGAACTCCATGGCAGAAAAAAGACTGAGCTTTGCTGCTGCAGTTCCTACGGACGCAAGTGCACTTTCTCTCTGCAACATACTTGCTCCAGCTCCTGCATAACAACTTGGTTTGCTTCAGTCTCCTCCCTGGCTGGGTGACTGCCCTCACTGTCAGACATGGAGTTGAGTTAAGGATAATTCCCCACTCTCCTACAGACACATGCCTGTCACACTTTTATCAGGGAAATCCTTGAGAAAGACTCCCAGGGTCCAGATGAAAGCAGCAACTCGGTCCCAACTTGCCTGACTGCTGCTTAGGGGCCGCGAGTGAAAAGGAGCTTGCACAGACATCGCTCCACAGCTGGCAGATTTGTGTGTGAGCTGTTAGATATGTTGTCCAGCTCCCATCAATCCTAGCTTGGACTTCTGAGGATTCCCACAGTAGCTACTGAATGAGAGTACCAATGTAAGAACAAACCAATGGTTTATAGCGACAGATGCATTTACCAGAGTTAAGGTTTCTTACACATGGTCACAAAAGGAGAAACACTGTGCTCCTCAGGAGAACATCAGTTTGCATGAGTCTGCTGCTAGGCAGGGCAAGGACCTAGTCAAGAAACTCCTGCTCTGATGGCAAGGACAGTCACACCACGCCCAGCCGGAGCTCCACCTCGGTGAGTATCATTTGCAGCAGCTGCTTAGAGAAGAGTATGGAAAAGGGCAAGCATTCAGTGACACTTCCTCCGGCCACTCTTCCAGCCTCTCAGATAACTGTGGTTCAGGGACTTTCTGCGTCAGAGCTGACATCTTTTCATTTAAGAAAATGGATGTGGTCTTACAGGGCTAGAAGGGCAAGCCTCTTTTTAAGACTAGTTTCATAGTCTGAAGAGTATGACACTGTTGTGCACTTGGAAGTCTGCTAACCGAGGTTTTGATTTATGAATCAAAATTTCTTTTAACACAGACATCAGTTTATAAATAGGGGGGTTCTGTTTGTCCAGATGTCTTTTAAATAACATGCTGCCATGCAAATATCCTGAATTTTCAAATACTCTCACAGCCATAACCAATTCAAACAGAAAAGCAAGGCATTAAAAACCTTCCGGGTTAGTCATGAAAAGCAAATATTGAAGGTTGCAGGCAGCACTAGCAAAACGAGAATGTGCTTCATACAGACATTTATAATAGAGACCGTCATTTGCAAAGAATTTGGATAAACAAGGTTAGATTTCCATGTGGAACTGTGGTGGAGGAAACTGAAGGGCAAGATCTAAAATTAGTCATACTTCTCTTGTTGTCTTTTGTTTAATGAAGTACCTGGAGCAATTTTCCAGCTATAGATGAGAATGTCACTGACAGTCTCTCTGAATTCCACCTTTCTCATGTATCCAAGGAGAGCAATTTTTTTAACTGCATTCAAAGAAAAGTGGAAAAAACTAAAATAAAGATACAGGATAGTAAAAAAAACAAAAAACAAAACCAGAGAAGAGCCTAGACCCATTTGCCCCAGCACCTATTTGTTGGTAAATGTTCTGTATGCTCAAAAATTAAAAACATAAATCTAGTCATTATTAACACCTGAGCTGACTGCGTCTTCTTATTCTTCAAAAGATCCTTGGCAGAGAAAAGTCCCAGTCTACCTCTTTGGGAATTACGGAATGAAAGTCTTATTGCATCTATAGATGTAAAGCACCAGAAAAATTATTGACAAATCTCAGGTGGATATCTACCCAAAATTATGTAACTTCTTTTTCTATTGCTGAGGACAGGGCTTCTTTGAATCTGAAAGCTATGCAAAACCCTTAGCTAAGACATCAACAAAGGGACAGCAGCTGATGGAGAAAACTAAAGCTGCCTATTTTCTCCAAGATGGGAACAGCTGCTCTGCAAACAAATGGTGCTCCACAAGAAGAGAACTCTACTGATCCCACAAGCTGCTCCATAGCCAGAACTCTGACTCATCATTCACATGTTTTATGCTGACACCAGGCTGGGAAGGTATAGGTAGGCATAGCTGATACCCACGCAAGAATACAACAGCTACATAAGCTATCAGAGTATGTTCTTCAGTGATCAGTGTTGTTTGTTAAAGGGTGCCCATCTTTTAGACAGTGTTTAAAAAGGCAGAAAAAAAAGGAAAAAATAGCCCACCTCATAAAGTGCTAAAACTACAGAGATCTCCATTACCTTCAAAAAGTGTCTCAAACATTTGTTTTTCTCCTAGTATCAGTATAGCCTCCAGCAGAAAGAGCTATTAAGAATTCTTGTTAGCGAGTGTGAAGTCATACCGGCTCATCCAAATTTTCAAAAGGCAGTAGGACAGACAAACCCAGTTTGCTGTTAACATTCTCACTCCACTAGAAATCTTTATTAGATTTTTCCTACTTTCTCTTACCATCCATGTATTCAATGTCAAGGCATATTTCTGTCTCATCAAAAAGCCTGCTAGACAACCTGAATCAAACCCCTCCTTGCTTCAGATACAACAAAGGAGAATAAAGAAAATCAAGTTAATGATTTGCTCTACTCACTTAACGGGAGGACATTCTTCAGGGGACAAGAAGACTGGGCAGAGACTGAGAATTCAGAGGAGGAATTTGAGGGATTTATCAGCTGTGTACAAGCCAGTGGGAGAAAAATGGCCTTGATGTATATAGTCTGAGGTCACAGACACTTGTAGATTGACGTTGGAAAAGCAAACAGGATGATTCTCTGAAAATGTAAAAAATGAAAAGTCAGAGAATGATTTCTGGGGCCCCTCTTAGTGGGAATGCTGATAAAAGCTTACAGAACTGAGGAAAGCTGAATCATCTCATAAGCCTTAATCAAAACACTCTTTGAAAAAGCTTCCTGGAGGAAGGCAGCATATACAGGATACCCTGCCAGCAGAGTGTAGTGCTCTACTCTCTTGCATGGGAAAAACTGTAAGACCTTATGCTGTAGCAGCTCCAGGTGTTTATAAGCTGAATCACGGCTAGCAGAAGCTGAAGATGCTGGCCACGGAAACAGAAGAGGAGCAAGTGTGGGAGGACGCTACTGAGTTTTGCAAGTTGAAACACTTAGAAATAGATTAAATTTAGAGAAAACTACAGCGATGTCATACAAAATGATGGGAACAAGATCGGGTCTTGGATCTGACCCTCTCATCTGATATACAAACTAGTCAGCCATCCCCCTTGACAATAAGCAGACTTCCTCTGAAGTCAGAAGTCTGAACCAGCAGATGTGGTTTATCTGAGAATCTGCCTCCTTTGCTGTAACTGGAGAACTTTATTATCAAAAAGTAAAGGAATTAGCCATGCCCGTCCTTCCTTCTACAACCCAGCCGTACACAATTAACACTTTCAAAATGCAGAGTAGCCTTTCGATTTCTTATTTCCTTTAGCAGCTGCAAATGAATTATAACTGTGCCACATTTCATCCTTTTATGTGACCTAGGAGCCTTCTTCAAACAATAGACTGCATCAAACAACTAGCTTCTTTGTTTGGTCACAACATTTAGAGGGGCACATTTGGGAGCTCAGACAGGGTTTTTGAGGGTGTTTTTGTTTTTTGTTTCTAGAACAACAGCTTATGTATATACTAGCCAAACATAAAGTAAAAGGAAAATCTGGACTAACATATGTTAAATTTCTAAGCACAGCAGAACAAAGGACCATGTATTCAGAGTTCTCTGACAGTGTAATTTTTCTCAAACTATATTAAAAAAAACTATAAAACGGGTGTTTTCCAACAGTCTTACAAGGATTACTTAATTTTCTGAGATCTCAGAAGAGTGAGCCTATGGCATTGCAAAGTAGTAAATTATTTGGTGAAAAGCACAAGTACCTACATTTTCTGTAAAATAGTTGAGGGAACTGTAAGCAGTACAAGTAGCTTCCAGTTTGCCAGGCCAAATCAAAGCTTTTCCAAAACTTCAATATGAAATTAATTCCTTGAAAAAGCAGATGGAATGTCCCTCACTTAGCTGCTGTTAGTATTTACTAGTTGTATTACAACAGGGTTTTGCATAGCACCACAGTGTGCTGAGGTTACTAACGTCCCCATTCCTATGAACTGCACACCAAAATCTTCTCATGGACAAGCCACAAAAACTTGAGAAAGCCAAGACAGAGCAACTCCAGAAGCAGTTCATAGGCAGGACAGTGTCATGGTTCTGTCCTTGTTGCTGTCCTCACTGTCCCTTACAAGCTGTGCACACAGCTGCCAGCCAAGACCAACGCACACTGGCAACGTCAATCTCTGCTGGCTCCTACGCAGGGATTTGAAGCCTCCGGAAGAGCAGAGCCTTGATGTCACTCGTGTACCTGACAGTGGCAACAGAAGTCCTTGACGTCCCTGAAGTCCTGCACTGGCCAAAGGCAAAGCTGGGAATAATACTCAAGCCCCGCAAGCCCAAATCCTATTAGAGCTTCAGCTGTAGAAAGGGTCACTCTTGTCACGGTGAGTGTAGTTGCAGAGGTTGGTTTCCTTCCCCAAAATGTGTCAGAACACAGTTACATTTTCTTTTGTTAAATGGTAGTGATCTGATGCATAGTTTCCCCTCAGGTTGTATTTTAAAGTTGGTACGTGAAAATACAGGTGGCTTTTTTTAATCCACTTCATCAGATTTTTCCATTCCCTATTTTTAATTCTACTATCCGTAAATTTTATATTAATGGAATATTATATACAGTTCCAAAAATGTTGTGGGAAATGCATATCTTCTCCCTCTAGGTATTTGCCCTTTTTGCTTACTTTTAATCTGACAAAAGCTATACATAATCAGGTTAGATATAAATTTCTGTTCTGTTATTTGCAACACCTATTGCCAATCTACAATCCCCGAAGTCACAATTTACAAGGTTCTTAGAGCAACTTACCATTCAATAGCCACCAAAGCAAAGGAATAAAACCTGGACTTTCACTGATGTACTTCAAGCCTTTCAAGTTGATACTCACATTGTAAAGTGACATTAACATTAGCCTAGAATTGAAAGAAAAAAAGATTTGATGACCTTTGATTTCTCTGCATGTCTTGGCATCTTTTGCTATTTATGCCAAGCATGTACTGATGCAGAAGCCTACTCTAATAATTTATATTTTGATAAAAGAGACAAGTCTCAAACTGTGTATAAGCAATGCTGTGCAATACCTTTTTTTCTACTGTTAAATCATCTATTTCAAACACATGGAAAAATATCCCATGTGAGAGTAAGTCTCATCAAACTCCATGAAATTCACCATGTGAAATGTGCAAAACCAGGACTTGGCTTTACACAACCACACAATCTATACAATAGAGTTTTCGTGGTGACAATCCCCACTGGGCAGATGATCATCTCAAGCTGTTTGCCTTGACAAATGAAAGGACCACTAGGAAACACAGAAAGCAAGACTATATACTGAGTACTCAAAACATCAAAGGAAGTCCCTGCTCCATCAGTTGTGCAACCAACCCTCCAGTGAGCTGCAACACAGACACAGAGCTTCTGCCATCCTCCTTCAAGTATCCCCCTGTTCCTCCTGCCAATGGGAACAGATGCAACATATAGCCAGTGTACAGCAAATGTCAGTGTAGTCTCTCTCTGCTGGCAGGGGAAGTTATTATGCCTACTGAAGCATTTGGAATAACGGGACAGGCCAGGAGGGGAAAAAGAAGGTATTAGTAGCCCCAGCTCAGCTTTGCACACTCCCTCCTAAGCTAGACTCTGTTATGGTGCAAGGCAGAGAACCAGCTTGCTCTGTCTGCTCTCCAGCCCCTCGCAGTCAGGCAGGGCCATATGATCTGGGCCATCGAGTGAGACCCTGCTGTGAAAAAAACAACTGCTTACCCCTTAAAATGTCATCATGGACTTTCCTATTTACCCTGCCTTCAGAAATCCAGATTGATTATGTTCAATGTACAAGTGGAAATTTTTTTTTTTTTTAAGTCAGTAACACTGGTATTCAATCTGGCTGTGAACTGTGTTCTTGTCCTAGTGCAGATCAACACCAGGGTAACACAGGCCAAATGGTACTCTCACCCGCACCTCTTCCAAACTATTTCAAAATAACATTTGGGCCCACTCAAAGCCATATATATTTTTTTTTTTTTTTCCCAGAAGGTGATTTCTTTTGGTCTTTTATTATGGTCACTGATGTTGAAAGAGGACAGAACCCATAACCTGTCTACAGCCTGGCAGCTAGAAAACATTTCCTCAATTTAGCATTGAAAACAGCCTAAGATGACATCCCTGACAAACTGAAACCAAGACTGTCCCTTGCATGTCTGTGTGTAAATGACAAATTAAAAATACACATAGTAAGTATATGTGCATTTCAGCCATGTTTTCAAAAGCTTCCAAAACCAGGATTTCCTAATTTCTCAGCCTCCTAAAATAGGAAGTTCATTAGTCATTTTGGGGCTGCATACATAACAGGTTATAAATTAAACCAAAGTCTTAACATTTCTACAGAGAGAAAATGAGGTAAACTGGAGCTCTGCATTTTAAAGGCCTACTCTAGCCTGCCGGTCCCACTGGCTTCTCCCACAGCAGCTCACACTGAAGTTACTGCAAACATGAAAAGCTTCAGTATGATCAGTAACTTGCAAAATCTAATACCCATCAGGGAAAGTGGGTTTGACTACAGGTACCCCCTCAGCCTTAGCCACAACAGAGCTGAAGTAATGCTGTAAGGTACAGGAAGCTGCATGCAGAAACAGCAGCCCTGCTCTTTATGCAGATAAAATGCCTGGGTCGAAAATTACTTTTAGTTGCTTTCGACTGTCAGACAAGTATGGCAACTTGGAGCTCAAAATGAGTCTCCCTTTACAAAGTTATCCAGAACAACTACTAGTACTTAATGCAGGGCATTTCGTAGGGATTAAATCTTCTACAGTTTCCACTGAACTAAGTTCTGCCTTCAAACATTTGATGCCGATGTTGTCATGCTGTCTTCCATATTGCTGATACCAGCTTTTTATGGTGTTGGTGGATAAACCCTTCTTTTTCAGCTAAGCAGTCTCAGTGGGCTTAATGCAAATTATTTCAGTTTCCCTCTAACTTCCAGTAGGAATGGGACCAGACACTCAAAAGCAGAATGCATCCAGAAAAAAATCACCACTGACATTAACAAGACAAACTAATGCTCAGCCTCTTTCAGAATCAGATCACTGCTGTACTATGAACTCGGAGCCAAAAGGCCCCTGATGTTCCTGAAAAAAGAGCTGTACTCTGGAGTCAGAAGTTGTCTTACAGATTCTTTCACAGTGATATTCCCCTGTCCTGCCTTTTATGCAGATCATCTTTACAGCTGTGGAGTAGCTGGGAGGACAAGGCATTAGTGCACTTTATGATGTGCTATGATGGACGCTATTACTTCTTTTCAAAGATGGTAACGTGCAAGTCAATCTTCTGGACAATGAAAGGGAAGATGAATAAGCAGGGCTCCTGTAACATTTATGGAACATGTCGTTATACCCACTCACAGCTGGGTGCCAGGTTACATACAAAACAATTACAGAGAAACAGGAACGAGGGGGAATGTTCTCCTCCGCTCTGGGACCAGCCTGGCTGATGCTATCTCTCATGACTGCAATGAACCTGCATGTCATTGCACTGACACCATTTCCAAACAAAAGAGAAATAACGTTATTCCAAATGGACTTCACACCTCACATCCTATTCTCAAATGAGTTCTCATGGCTTAAGCTACTATGCCACCAGCAGACTTTCAGACACTCTCCATGCATACCTTCAGAAAGCAGGAAAGAAAGTAACCCATTGCAGGCTGAACTGAGTTGTAATAGGTATAACATATTATGTGCTGTACCACTGTGCGTTTGATCACCTAGGCTTGTAAGCAGTAGGAATAAGAAATAGTAGATTATTAAATCTACTGCATCAGTGGCCACTGACAAGCAGTGAGGGGTGCTGTGGAATTGAAATTGCAGCTTTGTAAAGACCATACGCTTCTTTTCATACATTCTCTGCAGCTCTTACTTGGCTTCCAGAACCCAAGCCCTGACAACGGAGCACAGCCATAATTACCTATAATCAACCAGAATGAAAATGATCAATAGAACAGTATCTTATAATGGAAAGTGTTAACATTTCTTGACAATGTCTTTCAACCATAATCTGTTGGACATTTGCAGTTAGAAATAAAGTGATGCAAAAAGATTTTATATCACTCGTTTGTTTTGTGCAGACAAAAGGGACTGGTGGTGGTGATCCAAGGAAGTGCTGTGGTTTTGGAGTGTCAGAAGACATAACCCACCCCACAGGCCAATATAGTCACATATTATTACTAATTAAACACATTCACCTAAGCACAACGTAGAAGCATTTCCAGGCCCTTTATACCACCTTCACCTCTAGTACTTGCACATTCTAATAAGTATTTTTGGTGATAATTATTGCAAAAATGCTTATTGAAGTAAACCTGAAACACATAAATAATGGATAAACAAGACTTTCTGTTTTTTTTTTTTTAATGTGGAGGGCTTTAATTATGTACTTCATAGTCTTCCTATTTAGGCAAGCCAAATTTAATTCACATCTTGTACTACTATATCTGTCAATGTTTTCTTGAAAATCTAGAACTAAAAGCACAGCTAAAGCCCCTTCTTGTCTGCTTAATACATAAGATTAGTACATAAAATGTACTTATATGTACTAAAGTACATATTTTTACCAGCTACTTTCAACTGCTACATAAACAGAGTTGAATATTCCTAACAATTATAGCCGTGAACAATTGTGTAAATATCAACAATTACAAATGTTGAAAAATCCCTATACCAATGAGAAGAAAACCTAAAGTCTTTCAAACCACTGCTATTTCAGAAAGGCAAAGACACCCATGAGATTTCAGTCCCAGCACTCATGTAGATGCCTTGGATATATTTATTACATACGCATGGACTACAGTGGATATTGTAGCAGTGCTGAAACAAATGACAGTTTTTCCCTGTAAATGTTTTACTTATATACTGGCACAAGTAAAACACAGGACTACTAGAAGAGGAAAGAGAATTCCTCTCTATCAGCTTACTTTGTCTGACACTACTGTGTGTAGAATTAGACTCACAGTTTCTCCTAATTTGTCACACAGTAAAGAAAAATATTTTTGAAAATAAAAGCTAGAAAAGAATTGTAAAACCTCAAAACTGAGCAAAGGACAAACATATTCTTGAAAATAACAAGTCAAATTTTTTCTTTAACTGATTAAATTTTAAATTGGTGATGTCATTCCAACTAATACCATGGTGATATTCTGACAAAAACATACTGCATTTCCAAAATAATGTACAGACATTTTCATCTATGAGGTAGTTTTAAAAATGTGTCTGTCTGTATGTATATGTGTATCAGTGTGTGTATAAACATTATTTATGATGACTCCAGAGTCTGTCTATATGTAAACTTTGAAATTTCACTACAATTTATGTTAACTATCATATCCTTATCTCACAACTGCCTTTCACTTTGTAGTGCCTTATGTTCCTTACAGTAGGGAGAAAAGGAGTTCTGACACATCTGCTTAGATTGCTTAAGATTAACAAGCAGCTAAAAAACCTTACATACAGAGAACAATTTAAAAACAAACCAACCCCCAAAACCCTTTGCTGGGCTGGAAGAGTGTAAAATCCCAAAAAAGCACAGGAAAGAGGGTTTCAAGAACAGTGACAAGACACATAGGGATCTCATAGACAAAAAGGAACCTGATCACGGACATGAAAGACAAACACAGGGAAAACATTCTGCACTAAAACATTTGAGCAAATTAAGAACCGTCATTCCATGACAAGACCATGAAGAAATCTCCTTTCTGGCATTTCCTCTAATGTCATAATAAAGCATTTTTTAAATCAAATGGTAAGTTCAGAGTAAGAAAAAAATTTGTTGGTTCTGTGGAACATTAGTAAACATTATCACTGCACTGAATTCAAACCATTGTAACATATGCTTAATGTTTCTCACTTATCAAAAAGCTTGTGCAACCTCTTTTTTAAGCTTCACTCAATTTGTTAGCCTAAGAGGCTGGCCCTTGTTGAATCCCTAGCCACTTCATGGGATTGTTTTATGTATATTTTATCAGTATTGCTGTATGGCAGCCAAGTTTATATCACCATGTGTAATTCTTCTGCAAAGCAGGCAGATTTTGAAATATAATTAAAATACCATCCAAAACATCAATTCAAAAGGAAGGCCCTCAAATCCAATTACATTAACACAATCTGAAATGATCAGAAATAATTTATCTGGACCCATAGACATATATTCAATTGAAATTCAGAGTGTGTGTTTGTGTGTGTGTGTGCACGTGCACGCGTTTAGGAACACTTTCCTCTCCTTACTGCTCTCCAAATAAAGTCCTTTCTTGTTAATTTTTTTCTGTACAGATTTTGAAACAGGTTCTCTTTTCATGGGTTTTTTTTGCTATATATATGAAGGCACAAATTATCTTTTCTTTCTTAAGTTGAGATTCTCATACAAACCTTTTAGTTGGGCTTTAGAAAAAAAAAAAAACCAAACCACTGTTGCAAGAGCTGACTACCCTGTTTTGAGTTCTGACCTTCAAGCCCAACACTTGGGAAACAGTAAATGACTGACATCAGAATATCTAACCACTACCTACAGCACAGGCCACTCAGCTTCCCCCTCGCTACTCAACAGGGAAAGGCAAACACCTCAGAGGGCAACTCATTCCCCCTAACACTGGCTGACTGAGCTATCATCTGACAGCACCATCTCCTTCCACTGACTGTGGGAAGGAGCCCAGACAGTTAGCAGATACTTGACATCTAGCTTTCTGATAGCTGAGGTTAGGCAAGATAAAACCTATCCAAAGTTAGGACTGAGCCTGATTTCATGCCTGCATGGACGCAGTCAAATTACTGTGGCTGACAGGGTTGCTGTTTGTCAGCTGAGCTGTGACAGCTGGCTTGGGTATGAATTCTTTGTGTGTGTATCCCATTTATGAAAAAAAACACCACACTGGCTTAAGCCATCTTTATGAACAAATTAACCAGATGTACAGGGCAAGTGCCCACAGCTTAGCGGATGAACAAGTACTCCTTAAGCCACAGTAATTTGCTTGGTCAAGGCCGTACATCCTCAGCTTGTAACAGCTCTCAGAAAAAGGCAAAGACAATAGTTTCATCTCTCCAACTTTTCCAGCACCTGAACTGTGTAACATGGCCTTTTCTTTACAATGCTGTATCACAAGGTCCCTTTATAGGCATTACCTTTTACAAACATAATTGCATGGTGCTTCTGGCTCCTAAGTAGCATTAATTTAATTTTTGCTCTTAGCAGACACATAACTCACTTTTTTCACTAAGCAGATGTAGCATTTTACAGTCTTCATATTGGAAAGGAATAAATTTAAGTCCACATTTCCCACATCCTCTCTGTTTTAAAACTTGACCTCACACTTGCCTTATCTGATCCTCAACTCACGAGCCCCTCCTAAGGTAGAAGAGTGTATCCTTGCTCATCTCTACAATATTATTGTGCTTAAGAGGCTTCTAAAGAGACACAAAACTTGGATGAAGCTAGCCTTCTAGCCAAGCCTGGAACATCTGCAAGGAATGCTGCTGTGAAAAGAGTTTCCAAAAATTATGTTTCCCCTAGAGGAAAGGAAATAATGGGAGAGCTAGTAAACTACTGTCATCACTGTGACCTACACTGCAAGATAATGCATTTCATTTGAAAGAGGAAAAAAAAAAGTCATCATACACTTTAAATTTGGTACAGAGTCCCGGCTTCATGCTTCCCAGGAGGTGCATCATTGTGTCCAGTAATTCACGACTTGAACTAACCAAGAACTCACGGCCACATGCCAGCGCAGCCACATCTGTGAGAGAACACAAAACATCACCATAAAAATCATGTTTCAAACAAAAGTTTATGTTAATTATCAGGACCACTAAAAAGGTATGTCAGCTGTGAAGAATGAACTACGGCATCTATATAAACTTCAAACTATATTCATCTACATAGCAAATACCGAAGCAGCAAATTATACTGGTCAAGCTCCTTCATAACTCTACTTTTTGGTAATTAAAATACTTATTCAGAGTGGCCAGTATCCCAATAGTAACACAGTGAATTATGAAACAAAAGCTTGGATTCATCCGCAAATAATATGGGACTGAAGCAAAGCTGAGCATTGTAAGGTCCCACTTTAAAACAACACGATTGTAGATTGTTTTACAATCACTCAATCCAGTATACCTGGCACATTACACAACCAAAACTCTCATGGACATCTACTCAAAAGCTCTTTTCCTACCTCTCTGCAAGTGCTGCATTATTCATGCAAACCAAAAGGCAAGAGTATTTCCAAAGACTACTGCTCCATAGAAAACTTTCCTTTAGTATTTTCCCTTACACTTGCCCCATACTTTAGGGCATCCTTATGTGCAACAGGAATCTTCCAGCAACCCGAGCTTCTTTGTACTGTGCAACTGGCCAAGCCTCCAAACGTGTGAAGCACAGTGTACCTAACTAGTGACAGAACCTGGTTCCCTGGAATCCCATTCAGGGCAAGTTTGGTGATCTGCTGTGTGATACAGTTCTTCCACTTTCATGCAGCCTCAGGTTCTCTCTCCTATGCACATACATCACAATGCCTTTTTTGACCTCCAAATAAGCAGAGGTACTATGGACACAGCATATAATTAAAGACTGTTATCACAGTGTTTGTGCACACTGGGCTGTGTTAAGACTGCACTGAGAACTTCTGGCGTCTTCTAACTTCTGAATACTTGGCACTTCACAATCAGCTGCTCAGTGTTCTTTTAATGCTGCTTTCAAGTGTAATACTGCCTTACAGCGTAACTAGGAGGATTAAACTGGTACCTTCTACATTGTTCATCTGACTGTGTCCTTTATCACATTTGAGTTTCAGCAGCCCAAATTACAGAGACAAAGAGACAAATCTTGGTAATATTAAATTCACTGGCAAAATTTATATCAGCTTTACTGAAGAAAGACTTTGTTCCACCGTCCTGATTCCTCCTCAGGCAGAACCCCAACACCTCCCAACTTCCAGCCTTTAAACATTTTCTTTGTTCAGACTTTACTTCTGCTATGCTTTTTCTGGTTTTGGTTGTTGTTTCGGTGGTTTTTTTTATTTAATGAAGCAATTGGACATAACTGGATTCCACCTTGGTACAGTGGCATAATGCATCACATAGGGTTTTTATTACAATCTTTAATGGCACCACAACACCTAAAACCACACACGCAAAAAAGCTGTTAATGTAAGAGCCACTTCTTTGTATAACTACCCACTGTTTTATCTATGTTGCATTGTGTCATTTTGACAGTTGCAGTTTCACAAAAATGCAGATGACATATCAACCCCATTTCTCACAGCCTTCCAAGTCAAGGGCAGCTGTACTAAGATAGATCTGTGTCTTTCTACTCATTTTCTGACCCTAAAAAGAAACATTTAGTATGGAAGTCAGGTTTAGTACCTTTTGCTTCTCTTAGCACTATGGATTCAGGACAGTGAAGGTGTGGTCCATCTGACGGCAACAAAATTCTTAAGCAGTTTCAAAATGCTGAGCACATACCTTAAGATAGGGCTGATCTACTTGCATCATCTGCGATTCATACATCTTGACATTAGCATTATTGGTGATTCAGAAAGTAAATGGCTTGATATTTACAAACTAAGGTGAGCATACAAGACTAGTATTTTACTTCAGATTGAATGGACATGTTAGGGAATTTCAGAACTCAATGGCTCTTACTGGTCTAACCCTTAACTGTGTCACAGACAGCACAACGCCTCGCAGAAGTGTCAATGACAAAATCTGCTAAAACTTCAAAAAACTAGGAAGTCACCCAAGATACCAACACCAACTAAACACTTGACTTTGAAAAGCTGTATTTACTGCAGCACATAAGGCAATATAGAAATTCCCAGTACGTGTGGAATGCTACTCTGAAAGATAACATTAACTTACTTGTTACAATCCCTGCCAAAGCTAATACAAACTGATTTTCATCAGAATCCAAATCCTGCTGTTTCATGTCTTCACTTAATGACTTCACAAAGCTCTCCATGGTCTGTGCAGTGATTGTGAAAAACTTTACTGCTTTACTCTGCAAGCGCGGAGGAGAAAAAAAGATTATACACACCACAGCGACTATGATTATTAGATGCTATAGTAAAACTGGACAATCTTCAAAATTACTAAAACATCCAGTTACTTTAAAAAACAACAGGAAATAGCAAGTATGCACTGACATGTTTGATGTCCTAATATTTGAATCCATTACCTCAGAAGAAAATGGGAAACTACCCAATGCTACATTTATTTATAAAACTAAACCACTGTGTATTTACCTCCTAAACCCAAAATAATACATATCAAACAACAGAATTAAAGCTCATTTTCAAAAGTGAGGATATTATCTTTGTTTTGCAATAGCTGCACCAGGTGTTTCACATTTACTGGGCTACTACAGCAGCTTTTGTCAAGACCCTATCCAGCTGAAGACTGGAGAACAACCTGATGTAGTGATTTGATATGAATTTTCTAAGAAAACCTATGAAATACCCAGAAAAGAAACAGAATTTGATTGGATCCTAACATGATTCATTAACTGCTCAATACAGACTGCAGAAGAGGCTAGGTAGAAGTCCTTTAGAAAAAGAAATGGAGGTCTCTCCTGGGTCACCGGTTGAATTTAAGTCAGCAATGTCACATGAGAAAGACGATCATCACATCAGAGCATATAAACAGGAGTACAGCCTGTAATTATATTATGCAGTCTTTTCCCCTCAGCTGGAACACTCCTCCACTCTGGGGTATCTCAGTTGAGGAAGCAGCCACCTAGTACAAAGCTCAGGGCAGGGCAAAGAGCCTGGTCAGAGGTGCAGACAGAGACTACAAATAAGGACTGAGAGAACTATTTCTGTTTATTAATAATTCTGACCTGTAAAACATTGCTGAAACACTATTTCACACAGAGGATGCTGGGTTTTGTAACAAAAATAGTGTAACAGGGAGTCCATAATGCCAGGTTGCCCAGTGTCTTTAATAATTTTGCCAGTTGCTGCATGAAGCAGATGAAACTTTTAGTCATTCCTGGCAGTGACCCAGTGGGACAGCCCAAGAAATGCCTGAACTTTTATTCATTTTGCAAAGTGACTCAAAATTTTAGTATTTTGTCAAAACTACTGCTTTCACAGTATGTACAAAGCTACTGGTAACATTTCTTTATTCCTCCACTGCTGCACATTCACCACAAAGTTACACAGTTCCTGTGGGGTGACTCCAGCAACGCATCATTAAAAGGGGCAGCCAATACTCAGTATCTTCACAAATGATATTGTGGCCCCAGAATAACAGGAATGAAGGGATCGTGGGAAAAGAGAACGATAAGAAGTACACTTCCGCATGTGCTGGATGTACTTTTTATACTTATAGGGACACCACACCTCAAAGATGGCAATTTTAACATAAGCAGTGACTGTAGTTCAAGGAGCAGAGGGCATGCGAGAAAATGAAGAGAGCCTACTACAGCAGACTAGTATAAACTATTACGAAAATATGTATTCACAGAGGAACAGAGTACTAAGCAAACCAAGTAGCTGGTATGTTGCACAGAAAACAAGCAAAATCTTCTGTTTGCCAGTCTCCTGAGGTGTGCTGGTGTCCCCTCTGCCTAACCTTCTTCCCAAATAGCCATTAATTAACTAGCAGTGAGGTCTGAGGAGCCGCAGAGACCAATCAGGTTTATAAATAGCAAGCATAATGTACTCTGCACAGTCTCTTATTAGCTTGACAGTATTTTCATGGGACTGAAGAATGTCTCACCCACAGACACTGAGAGAAGGAGAGTTCTGAGAGCAGCCATTAAGGTGCTTGAGCTCAAATGGTGCAATGAAACCTCTGCTGTCCAAGTAATTCCTGCATGAAAACATCAGTTCATCAGATAACTGAAGTAGCAGATCACCTTGTAGGATCCAAAATTTCTCAAGTTGAAGCACGCCTTGATGTTGTTCTGAAATCAAACCTTCAGTTTGTATTTCCATGCGAGAGCCCTGTCGTGTGGATATCTGGTTGAAGTTTTTTGAAAGACATCTAAAATGATCTCACGGGAATTAATTTACTTCTTTTTTAGCACATGCAGATAGGCATCCTTGAACACTCTCTCTCATGCTGCTTCTCTGGATGTTTCTTCAGGTTCTCTCTAGGAACACTACACATGGGTAGAAATAGCAGGCATCTCTCCCTCACTGCCTTGAAAACTGCTTGTGTTACATTTCAAATTTGCTGCTCAAGTTTTGACTTTCCCAACCCATATGGACACAAATGGTATACTGGTCCCAAACATCATTTCAGTCAATAGGCACTGCAGAACGGTATGGAAGACCTACTTCTGTATCTGTGCAAAGGCTGAAAAAAGCTGAAGCATTGTTCTCTAAGGCATGAAATGATTTTGAATTGATGCCACCCTCCCCACATGCTTAAATATGAGCAACGGTTTCAAAGCATTCTTGATGTTGTTATAAATTTCTGTAGTTCACAATAACTTCTCAGGGGAGGGAGGAAGATGCTGCAAGCTGTACAACTTGTCTAAAATAACTCAAACCAAAAACTTTGTATGAGAAATCTCCATTATCTTTCAATAACCTGACTCATTGCCAAGTTGCAATCTGTGGTTGATGCAATGCCATACAATCCGTTTATGTTTTTCCTAGTGGTCTTGTTGCAAACCCAGGCACATTTCTTACCATGTTATGTGCACCATCACAAGAAAATGATGCCCAGAAATGTTGCTATGACCTTCACCAGAAGTATAGCAGTTCAATGGGCTGTAACAATTCCTGGGAATGAATATTTTGCATTTCAAACAAACACAGAAACAAAAGTATTGCATCTTCACAGTTGAGCTTTTTACCCTTATACAAAGCATCAGGTAACAGTTTTGTTTTTACCTAATTCTACTTAATTTTGATACTTAAGACTGCTTTCAACAAGACTTCTACTAATTTTACTCTCACCTTGTAGAAATAGTCATTTTCATCACTGCTAGTGTTTTTGTGGGAAACATACTATTTCAATGTTGTTTCACAAGTCAAATAACAGCTAGTCACTAAATATTGTCAATTCTTACAGTTTTAAACTGTTCTGAAAATATGGCATGTAATTTTATACTATTTTTGTTGTTATGTGGGGGCTCTGTAGTACCCACCTGCCTTTTTTCTTTTAACTGCTTTATACAATGTTCGTACAGACTTTTTTTCCTTAGTAACTGCTGCTGCTTAGATCTTGAATCATCAGAATTTATCATCAAAAGGTATCATGTACAGCTTTCTAATATCCAACATAAAGTTATAATTGCGTTTTGGTGCACCCAAACTGGAAAACTTCTTATAAACACACTAGTTTACCAATCACTATAATTAACTAATCCTATTCACTCAGCTGTTCATGCTGCTGAAAAATCAAGCCAGAAGAAACCATGGCATCAGTTCACTCAGATTAAATACCATTCCATTCCTTCTTACATAGGCATATGTAAGATATGACAAATCATATTTTTTGTCAGGCCTGTTCCTCTGATACCTCCTAATTCCATCAGCTGCACTTGGCAGTGAAACTGTGTTAGTTGTAATATTACTATTGTCATTAACTGTTGATTTGGTTTTCGGTGGTTTGTTTTTTTTTTTTTTTTTTTTTTTCAAATAAGCTACCTGTTCACATTTAACACTGAAGATCTAATACAGCTAGGCTCTCCAAATTTCCAAGAGTCATGCAAGTATTAAGGCAGCACAAAGATCCAAAGAAGTTGAGAATTGATAGATCTGTCTTCCTTCCATGAGAACAGTTCCGTGAAGCTCTCTACAGGCATGGGAACTGCTGCGTGTGCCCAAGAATTATTTTCTTCTTCTGTTAGCTTGCAAAGATATTTACATTGTGCTAGCTGCAGCCTTGCTTCCAGTTTAACAGTGCGTGGTGGAAAACAGATAATCCTTGTTTGGTAACACAAATTACTGCATTTATTCCCAGCCTACCTCCTAACACTTCATAGTTCCAACACTTCTTAAATGAGAATGGATGGTTCCCAAAGAATATACAATTCAGAAAATATTTTTGCTGTCCTATCAGTTTCTGAAATATATCCTTAAAGCGTGTAACAGAGGAAGGTCCTTGTTTTAAAGACCTAACAGCATTACCACCAATAAGTATTCACCTGCCATACTTACTCCTCCTAGAATGGTTTTAACAGCTTCCTCATTGCTAGATACACCCCACAACAGTGTGCACACCGCTGCACCCATTTCTGTGCAATACTCTGCTTGCTGCAGGAGCTGCTGCTTGGCCTCATTCAGCTGCTGGCGGAGGTCTAGCTTCTCCTGAAATAGTGTAAGGAAATTTTGGTTGTACTTCATATCAGCCACAACAAGTTTCTAGGCTAAGGGACAAAACAAGAAACAACATCATGGCCATATATGAAATGAAGCGGGGGGGGTGCCTGCAGTGGCAAAATCAGAGCAGTTGCAGATACATACCTTCTCTGCTGAGCTGTATCTAAGTAGTAAGCACATTGTGGAGGCTGACAGTAACCAGAAGCCTGTCCACAAGGTCAGACCAAATGACCCACCGAGACTGAGTGGCACCTAGAGAAGTTTGATAGGAGAGTCTACTCCTCCTAAGCAAACAGCTACGTGTCTCCTCAAGAGAGAAGGGATTTCAACATCAGAGGTCAACCTTTCCAGACACCTTACAAAAGATACCGTAAACACCTTATAGGAAGGGAGGGTTATGTTTTTCAAAATAGACTTCTGCCTTAGCCAGTGTTGTAGAGTTACTGGACACCTAACATAAATACTGTTCTCTTCCAACTTTTCTTCTCTTGGCATATTCCTCATCAGCGGTCGCAAAGTGAGACAGAGTCCCTGGAAAAACAGACCTAAGGCTTGAAGTTTGGAGGGCCTTTCATACCAAGAAAGCCCAGGCACTATCATGCACCCATCACTTAAGTGAGCTGCTCAGTGGTCCTTGCTACAAAGCATAAAGAGAGAACAGAGCAATCCAACATGACCAGGACACAATTTCAAATCAGCAGTACTTTTTTCCAATCACATGGCAAGTTGGCCAGAAGAGTATCATGAGATTAGGTATGATTCTAGGTCTCCCTGGCTTCCTACCAAATGCCACAGGGGTTACTTCTCAGCTTCTCAGCTTAGAGCTAGTGCAGACAGTGAGATCAAGGCAGGGATAACGCAGTCTGTGGTCTCTCAGGGTGCGTGGGGGCTCCCTGCTAACTCTGAGTGGGGTGGTATTAGACAGTGCTGCAGGGAAAGATAAAGGCCAGTCAAGAAAAATGATGCTAACTCAAGTATTAGAAGAGAGGGAATCACAGATCACACGATGTCAGAAGAACAGAAGGATCTTGTTCTGCCCATTTTATGGGCATGGGACTTTCAGATTCACCACAGAAAGCAACCCCCTCAGCCCAGCCTCCCCTGTGTTTAGCTATCAGGATGAAGTATGGGGAAATGAGAAGGAATCTTTTCTAGTCAATTTTGAAAGCAAGTAAACAGAACAAAACTTTCAATGATATATTCCCATCAAGATTTTAAACTAAGTATTCATAATTTTGGGAGTTCACCTCAATGTTTTCTGTTAAGGGTTTGGAAAGAATAGAAACATAAACTAATCTGAAAATTTACATAACATGGTATCAACCAGTACAAAGCTGCTTGTACTCTGTCATCAATTTCCTACCTAGAATCCTGTATCATACCAGACAGCCTGATTTGCATTGCTTTATCATGCTGCTAATGGAACACACAGGCTAGGATTTATAAAGTTCAAATTAAATTTATCAAGCAGATTTCTGTGCATACTTACTCTCTGGAGTCTCTTTCACCTTATAGTTTAATAGCAAAGGCTGACACTTGCTGTTGGTTCCCTAAGCATAGAAGTCCCGGGAAAAGTCTCTTATTTCTTAATACTTCAATCATTTTTAAGCAAGTTAGCCAAATTTTATCTTTTACATAACTCACTGCCAGAACTATCAGCTTTTTTGCCACCATGTGTATCAACAAAGTGTCCACAGGCATCTTCCTGTCTGTCTTTTCCACATTGACCTTGTCTAAGGAAAAGATATATTTTAATACATTTTATTTGCATTTTGCATTTGGATGCTAATACTGAATAGTAAGACATAAAACTAATACCAAAGCTAGATCCCCCAACAAGGATGCAAAGCCAGAACAAGAAACGCCAGAATTTTTAATAGATCAAAAGCAACATCAGAACAAAGATATGAAGCAAGGAAAACAAAATAGTACATTCAAGAGCCAGGAAAATAAACGGAGCCTGCAAAAGCAAATAACCTAGCTGGGAGCCACACTCCCGAGAGCTCACATCACAAAGCAATCACTGTGCTATGCAACACCACCACCTTCAGGAAAGGGTCAAGGCACAAAAATACAGCAGTGCTAAGTACATAACTATGAAAAGACAGACAAAGAAGACAATAGCCAAGAATAACATGTGCACTTCAAGTTTTGCTCAGGTTCTGAAAGCACAACAATTCCTTAATCGGTGACACAGCAGTGCACAGAAATTTTAGAATGCAAAATGTTGATTTATGATCCCCTAAGAAAAGGACACTGCTCAACTAGAAAATGCATTTATTTTATGTTTGTTTCAGTGAATTGTTTCCTTTTCCTCCAGAATATAAATGTGCAGAAAATAATTAAGAAAATATATGCAAGGATGCCCACAGCAGAACAGCAACCAAATTAAAAACACCATGCAAAGTGATTAATGGGAACAAAAATCACATGTATACATACACCATCTTCTTTTATCCTGAAGAGCTAAAAGATTTCATGACGTACATAAGCACAATCCACTCAAATACAGCTTTGTGGCATATAACAGAAGTCATTTAGAAAAGCAGTGTATACTGCACAACAGCAAAGATAAGAAGAGAAGAGCTTTGATCAGGAACAACAAGACAACACCGCTCTTAGTAAAATAGCCATGCTTTAAGTAAAACTTTCATCCAAAAGAAATCACAAACCTAAACTACCTGCCATTTATTTTGTAACGCTAACAAGAATAAAGGATGGGACCCACTTCATTAATATCTAAAGCAGCAACATTAAATCTTACAGAGGTTTATCCTGGATGCTTATACAACTAAAGACATTGGTACACAGCAAAACTAGCTGTGCACCTATTGCCAAACTGAAAGAGCTATCCCAGAAGATACTTATTTTGAAGTAAGGAATATCCAGGTAGACAACTATCCCATCATACTTTACATTCATAACAAACTTCATTCCAGAATGACTTCTCCACACAGATGTGCCCTTAAACTGCTTGGCTGAACTCTTCATTTATTCCTTTTCAAAAATGAAATCATTTCTGTAGATTCATCTGTGTTTGTGCAATCCCAAGGCTGGCAGATGCTAACTCCAGAACCCCAACAAAGTGAGCTTCTGTTAACTACTGAAGATAGCTATTAGCTCCAAGGAAATGAACTTTTGCAGCAAATAATCACAACTGAGTCTCACACATCTCAGAAATCAAGTCTGTGTGATCCTATATGAACCCCAATGGCTTCTCAGAAGACCCACAGTCCAAGAAGTCAGTCTTTGCTACTCTTTCATTGTTAAGAATGTCCCCTCTCATAATCACTAAATACAATATTGAGAAAGCAAAAGGAGCCTTGTAATTGTTCTTTGACTCACAGCTGTACATGGCAATTAGATCAATAGGTGCATCGAGAAAGAATATTAACAGCACACAGCTTACAGCAAGCAAAAGAGAGGCCAGTTTAATTTTGTATGTTGCGTTACCTACATTATCTTCTATTGTCCTCTTTGAATATATGTTATAAATCCAAAAGAACTAATTATACAAAGGACCTTTTGATGCCAGCTACACCACCATCTTCCCGAATACCCAATGTTTTACTTCAACATGTTAACAAAATGCTAATGATTTTTAACTTTACATTGACCAAAGCAAACCCTGCCAAGAAGCCCGTAATGCAACCCCATACAACTGCACCTCGCACAGTATGGAAGTTAAGAGAGATCTATGCAGTTACGCAAGAGTTATGTACCTAAGTGGCAGACTGACTGTCAGCTGGTACTGCTACTTGTACACATTGAATACTTTTTGGTACTGCATCATATTATATTTTGTCTAGTTATAATACTGACCCTTCTGCTCTAGAAATATCAAGGGGAAAAAAACATCAGCTATGAACTTATAGGTAATTTACTCACCACCTCACTATATGAATAGAAATCCAGATTGTTTTTCAGGCTGAGTATGTACTTTGTGATGTGAACATGAAAAACTGATCATTACTGCTTTTGTTACTAAAACTCAAGCATACAGATATCAACATTCTGACAGCCAATCTACCTTCTTCTCTCTCATGCAATCAGCCTGGGCTGTTTCCAGACGGGCTCTGAAGTGTTCACAATCCATTTTCAGCTGCTCAATCTCCTCCTCCTTTTTCTCCATGTCTGTGACAGGATAAATTAGATACACGAAGTAGTAAGTTATGACCAACGGGCTTGCACGAAAGAATCTACTCAGTGCAACTTTAATGAGGTGCTTTAACTATTTGCTTGTGTTAGATCACCTCCTCGTGGCTAAATTGGTATATTGCAATTTGCCACATTTCAACAGTTCTTATAAGAAACTAAACGAACATGTTTCTGATTTAAACCAGGGAAAGACTGAAAGAATCATATCTAGCTGTTAAATACTGTGTGCTGATAAGACACCATTCTGGCACTGAGATCCAGCTTCTCAGGAATTTTAAAAAATTCACTCAGTTCTCTGCTTGCTTTGTTTTCATGATGGTTTTCACATCTGCTGTCTTGGAAATTCAGGGAGTATAGTGAAAACCTAATACCACTAAGGTCAGTCAAAAGTGAGTGCTTCAATATACATCGTACAAATTATATGAACAGTAAGAATGAAATGCAACTACTCCAAGCATTTTAAATTAACGTTTACGAAGTATTATAAGGCATTATAAACTATTTAAACATTATGTCAGTGAGAAGCAAATTTTACAATTCCCTTAAAAAATTAGTCTATCACAAATACATTCCAATTTAGACGCTTTATTTTAGCGAATGGAAATCAAGTTAAAAGTATTATATTTCACAATCATGATGTCTGTTTTGAAAAATTCACTTTGAAGGACATTTTTAATAATTGCTGTGTATTGTATTTTACTTTAAAAAAAACACAGTTCTGGATGCTTAATATTTATACTGAAAAAAGGAAACACATTTAAGTGATTCCAGAAAGCGATGTCCAAACAGCATCTACTGCAATTTTGGTTAGCTTGAAAAACAAGTTACGCCCCACTTCAAGTGCCATATCACTGATCATGAGAGTATGGTCTATCGCTTAACACACTTCAAAAACCTCCCCTTATATGTGATCAGTATTTTTGAATGTATTTACCAAAGAACATACCAAATTCAATCATAAAAAGATAACATCCTTTAAAAAAAAAATCCTTATTGTCCAAAAAGCTTGGATTCTAGCATTTTATTTAGTAATGCTGCAGTATTTGGAAATAATTCCTTTTTTTTTGTCCTAACTGACAAAATGTTATCATCTCAAATATATATACATTGCTTTGAGTAGCAGGTATAAAAAGATAATCTAGCCACAAACAGCTTTTCTAAAGAGGTGGAACATACTCCCACTCAGCCCATGCATGATTCTAAGCCATCAACACTGACTTTAACCAAGAGGCAAGACAAGGGTCCACTTCTAGGAAACATACATGTGCCAGGGCATGCTCTCTAAGCATTCAGTTCCTTTCAACCTGCAATCCAAAAAAAAAGGATGAAGGGAGGGAACGGATTCATTGAGTTTTTGAGGAATAACTCTGGTCAGTGGCAGGAAACTTTCCTTCTGTCAAGCAGACAATCCAGTCCTGTGCACCTATTACTATGTGGGTGTGAGTCCTAAGTACTTGACAGAAAGATGTCTCGAGCATGAGGAGGGCATGCTCAGCTTATCAATAGCAGACCAAGAACCTGTTCATCCTTGCCAGGTAAATACACCCAATGAAAATCTCTCTCACTGCAAAGTAACAAGCTCTCCTGAATGAGAAAAATCACTTCCAGCCTTTGAGAGAATGGATCCACCCTGAATCAGCGCAGCCAGCACACACAATGATGCCACATCCTTCACTGACAAACTTCAGAGGTCCTGGAACCAAAACTGAATCAGGAGAAGGGGAATAATATTAACTGTTACCACAATCCTACGTGGCTTTTTTTTTTTTTTTTTAAGTCCTCCAGATAAAAGCAGAATGTGTCAACATCCTCTAAGGTATCACGTTTTATGTGAAGGGGCAAAAAAAAAAGTAATATTGGAAACTGCTGAAAAGAGACCTACTTCTAGCTGTGCCTCATTTGTGGAAACTCCCCCTATTACGCCCAGTCAGCTCTCCTAGCTCTTTGCTCCAAAGAGAATTCAAGGTTGCATGCACCAGTTCCGACATGTGACAGCCTCTTGACACACAGCAGCAGAATGAGCAGCAGACATTTTGCTGGCACTGAAGACTGCAGCTGCGCTGCTCACTGCTGCACACTGTGGTACTGAGCAGCACACAGGAAAGCCCGACAGGTTCTTTCACTGGCTGCAAGTCCCAGCCCCTGGTAAGAAAGTTCCTTCCCTCTTGACACTTAAATCTTGAGGCTCAGACTGTCTGCCTCCACCAAGTAAAGGAGCAGCTTTCACTATCAACTTGGATGAGCAAAAATATATGAAATGGAATCCTTATATGAACAGGAAATACATAACTTTACCTCTACAGTGGTAAATCAGACTCTGGGAAGAAGTAGGATTTGCTCCCATGCTGGACTTAAAAGCAGAACAAGGCACTGGGCACAACAAAAGAAGGCCCATATTTCAGGCGTGAGGTGGACTCATTCTCATCCATGCTATAGGTCACATCAGGAGATCTTCTGAACCAGAGATCTAACCTCAGAGCTCTGGGAGGTGGAGAACTGAGTACCATTAGCATAAATGTCAACAAGTGATGGAATTCCAATTCTAGTGATCCAAATTCTAGATCAATGTTAAATGCAATTTTTAACATTTCCCCAGTGGTCCAAGTTCCACTAAACATATGCATAATAATATGGAAAATTTGTTGGAGCTATTTTTCTAAGATTCCTGGAGCCAAACACTTCCTGAAGAGGGTAGTAAGAACAAAACTGACCTTTCTTTTTTAAATGAACAATTACTCTGGCAAAAGCCTTAGTGAAGACCCTGACACCAGCCCGAAAAGTAGGTAGAGGCTGCACTAACCATTGCCAGCTCAGATCTCAGATACCACGTATGGGATGCTCCCATAGCAAATGGATATCCTACTGACCTAGATACACAAGTGAAACATGCAAAGATCTCAAGGTTTCTTACAGTTGTTCAAGACTCCACCAGTCTCACAACCTAGTGGGTCAGAGGTGTTGAATGTCTCTGACTATAATCTGCACTTCTTGAGGAGCACGAGAACCTGCTAACCACTTCATGTTTACAATACTCAGAAAACTGCAATAGCTGATGAAAAGTCTAGAGAGATGTACAAATCACCCATTAGGCTTCTGCAAGAACAATGTGAAAAAACATCTCCAGTAGCTGCCAGGACCCCTGTAAGCTTCATATGCCAACATCAGGAGACTGTATTTAACAAACGGCACCAGAGAATTCACCATTCTGAGACTGAAAACTGCTTGTGTCCCTGCGATGTCCAACCTTCTGTGAACTCTATGCCCCAAAGCCTCCTTTAAGTCTGACTTATTGTATGCTGCAGAGGTAGGAGCAGACTGGAGTAGCAAAAATCACTTGACTTGTCCCGCTGCAGGGGCAAACAATGGCAAGAGCCTGAATAAATATTCAAATGACCTCATTAACTGCAAACGAAACCTCCACTACGGGGATATACTCAAGAGAGTTCAGAGGCTGACTCAGCTTCAGGTACTCCTTCAAAGGACCCAGAGAATGCTGCTGGTCAGCAGAACATTTGAAGGAAAGTCTTAAAATCCCCATGTTGATGCCACAAACATCCTGCTGGTAGGCCCTGACAGTGTCTCCTTCATGCCTGGTAACAAGCAGCTTAAGGATCAGTGAGAGAAATCTTGAGACTGAATGCTGATAAAAGATAAAACAAGGATCTGACCAGTTGAGGATCTTGAACACCTTATGCAACTGGAAACAGTCCCTGATGCCTTGCAATAGCATAAAGAAAAAATTTCCTGATCCTATGTCACTTCTTGTGACACATGATGTTTCGACTGGCAACAAGAGAGGTGTTAGAGTCTTCTCATCTCTGATAGGATTTGATGGCATGGAAGAATCTTTCCAAAGAGTGGATCATCGAGGCAGCTGGATGTATTAGGGTATAAACCCTAATGTATCACTTGGTATTGGAGACAGGCCTTGAGGCTCTTAGTCTTTCTTAGCTAGCTGTTGCAAATTAATTTTCAGTTAATCACTTGATATTCTAGAAGAGATACACTTCTATAATCTGTCCCAGTGCTTGTCCCGTGTCTTTTCAGACAAAGCCAGTTCCTAGAACAGGTGAATTGTACTGCTTCATGTGAGCTACAGGCTAGGGATAAAGCTGGCTCAGATTTGCTCTTGATGGCATGCTAGGAGTGGTGCAACTGTTGAAAAAATAATGCAGAGAGAATCATAACACTGAAATACTGGACTTTGGGGACAGCAGTAAAAAGACCTTTATAACAGAGAGTCTCCAACTTTTTTTTTTTATTATGAGTATTTATGGCAATAAAAGCATACAAGCTAAAAACCAAGACAGGCTAAATACAATGATATTATCTCTTTCTTTAAATTTAACTTTTTACAGACAGCTACTTACCACATTTTTTTGCTGTGCATCTAAGGTGACATTTTGAAAAACAGAATGCTTTTGCCTCTTCTCAAAGAGGACCCACTGTTTTCACGATATAGCTTCCATTACTGCCTGAACTAAGTGTATTTTTATCCACAATAAAATATTTTTAAAGATTCATTTGTCACATGTAATTATTTCTAATGCAGTTTGTAGTTTTCTTCATTACAAACACTTTAATTTACTGAAGTAGTCATTGAACACCATAGTTTGATCTGGAATACCTCCACAAACTCTGTAACTATTCGTAGGGGCATGACAGTTTGTTCTAAGCAGCTTTGGCAGAACCTGTAAGAGCTTGTAACATGGTGCTACTCACTTGATTCAATAGCATCCAGTTTCTGGAACGTCCCTAGGATATCCCCATTTACTATTTTGGGTAAGAAATCCCGCAGTTGCATAACCTCAGTTGTCAGCCTTTCCAAATCCCTCCTTCTAACTTTAACAAATTCCTCTTTGGTCTCAGCCTTCTGAAATAAAACAAACAAATAAACCAACCAACCAACGACACTGTTACAGTCTTGCAGTGCTTTTCTGCTTGAATCCCTTCTCTCAGACTACTTAATTTCTGTATTACATAATTTCAGAAATTCATAACCTCTTAAAACTATCCAGTAATAACTAAACCCAAAAGTCTGAGATGGACTTCTTGACTGTAATCTAATTTTTGCCACTCTGGCCTAGAGCAAATCATATTACCTCTCTGCATGTTTCTTTACCTGAAATGTGTGCAAAGTATCTCAGAATGCTATAAAAATTAACATTCACATTTTAAAATGTGAGCAGCTATGCACATGCCAAGCTATTGTTTTGAGACTGTCGTAAAGTTTTTTAATTAACTCAAATATTTGCAAGGTCCTCGGTCACCTTGCTAAATTACAACAGCTCTTTGAGAGGAAAATGTGTATTTCCAAAAGAATTAATCTTTTGTGAGGAGCAAAATATATTTGCAACTATTTGCAACCTAATTCCACATGAATCATTAAATCCTAAATTAAGACAAAAAATGTTTACTAATTTCCTCTTCTGCCAAGCTATTGCAACAAAATAACTTTAATTCCACAGTCCAAGAGAATGTGCATTGATTGTAAAATTAGACAAATTTCTGTACCAAAAACTTCCTACTAAACTCCGATTTCTGATGTATGTACATGTGCACGCTGCCATATCTTAAAAAAGCTACCATATACACACAGACATTAAAAATATTTAACATCCTTTGCCCAAAACATTAATCATCTGTTTTCACAAAGCAAAAATTATAACGTGTCTTAGTACTGGTTTGTACTGCACTGAGAATGCTGTAGAAAATGAGGTCCTTTATGTATCTCATCTTATTTCAGAGGGAAGGCACTACAGAAAACCACAAGAAACTATCTCCTACAAGTACAAAACATGCCATCCCCACAGTCTTTGCGAGTCCAGCTACACAAAGCAAATGGAGGTCATTACCACTGGTACAGACAATGCTACCCTGACATGTCTATCCTTTCCAACCATTTCCTACAATTCCCTCTTTCTGCTTCCCTACTTCCTTAGGTTAAATGTTTCTTTCCAGTTTTGCTTCCTACTCAAGTACTTTCCCAGCTGTCTTTCAAACCCAGACAGTTGTAGGGACAGAACAGGCCTGTTCCAGCTTTCCCAGTTCAGAGTCATCAGAGCTGCAATAAAGGCATGGAAGAAAGATTTTACTTTTAACTTGAATTGTGTGCTCTAAGCTGCATTTAGGAAGTGCTTATAGTAAAGTTAGCATGGCCAAGCACCACCACATTACATGATTCAGAAAAATACAAATCATTTAGGTCTCAAGAAGGTATGGAATAAACACATGACACCAGGACTCTATAGAAGAGTACCATCCCCATGTCAGCAAACAGGAAGGACCGAGGAACTCAGTATTACCCAAAATTATGGAGCACGATTTGGTACAGGCATAAAAATAGCTCTATTCATTAGCAGAAGCTAAACTCAAATAAAATACACTGTTAAAGTACTGGGATTGAGATATGGAATACACAATAAGGAGAAAATTCTCATTTATAGTTCCCACTGTGAACCCAGATCTTCGCAATACTGCAGTTCCAACAGACAAGTTTTATTTTCTCTTGCTTAAGCAGCTTCTCAGCATCTCCCCCCACTACAGTAACATGTTAAAAGCAAATACAATGGAGAACACTCGTTTTCTGTCCAGCCCCTTACAGTAGTGGCAGGTGACTGGATGTAGGGAATTTGACTTCCATCCTCACAGATCTCTCGCACAACGGTCGAGTTCCTTAGTTATGTACCTTAGCTCATGACCCGCAATCTCTGAATGCCCCTTCCCGGCCTGGCGGGGGCTGCACAGGGCGGAGATCCCGGCCGGCGATGAACACCCAGGAGAGAATACAACCAGCCCTTTCCCCACTCTCCACCAGCCCAGGGTCTCTGGCACCCACCCTTCTACGCAGCCGCCGCCACGCTCCCTCCTCCTCACCCACAGGCAATTACGACCCAACGCTTTGGGCAGGAGCCCGCCCGCGCACGCCCGGGGCCGGACTCCTGCGTGCCTCGCTGGGCCAGCTCCCCAGTGCTAGCGCTAGCTCTGCCCGCCCCTCCCCGTCCCCCCGCGGAGTTCGGCCGCGCCGACCCCGCCACGGCCTCCTCAGGGCCCCGCGAGGCCCAGCGGGCAGCGCCGCCCGCCACGCAGGCCCCCCCGCCACCACCACCTCCTCCTGGGAGCCGACCCCCGCGGCGGGGTCCTCGACAACGCCGACGCCGGGGCGGGCAGGAGCAGCCGGGCGGGCAGGAGCAGCCCCGCGGCCAGGCCCAGGCCCAGGCCCAGGCGGGCCGCGCGCGCTACCTGCGCGTCGCCAGCGAGGCCGGGGCAGCGCCGCATCCCGCCAACGGGCACCAGCAGCCTCGTGAGAGAGATGGCGGGAGCGCGGGAAGGGCGCGCCGCCGGCGTCACGCCGCGTCACTGGCCACGCCCCTCGCGGTAGCCCCTCCCCCCCGCGGGCGGGATGGGCGGGGCCTGGAGCCAGGGGCCGTTTTACCGCCCCGGCCCTGGGGCTCCTCCCTGGGGCCGTGCCGTGAGTCCGTCTCGGCGGCGCCCACGGCAGGGCGCGGCTGTGGGGAGCTGGAGCCCAGCCCTGCTGCAGCGTCGCGGGGGCAGGGGCTGGCGGCCCCGGGGAGTGACATGGGGTCCTGGGCAGGGTGGGGGGGCCCGGGCAGGTGCTTCCCCTGCGTCCCTCTGCCCCGTTTGTACCGGTAAGTTCTCAAACTAAGTGATGGCTTTGCGGTGACGCGCCCGCAGCGCCTCCAGCCCCTCGGCTACCGGGCGGGGCGGGGCCGACCCCTCCACTCCCCCACCCTCGCCGCGCCCGCCCTGTGATGACGGCCCAGGAGGGCGACGGGGGTGTTGATGACGTCATCAGGCGGCGCCCGGCTCGGCGCGGCGCGGACGGGACGGGCCCGGACGGGAGGGGACAGGCAGCCGGGGACAGGCCATGGCTCCCGCCGCCGTGCAGCCGCCCGAGATCCAGTTCGCGCAGCGGCTGGCCGCCAACGAGAAGCGTATCCGCGACCGCGCCGTGAAGAAGCTGCGGGGGTACATCAGCGTCCGGACCCAGCGGCCGGCCGGTACGGCCCGGCGGGGCCCGGCACGGGGGAGGGGGAGCCGGGATCGGGACAGAGGCCTGGGCGGGGGCCGGGGCTGGCGCTGGTGCCGTCAGCAGTGTGGGTGAAGCGGCGGCGCTGGGGAAGCACGTGCGGCGAAGAGCCGGGACTCGCCGCCTGTTCCCGGCCCCGTCCGTCACCGCGGGGCCGCCACGTGTGGGGTCTTTGGGGGATTTTTGTTGGGGTTTTTTTTGGGGGGGGGAGGAGGGTGTGTGTTTTTAATGTTCTACTTCTAAGCATATATTTCGCCAGCGGAAGTATTTGCCTCGGTGACCCCGCAGACGCCGAGCGCCCCGCCAGCAACCCTTAGAGGAGCGGAGGGCCCTTGCGTCCTCGCCCATGAAGTTTCCCCGCGGTGGCCGCAGGCAGGCCGGGGCACGGCGCCGGCTCCGGGGGCTGGAGGACTCGGGGAGGATCTGCTTGGCCCGGCGGGGTCTTGCTGGCAGCGTTAACACAGTCGGGGTCGGAGCAGTGTAGCTCACACGCTCTCGTTCCCGGCAACAGGATGTGAATGCACTGAGCTGATCCAGACTGAACCCAGCCCAGAATATAGAGCATATAGTTTTATTTTCTGCTGTGCTGTCTGGTGAGGTGGTGGCTGCATGTTTCCATGACTTATATTCGAGAGCATTGGAGGGAGTTGGGGAAAGCTCAGGAGTGTTTCAGCACTTGTATATTTGCAGTCGATTCTCTATTACCCATTCATTACCACATTATCTGGGTTATGTGTTACCTGGGCATTCATGGTATCAAAAGCTTTTTTCCAACAAAGTTTATTATCCTAGTGGGATACTGCTGCCTTAGAATCAGGACTGCAGTGCATGGACACCTCAGTGGTGAGCCTGGAGACAGCTTGTGTCTAGTTAGACTTACAGGCTTTGGCCAATGAGTCTGAAGCCATGCCAGTCTGAAGCTGCCTGCACGTGAAGGTGCCTCCTGTGCACCCTCTCCTCATGAACACAGGTTATAGGAGGCTTATGAGGTCAGTCATAGCATTGTGTGAATGCATGGATCCAGTTTGGTAAACCTTTCCATTGGAGTGATTATGGTGCAGAGATGCCCAAAGAGATCCTGTGATGCTTCTGGACTGTTTTTTCCAGCATGCTGTGTTGCAAGCTGGACACAACACAGGAGGGAAACTGGTCGTAAGCATTTGCAGAGCACTGTGTCTGACCTCGTAAACCTTCCCACAGCATCTGGGAAACTGGTACGGAGGTTTATGCATACACACTCCTTTGGCTTTGAGGAAACCAGCCTAGACCTGGCACCCCAAGAGTTAAACTGAAACTGGAATGCTGGCTGAACCTTAGTTAATTCATTGAAAAAATACTGGTGAATAGATGTTGTTTCTTCTCTTTGCCCTCTTCCCTTTCCAAATAGTATTTGACCCATTAGTCACATTTGACAGAGAGAAGAGCACATAAGAACAGCCTTACAGGGTCAGGCCAGAGGGCCAAATAGCCCATTATTCCATTTCCAACAGTTACCATAGATGTGGGGATTGTCTGGGGACTAGTAAGATCAAGTGAGTGTACCTTGTATTCCTCTCAAGTACTTTCTAAGCCTCCAGCTATTTTTAGCTGTGGAGACTTCCTGAGCTGGACATGGTCTCTCTGTGTTCAGTAGTGCTCTGTGCATCTCATTGCAAAGTGCAGATTCCTTTGAGTTTGTGGAGGTAGCCTGCAGGTGGACAGGAGTGCTCTAACTGAGGGAAATGGTTGCAGGTTAAGCTAGTACCTTAACATACAAGGAAAACACCACAAGGAAATTGTTAGTTGGGATGTGAACCTTTTGCATGTTAAAGTCAGCCCACCATGAAATGCAAATGAGTAGGAAACAAGGGTGACTAATTTCCAGAGCTCTTAGATTTAGTTACTGTTACATACTGTTCAAGCTAGTAATATTAAAACAAAGGTTAACTTCTTGGGACTTGGAGAGAAAGCGTTATGTTCAGGAGAGAGATTGTTTTCTTTTTTTTAAAGTTATTTATTAATTAGCAGTCTTATATCCATCCAGCGTTCTGAGAGGTGAGACTCACACATTTGATAACCCAGTTAGATACCCTAACTTGAACAGCTAGACCATGCTAACTTTTGAAAGAGGTGGTGGAGTTCACCTGACGTCCATCTCAGTCACGTGTTTCATAGGTAGACAGGACTGTTCAGTAGGGTCTGTCCTAAGGCTGAATTACAGGTCATGCTGGGGGAACTTCTTCAAGGACCTAGAGCTCTTAATTTTCAACAAGAAGTTAAACTCTACAGAAGGCATAGAACTACTGAAGTTGTTCTGTGTGCACATGAGCTTGCATGAGCACATTATTGGGAACGGTCCTTTTTTTCTTGTTAGCTACCTTGAAAGAATCACAGAATCATCTAGGTTGGAAAAGACCTTGAAGACCATCTAGTCCAACCATTAGCCTAACATTGACAGTTTCCAACTACACCATATCCCTAAGCGCTATGTCAATCTGACTCTTAAACACCTCCAGGGATGGGGACTCCACCACCTCCCTGGGCAGCACATTCCAACGCCTGACTACCTGTTCTGTAAAGAAATGCTTCCTAATATCCAGTCTAAACCTTCCCTGGTGCAACTTGAGGCCATTCCCTCTTGTCCTATCACTTATTACTTGGTTAAAGAGACTCATCCCCATCTCTCTGCAACCTCCTTTCAGGTAGTTGTAGAGGGCGATGAGGTCTCCCCTCAGCCTCCTCTTCTCCAGACTAAACAACCCCAGTTCCCTCAGCCGCTCCTCGTATGACATGTGCTCCAGGCCCTTCACCAGCTTCGTTGCCCTTCTCTGGACAAGAGAAGAAGAGCATGCTGTACTGGGCTGATAATAGGAGGATATATTTATAGAGACATTGGTAAATGAATTGGTGAAAGAATAGTAAATAAAAGTAACTTCTAGTAAAAGAGGAAAGATTGCTGGGTGGTTCCCTGTCTGACAGAGCTGCACTTACTTGGGCCCAGATCTGTAAAGGATTTACATAATTTCCACTGAAATGTGCCCATGTGGATCTAGTCCTTGGAAATTATTTTGAATAGGAAAAATTGCAACGATTTTAACAATAGCAACGTCTAACAGCGTAACTCCCAAACAGAAATGCTAACAAGGCTTGCATTAAAGTAGCATGTCTTCAGTGAGTGACTGTCACATTACTAATCCAAGCTCCCACCCTGTACATAGGGACAGATTTACAATTCAAGCCCTGAAACCAAATCTCTCTCAAGGTAGCCATAAGGTAGAGAAGGCTTTCAGTTTTGTGTGCTGTGGTTCCTAATACAGTAGATTCAGGTTTAAAATAACCTTGCTTGAATGATTATTATTTGTCAGCTGTGGATGGTGACGACAGGGCACATAAAGTGGAAAACCCAATCTTGGAAGTTCTTTTTGAGTGACTAGGATAAGAAACTTGCTCTAAAACGTTTTGATTGGGGTCCTTTGTCAAATAGACGAAGGACTGCCTATGACACTTCTAAAAAGCCCTCTATGTATGAAAAGCAACCCCATGGAAGTCTGTTCCCTAGACAGAGAAGGACTCCTGAGCCATCTTTATAGGTGGCAGCTGACATCCCCTGGACATAAGCCTAATGTCTGATGCCTCTCCAGGGTTAGTGCTGCATGTGAGGTTAAGCCTGCTTCTTACTGCTACGTATGTAGCCCATAATTCTGTTACAAAATATTTTTAATTTTAATACTTCAATGAATATTAAATCAGTGAAATCAAACTGTTTCATATTTAATCTTAATATTACTGACAAATATAAGTTAAATTCATGATTAATGCTTAATATTACTAGACATATTTCTTTCTATGTAGCATTTTGCCTATTTCTTTTGCTCAGCTCTACTTTCTTTCCTTTTAACTAAGCATGACTGTAGATGATTTAACTAACATGTTTACAACTTCTTGTCCGAGCAGAAAATGGTGCAGTAGTGATAATTGCTTTCAAATGATTTGGTCCCAGGAGGAGGTGCTTAACTTACACCTAGTACTGCGTCTCAGGCTTTTTGATTGGCAGACCCCTGAAAATTTTTCAAAAGTGACAGTGATCTTTTTGGAGCAAATTTGAGCTTACTGAAGATGATTACCTTTTTAACATGATTTTTCTGGAAATTACTTGAGAGTTCTTAATAGGCCTTAGTTTGAAAATAGCTGTAATAGGTTATTGTAGCTACCGTGTAAGAGTATGCCATTATAATTTTACTTCATAGAAATATAAATAGAAATATATTTGATGTCATGAATGATCCATTTTTTAAAACACTCCTGAGCAACTATTACTGATAGTAAAATTTTATTTTCCTTCTGTAATGTGTGATTTTGACTAGAATGTGTAGTGAAAATGTTATTTGATGTTAAAATTCAGATGATACTGTACCTCAAGACTAACTGTAAGGAAAGTATTTTCGCTATGGTTGCTCAGTCTCTTTGAGTATGCATTTTAATATCGAAGTAAATTTCTTGATTGCTAGAAGCTTATTCTACCAAAACAGTCCCCTGGTAGGGAACAAAACTATTGGTAAAGTGAGGCTTTATTAAACAAAACAAAACAAGCAAAACAAAAAAAAGCCTTGTCAGTTATTTTTGAGGATTTGCACGTCACCTCTGTTGTAAAATTAGATATGATGCCCTCATTAAAAATATCTCTTGGACTTGGTACTAAAAATATGCCAGAGGGATTTATCAGAATTATCTTAGTATTAGTTTCATCTCATCTGTGATTTCTTTGAAATTTTCGTTATTTTGGTACAAGATAGAAGCTGACTGTCATGGAATCACTGAACTATGCCAAGTTGCCTTCCAATTAGTGTGCTTACAGTAGGAACCAAGGTTTGCTCAAGAGAATATTACAAAAACAAAGAAGAAAGCAGGGAACAGAGGGAACTGCCTGAGAACATTTTGTGGAAATGTGGGGGTTTTCGTTTTCATACAGACTTCTTCTGTACCATAGGTGGCTTCAGCCAGGAAGAACTGCTAAAAATATGGAAGGGCCTGTTCTATTGTATGTGGATGCAGGATAAACCTCTGCTACAGGTACAGTAACTGGTTTTATATTTACTTGAGTATAAAGTATACCATAGGGACATACTAATTTAGAATAGTGAAAATTACCTTAGTGAGTTTTGTTGACCCTTTTTTTTTTCCCTTACCCTGCTGCTCATATGTGGCATGTGCAGGAGAGGTGACTAACTTGGTGATCCTCACCACATGAACAGAAGCCTAAATGGCATCGTGTTTGGAGTCACCCTCTGAATGGCAGGTGTAGCTGTTTACCTTCCAAAACCAGAACTGAAATACATACTGTTATGAAGTGCATTGATTTGGTGGAGCTAAAGCAGTAACAGCAGGCTGCCCTTAACTGCAACTACAACATTCATTTGAAAGTTTCACACTTCCTTTTCTTTTGTTAGTTCGGTAGCACTTCTTCTACTACCAACTTTGTCTCTACCACTGACTTTTGTCAACTACTCTTGGTTTGTCTCCCTACTTTCAAAAGATAGCAGTTCTGGAGTACCAGGTCTTAGTAACCTCACTTAATCAATTTTCAGATCACTTGTATGTTTGCAAAAATAAGGTTTATCTCACACATAGCACAGAGAGCTCCTCCTACAATTAAGCTATATGACAACAGTACCCCTTAAAGTTTTACATAATTTGTTAATTCAATTGCAAGGGATTTTTTTTCCTCCTAATTAAATTTTGTCTGCTGTCAAAAAGATCATTTGTGCAGAGATCTGGTGAAATGAACAGGGCTTGATACCCTTGAATCTTCTCTTACAACTGACCTAATCCTAGCCAAAGGATAACTGCAGTACTGAAGCAGCTGTTAAGAGAATATTTTTCATTTTGAGGGATGTTACATGATATTCATACTTCTTGCTGGTTTTTGGTTGTGTGTTTAGTGAGGAGACCAAGCTCTGAAATGCGCTATGCTAACTATATGTATTTACTTTTAGGAGGAACTTGCAGGCAATATCTCACAGCTTATCCATGTGATTCAGAATACAGAGGCTCGTAAGTACTATTTCATTATCTAATGCTATGTAAGGTACTTTCATCTTTGGTGATTTTGAGGCCACTATCACAGTGCCAGCATAGAGACAGCCAGATAGGGGTGCTGCTTTCTTCTTTTCTTTGCTTTTTGTCCAACTGGTGTGTGTGATCGCATTAAGGGAAGCATGAGATGCAGTTTTTTTCTGGTTATTGCAGGGGAAGAGTTGTATCTCCAGTGTGTATCTCCAAGGTGAGACTTAGCAGGGTGGGTAGCAAAGCAACCTTGTCCCCTTACTTTGCCATTCTGCATAGACTTACTTGTTCTGTGTATTTCCGGCTCAAACCCAACCTTGTTTCATGAGCTGTTAAGCACGTAGTGTTCAAAATGCACTTGAAATGGAGTGCTCAGTCAATGCCAAAACTTGCATGGGTAGAAATGAGTGCAGAATGGGTATTTTGCTCTAACTTGTGTGTATGTACACAAAATAGATACAAAGCTGTTCCTGTAGTTACACTTGTGTTTAAAAGTGGCTGTGTGCCTTTTCTTGTGTTGTTTTGAAGTTTAATTGACTTGCCCTTGTACCCGTCTCAAGCATGCCTTTCCATAGCTCTATCCCTGGCACTAGGCAAATCCCTAAGGAGAGGCATCCCTTTCTCACGTTGAAGAGATTTCTTGAAATTCTTTTAGGTAAGCAAAATAAACCGTTGTGCCAGACATGCAGACATTTTTTCTTACTCTTACAGGACACCTGTTCATTCAGACATTTTGGCAAACTATGAACCGTGAATGGAATGGGATAGACAATCTGCGTCTTGATAAGTACTATATGGTAATATTAACACACTTGTAGATCTTTTCTGCACGAAAAGATGATGTGGCGTGCTGGAAGGCAGCTTTGTCTGCAATGCATTTATGTATATTCTAAGAGAAGACAGTGGCTATCTTCTTGGCACACTGCAAGAGATACTTGTTTTAAAGGCTTTCACTCACCACTGCAAATGTAAAAGCTATTACAGTTCATGTCATGCTGCAAGTGCTTTCTTGTTTGCCATCTTTTATAACATAGCAATGTTTCTCACTGATGTATATACAGAATATAAATACTGTCTCAGAGGACACTGCATCAACATCAGTTATTTAGATCAAACTGCTTAAAGACTTTTTTTATGACTCTGTTTAAGTTGTCACTAGAACCCCAACTTTCCACTACTAAAGTATCCACTGTAGTACATTCAACTACCGGAATTCTTTCTATAGAAAACACTAGATTAAAACAAATAGTAAAACCAGTGAGAGAAGAATCTTAAAAGACCTACCTTTGTAAAGAACAAAATCACCTTAATCTTCTCTGAAATAAGTGAATTGCAGCACATTCACTGCTTTTTGTTTCTCAATGTTAGCAGAAATAAGGCATTTCAGTAAGTGAAGTGTTTTGAGCCAGTTTAGTGTAGCTGTTTTACATGTGGATGTCTCAGTGCAAGTTTCAAGTAACTCAAATCATTATTGTTATCATCTGTCCCGTATTGTTGTCTCCAGTTTAAGCTGTGGCGTTTTTTTAAATTTGGCAGCACTTAATGAAGAAATTGGGGTGATGGAGCAAGAGAAAGCTCTATAGTACAAATGGTCATGGATTTTTCTGAGCATAGGATATAAAAATAGTTTATTGCCTTTTGAGCTTCACAGCATCCTGTTGCTTGACATGACAGACAAGTCTGTCAAAATGTTCATATGAGGAAGCTTTCTACCTTGTGCAATGAAGAGGTTTACTAAGAAGTCTATTGATATTACAGTCATAGTAACTCCTTTATCTGTTTTCATGAACAACATATAACAAATTTTGTACTTTGCAGCTAATGCGTATGATTTTGAGGCAATCCTTTGAAGTGCTGAAAAGAAATGAATGGGATGAAAGGTAAGCAGATTTCTGACTGTAGTTGCATCATAAAGGAGTAGTACAATTTACCTTCATCAAATATATTTTCATTTAATAGATCCTTTTTCTCCATAGATGGCGCTGTCATGAAGTCTTAACACTAAGGTTTATTTGTTCTCCAAATCACTTACGATATGTAGTTTAAAAACAAAGTTAGGTGTTACACTTCATTAAGTTAAATACATATTGCCATCAATAACTCTTATGTTCACCTGAGCCATTCAGTATCTGTTCACAGAAAGAGATTTGAGAAAGTAATTTCTGTATGCTTATGCAAAACTTGAACGTAGGAGCTTGTTGTGTGCTGTTCCAATCAATCATGAAATCTGAGGGTTCCAGATTTTTCCTGGAGTTTGCTAGATCTGACTGATTTAGTCAGGAGAGCTATCTATGACATGTCACCTGTGGAGAGATTAGACAGGGAACTTGCATCCCATAAAATACAGAAAAGGAATTTTTTTTTTGGTTGTGTTATTTTTCAGATAGGCTGTGACTTTTTAATTTTTATTTTACTGTGTTAATTCATGGTGACTTATCTTTTGGTAAGACACAACTCCTTAACTGTAAACTGGCTTCCTGTTTGTTGTATACATCAGTGGTTTTGTTTGTATTTCTTCCATATTCTATCAAATAGCAAGTAATTGCAGTCATCTTGCTCTGTCTAGAGCTCCTGTGACACTTTTGAGCTTACTCTGTGTTTAAACTGATGAGAAGCTTGAAGTCTTTTAATTAAAAGTGCTTGATAACCTAGTGTTAAGGTTATCCTTTCTCTCTTGCCTTGTGAAATGTGGAATGCATATAGGCATATTTTTGTGGAAATAGAAAAGAATGCAAATCTAAAGTACACCCCATCCCTTCTGTTCTACCTTAATTTTGTATTGCGTAAATGCCCACAGGTTGAAGAAATGAAAATGCTCTTTGGCAGGAACAGAAAGTATGAGAGGAGGTTTGATAAAGCCAAAGCCCTTCTTCCTTGCACACATTCCCATGGCAGAGACATAGTTACCCAAACTGATCTCTGACAAGGTTTCTTAAGGCTTTGGCTTCCCTTATTCCATTTTCACTGGAAGGATGACCTGGAGGCCCTTCATCACCAGAGGAGGCAGTGTGGAAATAGATAATCATGATTCCTTTCTTTGCAGAGTGAGAGAGCTCAAGAACTACCTTTCCCTCCTAGGTGGAGCCTAGAAGCTGCCTAGCATGTCTTCCATTTCTCTTTTCTTTTAAAATGCTTTTGAAGAAAGGAGTATTAAAGTAAAACTGAAATAATCTTTATGGTTTTGGAATACTTTAAATTCTCTTTAGAACTGGAAACGTTTGTTCTGTGCAAAATTGCAGGAGGTCCCACAGAACGCTGGGGAGAAAGCGTGACATATCCAAAGCTTCACTTTCCTGAAAGGTAGCAAGGATACACCTCAAAAAAAAAGAAGTCCCAAGTGCTGTTTAGACGCAGCAATGACAGCATGTCTCTTTAAGCCACATCACCCCCACAGTATTTGTTAGTACTCCAGACATCAGAACAGAGCCACAGTCCTACTTGTATACAGCTCAGTCACTTCTGGCTTGAGCTTTTGGGATGATGATTTTTTTTATGCCTACCTTAGCCCTGAGTCTGTTCTTCAGTGTAATTGTTTTGCTCTAAGGGACAGTGGATAACATGGAAGGCAAAGTCTGCACAGTGTGAAATGAGTTTGAGAAGGATCAGTATTAAATTTAATCCTTGGGTGTGCACCAAAATAAAAATCGTCTCATAAAATGGAAGAGTACGAAGTGTTGCCCATCAAGGATGGATGAATGTGACAGCTGTGTCTGCAAAATGCCTGCTCAAATGGTAGAATCCCTCCTCCTACCCATCAATCATGGCATAATAAATTTCAGTCCGGATTAAGGTGTGAATTTTAAAACACTGATTTTCACTGTAGCAAGCTGTGAGTGGATTGTTTGATGCTACAAAATCATCTAGACTGTAAGGAGTTCTGATTATGGATGGATTTTTTTTAGACGTTCTCTTTAAGATGTGAAAATTGGTCACTGGTTTTATTTCTTATGAGTGTTGGATAGCTGTCTTAAAGACCTGGTAAAACTGTGAATGACTAGAATTTGTTTTCAAAGCAAATAGAACATGAGCAACTGAATATGAATATCTTGTTCTTTTTTATTTATTTATTTCCAGTCTAATTGAACGATTCCTGCAGCTACTAATGAAAGAAATTATGGACCCAGACAGCAATGCTCCCACTGGGATAAAGTTACATTTCATTGACATCTATTTGGATGAATTGGCTAAAGTTGGTGCAAAGGAGGTTAGAAAATACGGTCTCATTTTCTTCCTGATTAATGTTAACTGTAGCATTAGAAGAAATGTAATTTTTAGACTATGTATGTTTTAACAGTTTTAAATGTAACATAACAACATTGAACAAGCAGGTAGAAAGTGACTTGTTACAATTTATGCTTTTGCTTTTATTCATGTCTTAGTGTAGACAGTGAGTATATAGTAGTTTCTGTCAAGTTCCTAAGTACTGGTATACCGCTCCAAATTGAGGTTGGAAATAGTGATGGAAAACTTAGACCATTCTCATTTGTTTCTTTCAACAGAAAGGACTTACCGTCTTTTCCCTTGCGTGAGCATGTTTGCCAGGCTTTGCTTTTGCAAAAACTGACATAAATTCTGCTCTTGGCTGATTGTAAACACCTAAATAGAGGAAGAAAGTGAGCTTTCAGAATTGTCTAATGTTTGCTTTTGTCGGTTTCAAACCTTGTTGGCTGTGCATTGAGCAATTTACCCTCTACATCCAGTTGTTCATTTTGCTGATGACGCCTGTCTTTCTCTGCTGTATAGTGCTGTTTCAGTTGCCCTTAATTTTGGTTGATGTTATAGTGATGCAGAGTTTTGCAGCATCTGAAAGCCTGTTACTGCAGCTGTCATGGCTGAACTTCTTCCAAAGTGTCTATCTCCTATTGCTGCACTGGTGTGAGCTGCCTGCTGCCCCACACTTCATTCCAGGCTTCTGCTCATGTACCTCCTCTTGTTTCTGGCATCTGATACACCTCCTTGCAATGGACAAAGCTGTTAGCAGTTTTCCATTTGTATCCTTTGCAGTCAGTATTGAAAACAATCCTGCCTGCAGTTTCTGTGGTTCTGGGTTGTGGAGTGTGAGAGAGAAGATGTCTGCACAAGAGAAGTGCCTGCACTCGGAGCCCAAATAATTTCCGCAGCTCCACGGTCACAAAGCTGTGACTAAGACACTCACAGGAAGCATGGGGAATCAGTCCCCTAGACTATTTGAAATCACAGCTGATGCTCATAAATTGAATTTAGGGAAGGATTTATCTTCAGTACTACTGCAGCGTACTGTGTTTTGATCCAAGCGGTCCAGTTAAGAGAAACTCAGATCTTATTCATGTTTGCTACAAACGTTCTTTGTGAAAGCGCACAAAATTATTTGAGTTTCTTCTGCCTCATTTTTCCACATCTAAAATAAGCTGTACTCAGTAGATTAAAGTCTGTCAAGAAGTCAACATTTTTATAATGCTTCCAGGAAATACCTGGAAATTAGTGCTAGCAGTGATAACAGAAAGTCACTGGATACTCCTATCAGTTAGAATTAGAGAGTATGCTGAAAGACTTTGACTTAACTTCTTAAAAAAGATCCCTCTACACCAAATATTCAAGGAATTTGAGTGTACACATACAATATTTACTGTACTCGTTATTTTTTCTTTCTAATCATACAGCTCACAGCAGACCAGAATCTCAAGTTCATTGAACCTTTCTGCAAAATTGCTGCCAAATCAAAGGAGTAAGTTTAATGGAAAGATAAATATTCTTTTAAAAATTAAGAAATTCTGCATATACCACTCCACATGGTAGTAAATGGATTGAAGAAGAGTCATAGTATAACTTCAGAACGTAGAGAAAGAAGGATATTTTACTATGTGCAGTCATTTGAAGATAACTCATGTTTATCAAAGCTATACATAATTTCATGGATTTATCAGAAGTATATCAACCTCTGTTGGTTGGTTTGTTGTTGTTTGGTTTTTTTTTAAACCTGCATAGAACAGCTGAGCTGGTTAGATTCTTTGTTGCAGTGTAATATAGAGCAGCATATAAACACAGTGAAATTTAAGAGGGAACATTGGCCGGACACTGTTTGGATTAAAGGACTTCTAGGAATTACCAGATTCACTTTCCTCATCTGGAGAGCTAGATGCTCTTCCGCTTTCTCCTTTCTTACCCATTTTCCCCGCGTCCCTCAAATTTCTGTTTTTTTAATGTGAGGGAAGGATGTGTATTCTCCTGCCTTTCAACTCTCATCCCTACTCTCTTACAATGCAGTCAATGTGTGCTGCACGCCGTAGCCACTGGTATCTTCGAGATCATTGTGGATCAGTCCCCCTACGCCATTGAGGACCTAATGAAAGAACTGGGTAGCAACAATGATGAGGAGGATGTGTCTGCAGAAGACAAACAGGAAAATGAAGAGGTGCATAAAACCAAAGGTGAGGAGGAACTTCTAAATGGCCTTGGTAGCACTTGCTAGGATTTAAATACCTGTTTTTTAAAAATACATTTTTGCTCTGAACCAGTCAAACACATGTTTAAGGTGGTGTAAGGATAAATGTGTTTTCCTGTCTTCCCTTCAGATGTGCTTAAACAAAGTGACTACAAAAGAACATGTCACAGAAATCAGTGGTCTCTATAAAATCAGGCAACATCAGCTTTCTGCAACAGTGCTAGATTTTAACCCGGTCGGGCTTTTGGCTCTTGGATGTCCATAACATTTTTTAAGAAGATGAGGTTTGGGCATTCTGTGGGTGTTTTAAATTAAAAAAAAAAAAAAATTAAAATGGAAGGTTTTCAATCCAGACACACTCTGGCACAGAGGTGATTTTTTTAAAAGGTGCTCAGATAATGCCACAGTTGTGTATTGCATAATGGTGACGTAAAGTAGTTAAATCAGTCCAGGTTCACAAGATTGCTTGAAGAAAAGCACCTGATCTGTCTATCAGAGTAGGTATACTGTCTTGTTTTTTACAAACTAAACATTAATACTCAGTCTTTTTTTTTTTTTTCTTTTTTTTTTTTTTTATAATAGCAGACAGATGTTTGTCAAGAAAGTCAGTGCAGAGCTCTGAAAAAACAGAGGATGTTTCTGAAAATGCTGATGGCGGTATCGGGCCTGTTCTTCAGGTTTGTGGCTTGCTCTGTTATTGATACTCCCCCTCTGTTTTCTTTTTTCCCATCCCTTTCAAGAGGTACAGAAGTAAAGGGTGTTAATCGGATAAACATGCTACAAAATTTAAATCTCCTTTTGCTTTACTGTAATGTGTACTCTGTGAACAGTTTATAAGAAAATAAATCTATGTCTAAATTCTGAATTCTTCTTCCCTCTCTCCCATACCTTTTTTCTGCTCCTCCCTTCCTGTTTCAAGAGTTCAAAAATATATGGTAAAAGCCAAGTCACTGTGGGTGGTGAAGCAATTAGCATATGTTTCATTGGCAATAAGAGCAAAAGTAATGAATGATGAGATACATAGGAGAGAGGGTAATGTTGCAATTTGGGTGGTTTCCCAAATTCCACTTCAGTGCAGTGTAGTGTTTTTGACAGATCCACTCATCAAACACATATGCAGGTAGATAACGCTTCATGCATCTGTGGCTTTTAAGCAAGAATTAGGACATGTCACACTTTAAATCTGATATTTAGCTAAATATTTGCAGGAGTTTTGAAGCTGGTTGGCTTCTCTCAAGTAAGAATTAAGGTTAGAAATGTTTGAGAAAGTGATACTGAGTTCAACTGTTCTGTTAATGAAGCAACCCTCTGTAAAAGTCAGTATATACATGTGTGAAGGGGGTGTAAATTTAAACAGAGAAAAAATAATTCGGGATTAAAGGAAGTGGCTGTTTAAAGGATGCGTAAGCTACTTGAAGTGTTGATAACATGAGTCACATTGGGTTATCTTGCATGAATAAGCTAACTAAGAAAAGCTGTATCATACTTTGCTCCAACAGTTTGATTATAAGGCTGTTGCTGACAAACTTTTTGAAGTGGCGAGCAAGAAAAATACACCTTCCCGTAACAGAAAGCGTCTGTACAAGCTGGTCAAAAAGTGAGTTGTGTTGAAATACACCTTGCATGTGCCACCTTGTCCTAAACCACTTTTACTCTGCTTTCTCCCCACCCTCACTTGTCCTGGTGACAATGGCACGAGAACAGGCCTGTCTCACAGTCCAGGATAGCGTGCATAAGGTGCCTGAAGCCTGTGCTACTGTTCCTCATTGGTACTAGACGACTGCAGCTAGCTGAGGTGTATCTATGCTAGGTGCATTTTTACTGCAGGATGTGACACTAGATTGTGTGTGTTGCAAGTTACAGATATGGGAGAAGTGTTAAATTGCTGTTTTCTCAATACTTTCAGTGATTTGGTTTGAGTTTTTGGATTTCTGAGGCAGATCTCTTCTGAAATGAGCTCTTTGTAAATTCCTGTGCAAAATATGTTCCTATTTTGACAAAACCATAATAAAGTACAGTGACACTATGCTGTTAGTGTTAGTATTGGTACTAAACCAGTAATACTGTTTTGTTTTTCCTTCTTTCCCTTCCTCCCCACCTCCAGGTTCCAGGACTTAGCAGAAGGTAAGGACTGAGCAGCATACAGAGACAGTAATTTATTTCACTTTAAGGATACATAATGTTCCCATACAATGTGTATTGCAAATCTTTTTTTATTTTAATGTGAATTTCAAGAATACTGTTTTGGTTTTTTTTTTTTTAAATCACATGAAGACACATTACATGTTTTTGGTGAGGTGACCAAATCCTGTTCAGAATTTGAGCAACTCTGTACTTCGTCCTTAAATGAAAGATGATTTTTTTTTTTTTACTTAAGTAAGAGTCACTTGTATGATTTTCTTTTGGGTTAAGTGGGGAACAAGGAATTGATTTTCTTTCTGTGGGAGTTATGCTGTATATGAATAGCATAATTGTGCATAGAAATAGAACTACTTGTTTTCAGATACCTTATCCTTCCTCCTCAACAGGAATCTTCCCCCAGGATCTTCCCGAAGATGTTTCTACAGATGAAGATGATGATGAATTCAGCAGGGGAAGGCGAAAGAAAAAAGCTGTCAAGCCTTGGGAGAAAAACAAGTTGGAAAAAGTAAAAGGTAAGGCAAGATCAACCTTTGGAAGAGAGACAGTCTGCAGCCACATGTAATTTGACAAAGTATCAGCTACAAGCTGTTCTGAAGAAGGAAAACCTGTTGTTCAAAGTGTGCTGATTTGTATCCTGTTGCGATGAAGGTTAAATGTGAAATTAAGGTCTCTTTGAAAGTGGTGAGAATTTTGTTACCAATTTCGAGGTAACCATCACCTCAAAAATTTCAATCAAAAGCAGAACTGGAAGCAGTTGTTTGCATTGCTTAATTAAGCAGTTCCATTTACTGTAGGAAAATAGAAACATGTCAGTTGTCTTAAAATAGGATGACTGTTAGAATATAGCAATTGGGGAGTGTTTCTGGAAAGGTGAAGAGAGTTACTGAGAACCACATGTAAGTATCTCCAGCATCACAGCTTATATTGATGTGGCACAAGCCCAGTCATACCCAAAAATACCTCACTAAACTACTGAACCCGAGTTGCCCTTCTGATGGGCTTAACAGGTGGGTAATAACAACTTTTCCTAGCAATATTGCTATACGAAATAGGGATACCACTGGGAATGTCTTAGATGTTAGCTGTGACAAGGCAAGATCAGCAAAATATTAATTAGGGCAGTTGTCAGAGGAGTGCAATGTCCTGACCAGCTGTAATAGTAAGACTGTTGTGCTGGCTGATAGGTGTACCATTTTCCTGCTATTTTAAGAGGAAAAAAAAAAATAGAATGGAATTCAGTTGTTGTAAGTACCTTTGTGTTTCACATCTGTGTTATACGGCATTCTTTTTTGGGGTGGATATAGAGGATGAACAAGAGATGTCAAATGCGAAGGAGGCATCAGTTCCCCAGAAGAAGAGGAAAAAAAGGAAGAGGGACAGGCCAAGTGCTGATTCTGGAACAGCTGATGGAAACTGTGAGGAGGAAATAGCTGAAACATCTGGATCTAATGTTTTTAGCCAGGGAAAGGTGCCAGAAAGTAACAAGGAAAGGAAGAAAAAGAAATTGCTAGTAAATGAGGCAAATGAGACCACAAATGCAGCAACTGACACTAGAGAAAATCACAGTATCTCTGCGCAGAACATACCGGCTAACAGAGAACAGAGTAAAAAGAGTCAGTTGAAGAAAATGAATCCAAAAATGCAAAACGTTCCTGTAGAACCGGTGTGTCAGAATGGACCAGCTAATGCCAGTGGGGCAGAGGATGTCAGCCCATCCGTCACGCCGTTAACTAAGGTTGTGAAAAAGAAACAGAAAACAAGGGCTGTATTTGTGAATGGGGATACCCTTTTGCAGCAAAATGACATGAAATCCAACAAGGACAGCTTGCTGGGGACCCTGTCAGGAGATGCAGACTCTGAATCTGTGTCCTCCAGGAAGGTCAAATTGAAGACAAAGACAAAGCTAGTTGTTTTGGAAGGAATGAAAGTGTCCAGCCAGAAAGCAGCAACCTTGAAAAAGAAGAGAAAAGTAAAAGAAGTGCTAAACTCTGTCGAAGCCAGTGGAGTTCTGGAGACTGCGTGCAAGAAAAGCAGGAAGGGGGTACGTATACCTCATTCTTTTCTCTGCCTTCTTCATGAGCTGCCAGGCTCGTTTTCAAATTTGGCTTTAGCTTTCTGAATGTGGGGTTTCATGGGCAGGCTGCATGGATCATGTCATCATGCATTGTCACCAAAAAGCTCAATTCCCCAGAAATCCACACCCACTGCCACAGTCTTACACCCTCCTGTGCAACAACACTAAAGCCTGTTCCAGCTGCTCAGCTGAAAGAACTCATCTAGCTGAAACTTGGGTCATTGGGGTATGGAATTGTCTTTTTTTTTTTTCTTTTTAAATTTTTTTTGGTCCCTGGGTTAATTATTCTTTTTGCATTGGATCTCTGGTTGAGCTTACAGCATGTTCATAAAGGGCGTATTTTAGCAACAGGATGAGAATGGGAAGATTGAACATCCCTTTTTCAGCAGCAGTAACACACACTTTGATTAATATAAGCTCCTTGTGAAATTGCCTGCAGCAATTCCAATAGTGGCTTCTTCTGCTAGCTCACTCTTCATCTTAAATTGTTAGTGCTGTATGGGAAAAGTATTTGGGGAAACAGTGAACAGAGAATATGACAGTGTGACCTTCAATGGCTCTATGATCACATTTATGAATGGACCAGTTTATTATACAGTACTGTGTTTTTTCACTAGAAAGGTCTGATTGTAGTTGTCTTCAAAAATTTATGTCCTGCAGTTTGGAAACAAGTTCGGTTTTTTTCCTCCTCTACCTCCCACCCTCATTTTCTTCTTGGCAATATGTAGAATAGGGTTGATTTTGCTCAGCAATTAGGCAGTCAAGAAGCATATTGCACTGTATATTTTTGGTAGCATGGCTGAGACAGTGCAGGGGTTCTTCTGTCTCCTGCTACTGAATTCTTTAAAGTGCTCATTTGCTATGTATATATTCACCCTAACACATTCAGGGGTTCAGTTATATTCTTGGAAGTCTTGTTGATAGTCTAGTTTTGGTGGAAAGAAAATTCATAAAGCATAAATGAGATTCAGAATACAAAACCACTCCATCTTCCTCTGGCTAAACAGTGTGTGTTACTAGCTTATCAGCTCACCTCTGTTTGACTTAAGTTTAAACCTGTATCATAGTTAAGTAGTGCAGCCTCATATATGAACTTGATATAACCACTCAGTCCTTCAAGGGAGAAAAAAATGCATTTTGAAACATTGCTTAAAGAATACTAAAATAGCTTTGACATTTTCTATTTTTTGATGCTAAAGTACTGAGAGGGAAGAACCAAAATATTTCTCTCCCCAGTATGCAAACTGCATTTTTCTCACTTCAGGGCTTCGAAAGTAGGAACCACTGGCTTTGTCTCCTGTAGCCTAAATATTCCTTGTTGCATACCTCATCTTTCTTTCTCTATAAAAGCTTAGTTTCTAAGAAAATATGTGATTACACCACCCCCATCTCCGTTTGTAAAACTTTGTTGCAACTGACCAGCAGATTCAAAAACCCGCGACACATTCAAGATGAAGTTCCTGCGAGCTTCGTGGAAATTAGTTGTTGGCACAAATTAGTGTAGCCACTGGGGGAAAGGCAGCAGCATGACCCCAGCACTTGTCTGCTGGCCAGTCAGTGCATGGGCTAGCGGGCCACCCTTTCCATGTGTAATTCTGAAGAAACTACAGCATTTGCTGTTTCTTGCCCAATCCAGGTAGCTGTGTGTATATGTGTGTGGCGAGTGGGAGTGAGGGGTGGAGACGAGGAGAGAAATTTTGGAGTTGAGTCAGGAGGAGAACAAGAGTATTGGCATAAGAAAGAAGAGGGCAGGGTAAAGCTAAAATGCACAAATGTGGAGGAAATTAGGCTTTGCTAATTTTGTTTTCATTGCTTGAGAAATAACATGTGGTTTTATTTCCTGGTTTTAGTTATGTAATACTGGTCTTCTGCCCAGAAGCCATGAGGGGCATGTTTTGATTCTTGATTTCAAAGACAGCACACACCCCAAAAAAAATCAACTTCAAGTATTGAGAGGGAGGAGGAAGGGAAGAAGGGGAAAAAACAGAGAAGTGCAGCATTATTTCACGATTGTCTTCAGAATTCAGAAAATTAAGACACATGCTTTTTACTTTATTTAAAGCAGAAGTGATTTTCAAATCTTTGAAAGAGGCCATATCCCCTGGACATTTTCCACAGCACAGCTGTGAACTGCTTTTGGAATTTCACATCTGTAAGTTGCTGTGAAGCATAGCTGAACTTCTCACAGTAGTCCACAGATATCTGGGGCCCACAGACAACAGGTTGGAAAGCTCTGGAGCGGTGCATTTCATTAATGCACTTCATTTAATCCTCCATATGAATTTGAGGCAGCAAACTAGTAGCAATACACAGTAATTGGATTTCTGAGAGTATAGACAGCCTTCATACTCCACCTTTTTTTTTTTTTTTTTTTTCAAAGTGTCCATCTTACCCTAAGGCCAGATTTGTTTATTAGTTGCGTATGTTAGCATCCAGAGGTATCACAGAAGAGATTTTGCTTAAGGGCAAGAAAAAAACCGTCAGCATTTGCGTGCAGGAGAGTTGGGTGGATTGTAAGGCAGCCTCATGCACATGAAGAAAACATCTTTGCACTCTGACAAGCCAGGCAAATGTATTGCAAGTTATTCTTTGCTTTGCAATGACCTTCCTATTTCAGTGCAGAGCCTGCTTAAACTTCTGTTTTCAGTCATGCTAACTGCAAAGTTAACTCCTGAGAGTTAACCATAATGATTAGCTTATGCGATCTTTCTCTCAGCTGTGGCAATATTTACAGAAGCTGCATGTGGTAAGCTCTGAGCACCGACCACTGTACTAGGTATAGTTACCTACAGTACTTTTGTACTGAGAGCATTTTTTCCTTTCCCTCCTTTATAGGAAAGCAGTGTTGCTCTATCATCATTAAAGAAAAAGAAAGCAAAACCAGGAAGTGATTTTGTAAAATTTGAAAAATCAACTTTACCAAAGCCAGTATTCTTCAGGAAAGCCAGAAACACCATCTCTTCCACCAGGGCATCCATGCAGGTAATGTGATCTCACAGATGGCAGCTGAGTCTGGGCACAGGTCTCTTCCCAAGCTACCTGCCCCAGGACAGGGTGTTACCTCACTCATGCTGCCTTTTCCACTCTGTGTTAGTCTCCTAACATAGGCAATTAAAACTGGAAATGCTGTTGCATTTCCTTGTAGACAGAGTCACACACGGCTCCAGAGTTTCAGAAAATGAGTTCTAGGCATCTTTAAAATCTCTTCTTCCTTCCCCCCTGCTTTCAAAAATACCTTCTTGTTGGAAGGACACCATTCTGAACCTGCTCATTTTGCAAGAAAGCAAAAGCATAAACTGACTTTCAGTCTTGCTAAGGGACTTTGAGCCTCCATTTCTTCCCATTTGTGGAGGCTGACAGCAGTACAGGGCTTCAAAAGCCCTCTTCTCTAAACCTTTTTAACATATAATATCTTTGCAAGCCCTCTTTGCACTTTTGAGGCCTGAGTGCTGTTGGGCCAGTGTATTTAATACACAAATATCTTCTTGTTTGTTGTTGAGTTACATAATGATGTTAGGGAGAGCATGTGATTTTTCTACAACTGGAATATGTTTGCTTTTGGGTAGAAAAACAATGCTGTCTTAGCAGGGGCCAGTGCTAGAGGGCTGGGGGAGTTCTAAATCAAATGATGGGAAGTAAGTGCTTTGCATCAGTTTTGATAGGATGCAGGTAAAAGAACTTGTACCATTGCTTCAGAAATCTTATTTTATTTCATGTCTCTATTTTGCTTTATAGCTGAACAAGCTGCAGTCATCCAGCTCCAAAAAAGTCACATTTGGCTTGAATAAAAACATGACTGCTGGTGAGTCTGATACATCTGCGTGTCTCCACACTTTCTCTTGCAGCTGAGGAAGAGGAAGCTGTACGCTGTTCTCATACACACCTGCACTCTTCACCTCTCTGGAACAGGATGGTTCTGATCATTTTTTGTCTCAATATTTGTACATAGTTCATAAACCATCCTCAAGTTCCTGTCCAGAGGAGATAGTAAAGTTTAGGACATTCGGCCCAACGGCTAGACTTGCACGATTCCAGGGTGCTGCATTACTGACTTGCAGAGGGAGCCTTACAGATAGAAAACAGTGTAGCAGAGTGCCAAACTGCCCTTCCTGAGCCGCCTGTTCTGCAGGGCACCTCTCAGGGAAATGTGCACTTCAGTCTTCAACACTCACTTCTGTTTCCCAGGACAAAGGTGCTGATATGCTAATGAGCTCAGGCTGTATAATAGCAAAGTTTCACTTTTTTTCTTGTCTGCCTCTGATTTATTATTGATAATGAGTAGATAAATGTCAGTTCCCTTCTGAATCCCATGTGTAAGCAGAGTTTTCTCTGTTAAATAAATGTCTTGCTAACATAAAAGTTTATTCCCTGTATTCATTTAGCTGCTTTTTTAGCGGTTTTATTTTTTTTTTTTTTACTCTGAGATGTGCTATAGGCCAAGTTCAAATGGAGAATAGTGAGGTTTGATATATGCGTTTATGTTAATGTAACACAGCTGCACAAAGAGAACAAAAATGCTTACCTGCCGGCAGAAGGGATAACCAGGAGTCTCTAGAACAGTGCTGTTTAACAGTCAGAACAGAGCCAGTTCTTACCAATCACTAGCTTTTAAACAAAAGTGTGTTCAGGACAGGTAGAACACCTGTTTCTGAGAGTCTCTGGTGGTCTGTGAAACTGTGGGGAATGGTTCACAGCCTCTCTGTAGGTTGCAGCAGACCCCCCTTCTCAAAGGGTCTCTGCTAAGAGATGTGCTTCACCACCATCTCTCCATTTTTCCACAAAGTCTGAGGCTTCTCATGAAAACTCTGAATATGAGCCAGCAATATGCACTTGCCACCCAGAAAGCAAACCATATCCTGGGCTGCATCAAGAGAAGTGTGACCAGCAGGTCAAGGGAGGAGATTCTCCCTCTCTGCTCTTGTGAGACCCCACCTGGAGTCCTGTGTCCAGCTCTGGGGCCCCCAGCATAAGAAGGACATGGACCTGCTCGAGTGGGTCCAGAGGAGACCACAAAGATGATGAGGGAGCTGGAGCACCTCCCCTATGAGTACAGGCTGAGAGAGTTGGGGTTGTTCAACCTGGAGAAGAGAAGGCTCTGGGGAGACCTGATAGCGGCCTTCCAGTACTTAAAGGGGGCTACAGGAAAGATGGGGAGGGACTCGTAATTAGGGAGTGTAGGGATAGGACGAGCAGTAACGGCTTTCAACTGAAAGAGGGTAGATTTAGGTTAGACATGAGGAAGAAATTCTTTACTGTGAGGAGGTGAGACACAGGAACAGGCTGCCCAGAGAAGCGGTGGCTGCCCCCTCCCTGGCAGTGTTCAAGGCCAGGTTGGACGGGGCTTTGAGCAACCTGGTCTAGTGGAAGGTGTCCCTGCCCATGGCAGGGGGGTTGGGACTAAATCTTGAAGGTTTCTTCCAACCCAAACCAGTCTATGATCCTATGATTCTGATCTTTAGTGACGGACTTAAGGATGATCTAAGGCAGACTTCCCAGTCTGGACAATTCCCCAATTGATTGACATACCCAATTATTCCATGGGGTGGTATTTCTTTTAACTTGTTTGCTTGTTTTTCAACAGAGTTTAAAAAGACTGACAAAAGTATATTAGTGAGCCCCGAAGGACCCTCCCGTGTGGCTTTCAATCCTGAACAGAAACCCCGTCATGGGGTGCTGAAGTCACCCACAGGTACCCCAGCAGGAGAGCCTCAAATGAACAAACCATTTACTATATCAGCTAAGAAGAGACCAACTACTGTGGACTTCCTTTAAACCAACAGATGTGGCCTACTTTTGTACAGGACATTTTGCTAACCTAGAATGTTCTCTGGAGGTATTTTGAACTTCTTTATTTTTTTAAGTTAATACAAATTGTATATACAAAATTCTGATTGTGACCTGGGTCATCACTATTTTGACACCAGCTGTATCTTGAAATACTTTTTTTGTCTATTTACAGAAAAGAAACAAAATCCAATCTCTGCTCAGGTTTGGTCTACAAAACATGTGGTCTCTGCCCGTGTCATTCCCGAGAGACTTGCTCATTTGCTTAAGGAATGTTCAGGTTTTGATTGTTCCAGTGATTTTTTTTTTTTTTGAGCCAGTTTAAGGAAACTTTCACCTCATGCTATTAAACTGTCTTTCAATGGACAGGGCTTAAAATGGAAAAAGACAACGTAGATTTTAAACCTACTAGTTGCTCATGTATTTGAAAATTTTACACCATCCCTTTTCCTGTGTCACCCTTGGTATCCTGTTAAGTTGTCTTCTGGAAATAACGATTACCTCATGTCTCTGTTTAATTACAGATGGACTTGGGTAGCTTTACAGATAGCAAGCAAGCTTTCCCTGGCATAAGAAATGCCTAGCTGCTCAAGTGGTCAAGTGGTCACTGTTGCAAATAAACCTTCACAGCTGGTTGCCTGCTGAGTTGGGAACAGTCACCACATTATTTTCACTAACACAAGTGCCAAAGCTGGCTTACACTTGTCATATTGTAAGCTGGCTGCTTCTTTTTACTGTAACTGAAATAATGCTCTCACATGGAAGAAATCTTTGCTATTTCCAGGTCTTCCCCCTCACCCCCACTGCTGTCTTTCCTGAAGGTCTGACAAGACTCCTAGTTTTCTTTTTTAGCAGCTGGTATCACCACGCTTTATCAGAACTTGGATCTCATTTGGTGAATGAACTTCTGATTGTCCTAAAGTGAGCTAGGTCAGTGTAGTGCATCTTTGGTTAGGACACACATCTCTCCGTAAAAGCTTTGGTGCCTCTCAATACAGGGTAAAACTTTACAGCCCAGACAGCTTGATTTGATTTTGATGTAGAACCAGAAGAATGCTTTCTGCAGCATTTTCTTATGTTTTTACTTGGATACTTTATTACTACTGTGCATGTTTTATTTTTTCTTTGCTTCTTTAGTAAAGAATGAGGTGTACTTCTGCAAGAGATCATTAATGTATTCTGAGGGGGAACTATGAGGAAGGGGAGAGCAAATGAAAATAAAAACTTTTTTGATACGGTTGGAAGATATTAAATCATTCTTTGGAAGTTTCACTTACGTGAATGAGGCAAAGGCTTTGCAGCAGACCTCTACATTAAAGCTCAGCTTTAAAGCACAACCTGGTGCCAAAGCAAAGCTATTCATGAAACTTCCTACCAGTTACTTCTGTGATCCTATAAGAAAGAGGGTAGGCCTGCTTCATTACCTTGTCTTGTGATAACTGGTAAACATTTGGCTACTTCAGCCAGCAAAGTTAAATTTTGTGACATAATATATTTGCATACTTCAATACTACTTTTTACAGTCTTTGCTGACTGTCCTCTGCCTGATCACTCCCTGTAAGCGACTGGATTGAAACTGCTCTTTCATAGCTCATCTAGAATGTCTTCAGTATACTTGTGTACTTGTAGCTTGCTGGTTGGTCTCAGTTGCCCAATTCTAATCCGTGCCAGTTCTTGCACTAAGTTTGTGACAGTCTATGGTTTGTGGTACTGCCAGAAAGTCATTTAGCTCTTGTTTTTTCTCATTTAATTTGGTTTTATTTAGTTTGTATTGGTTTGACTGATTGGTAAAGAAATCTGGAGAATACATCTGGTAAAATTAATAATACTTGCTGTTTGAGCAATCGTTCTTTTATTTTTTAAAAAAATCTCATTGTATATTAGCATAATGCATTTTTTGACAAGACAATGGTAAGTGGGATTTAACAAAGTGTTCAATATGTTGTACTGTTTATCTTGTACTGTGGGTGAGAAGTCTTGTGTGAAATGTGCATAAAAGCATTTGTATGTGCATGATTGTTAATGCATTAGGCTGAAGATGCCACATTCCTCCAAGGATATAGATGCAAACAATCAGTAGGTGGATCTGGCGTGCACAGAAAAATCCAAGATCAGGACGCATTGGGGTTTGGTTTTGTTTTTAATACATATAACTTATTATGGAAATGTATTGAAATGGTTGTCTAGTTCTTTTTCCTATTGGTTGTGGAGCCACTGAACCTGTTGCTTGTCCAAATATTTTGTTGCCCGCAGTGCTAAATGGAGAGGGCAGAAATGGCAGTCAGTTTTTTATCTAAAATTTTAGTGATGTGATTGCTTGTTGGGATTCATGCATAATCCATCTGTGCCATGAAACTGATGGAATGTTTTGTAAATATACGTATGTAGTGTGTATTGTCTTCAGTGGTGTCTGGAATTTCATTGGGTACAACTTTACAAACAAAACCCAACACTGACAATGCAGTTTAATTGTCATTGTTGGGTTAAATTGAATACATGACCCAAAATATTTGGATAGTGACAATTCCAATGAACACTGAAGACAAAAAAAAAAAAGAAGAAGAAACAAATGTAACACCTGGGATATCCACTGCACAGACACGTTGGTACTGTAAGGAGAGATGTATTGATAGGAAGAGAAAAGAAAAGCTGATCTGACCTGTTTGATGTTGCTTCATAGGTTCTTTTCATAGTGTTATTCCAGCTCTACAGCTGCCAATCATGCTGAGTCAAAGTAAGTTCATGTGGCTTACCTTTTAAAGGACAGTATTTTGTAATGATTGTCTCTACTTTCTTGTTATGAATCTGATCAACTTTATACTTTTCAACTCTTAATAGTTTATAATTCTTTATAGCTTCATGAGAACTCAAAAGCACAAAAGGAATTCAGCAAGGCAAAAAGTTGAAATTATATTTAAATTATTAGGTATGCAAGATCTTTTATAGTCTTATCAAAGCTATGTGACTTGGAAAGCATCGAATGCCCTTTTTGTCATTTATTTCCTGTGCTTAGACTTAATTACAGGCAGAAAAAAAAAATCCATGTGTCATTTCATGTACCTCTGCAACAGCATTGTTAATACAAATACAGTGTCTAAGCATTACATCATTTAGTTTAGCCCAATAAACCATCTTTTTTGTGTATATTGTATTTTGGGTAAATCTGTAAATTTGGGGGATGGGAGGTGGGAGGGTAACATTTGACAGATCACTTGAAAGTACAAAGGAAGTTGTTCTTGCATGCGTGCACATGCTTGCTCTCATTTTATTTTAATTGTATAAATAACCAAAACTGATGAAGACTCATACACATGTCAGAAGTGAGTAGTGTTGTAATAGAATACACCTGTCTGTACACCTTGAGCTTCTGACCTTTGTAACTGGACCATAGAGTAGATATCAGCAGCTTAAACATTGCTTAGGAGAAACAAGTAGATCACACACTGTCATTTCTTGACAATTAAAATTGGTTATTGAATTGATAATGTGGCAAGATATGTAGTTCAAAGATGTAATCGTGCAGATGCCAAGGTAGGTGAGAGATGGACACTCTGAAAGCTGTTTGCTTATTTGTTAGCAGCAGCACACCATGTGGAGTTACTTACATACAGGAATCCCACACAGAGTACTGTGTCTCCATCTTGCGTACTGACATGCCCTGCAACTGCGCAGGATCAATAAAAAAAATTAATCATGTTTTCATGACAGGCACAGAATTTTCAGAAATGCAAAAAAATTTTATTCAGGCAAAGAAAAGTGACCTATCCACAGCGGTGGCACTAGTAAAATTAAAACATAAATCCTCAGGTAAAATGAAAACAAATTTCCTTCAGAACAAAGTCCTGTAAAAGTGAAGTTCTTGTTAGATGTTTAAAAAAATTCACACATCTAAGTTTCCAGGTGGTAGTATGTGTTGACAGTGTTGAAGACCAGAGTGATAGCATACTAAATTAAAGCTGTATGTGCTTTTATTATACATGATGTCAGGTGGAAATTCCCA